>NC_132920.1:32937726-33252726 GCF_047675955.1 Chlorocebus sabaeus | reverse complement strand
GTGTGGAGTTGGAAGAGCATGCGGGGAATTGTGGAAATGGCCCTGTCCACTCTACTCACTCCCCTATGGCTCCAGCTCTCCCTCCAGCAGGTTTTGATTGAACATTCATTCTATGCAGGGAGCTCTGGTAACACACCCTCAGTCCCCGTCACATGGCTCCACTGCCTCATCTCATCCCCCCACCAACCTCAACCCAGTCTTTGCCCCTCCACCCGTTCACTGCCCAGCATCATCACACTCCCTCCTGTGCTTTCTGCTACCCTGCACCTTGAGGTTTCCATGGCGTTTCCCAACACCACCCCTCATCCTACAAACAACTCTACCTATGGGCACTGTTGCTATGGACCTCCTGCTGGACACTGTTCAGTGTCACCAGTGCTGCTCCAGCCTCCTTTCTCCCCATCTTCACCCCTCTCCAGTTTCCAGAGCTGAGCCTTCCTGCTGGTTAGTTCTCAGCACCCCTCTGTGACTACAAGTGCAGGTTCTCCACCCTTTCCTGGACAATGAACCTGAGGTAACAGGTGAGGGGCTTTGGGGTTTGAGGGTCTGTCCTCAGGAGATTTGAATGCTGTTATCCTGGAAAATGGGGAGGTGACATGAGGACAGTACGTTCTAGGTAGGTCCTAGGTGGATGTGGAACGGTCTCAGAGGAAGGGTCTATGCAGAAAGGTGGAAGTCAGCGGAAAAGTAAGGCGCCTACTTTGCAGTCCTTCCTCTCAGGGTGTTGATGTAAATTTGGGCCAGAAAGGTAAGAACATTCTGAGAGGAAAACAATGGGTCATAGAAGCCATAATATTACACCAGCCACAAGGAGACAGCAGGAGACAGAGGTTTTTCCCTTGGTTACTGCTTCCTTGGCTGTCTGATAACCTACATTCAATCTCTTTCACGTACTCACACATCCTTATCTCATTCTTCTGACAAGTTTCAACCCACCCTGATATTCTAACCAAGTTCTGGGGAGGCTGGGAGAAATACTTTCAACGAGAGTGCCTTCAGGGGCTCAAACCTGTCCTCCTCCCTCCCATCTTGCCTTCATTGTCCAAGGGGCACGGGCTCCTGCTCCACCCTGGAGAATGAGAGGCATTCTCCATGAGCACTGAATCCTCAGTGATCCTTGGAGCCTGGACACACCGGCTAAGGGCTCTCCTCTCTGCCTGAGTCCCCTCAAGGTTGGATGCAGATGTGAGCATACCCAAGAGCCTGCATTTGCCAACCTCTCTCTCTGCAAACCTTGTCTGTCCGAGGTTATCCTGAACCTCTTGACCCCATTTCCCCATAGACAAGCATCCTGACCCCTGGGCTCCTTATTTACTGTGTCCATGTTCCTGGAGAGACAATAGACCTTCTGGATAGCAACCTGTCCTATAGGAGGTGAGTTTGATTCTCCAGCTGTGATAGAAGGACACTAGGCTGTGGCAGGAGCCCCACATGCTGTCTCAGAGTCTGGTTCCATGAAGAGAAAGTCCCCTAGGAATTGTTCCCTGAACCAGACCCTCCAGGAATGGCAGCTCTGCTCTTACCTGGAGTGGCCCAGCCCTGGACCACAGATATGAGCAGCACCATCAGTAGTGCTGTCAGATCCACTTTCCAGGGATGCCCTGAAACTTGCAGGATCATCATGGAGCTGGAAAAGGATGGCAGAATGAAGAGAGCTGCAGTCAGGAAAATAAAGACTCATTAAAAGAAGCTCCTGTCTGAAATATTAGAGACCATGAACCCAGGTAGTCTTCTGTGACCCTGGGATTGGACAGACTCTGAGAAAAGAACCAATGGGCACTGAGCTTTGTATGAGTCATTGCTCACTGGGCAGAAAGTTGGTATGAAAGATCTGACAATATGGAGCTGGTGATGCTGTTAAGATGACAGATGGAGAACAGTGACACTCATTTTAACCAGTTAAGAGTCATGAGTTTTGGGGAGATGATGTGTTTTCTTTGCTCTGAAGGTGATCTCATATTCTGCTGACCCATCTATGGGCATTACCATTTCCTGAATTCTGCCACACCTCACACACCCACAGGACATGGCCTGGTGTGGAAGAAATGCTATCTCAGTGTGTAAAAGGTCATTCAGTGGCATTATTTAGAGAGATTAAAGTACCCATCCCAGATCTGAAAATGAGGCCTGGAGGCTGTCTTGCCTTTGTTCAAGGCCATGCTTCAGATTAGCGCCCATTCATATCTTCTTCCACATGTCTGTGGGTCCTGAGATGTGCGGAGGATACTGGCTCCTTCCATAGGACTGTCATCGGGATCAGCAGGGCTCAAACTAGGGACCTTACACCTGAGAGCATGGACACACCACCTACACTACTATGTAAGTATGCAGCTTTAAGGACACTGCCTCTCTTGGACTTCAATACTTTGTCTTCAATATGGGGATGATATAACCTGCCTCTACAGCAGGACTCTTAAGATCAAATTAGATCAACAGATCTGTAACTGCTTTGGAAAAATGAGACTATAAATTATACAGTGAATGAGGAAGAAATGAAAAAAATGTCATAAAAGACCCTACCTTTTCCAAAACATCTGATTCTGTTGTGTTTATACTGAATAGTTTAGTGAATTTTCAAAGAATATTACTCCTTAATTTAAAGACCTATAAATGTGATTCTGTATGACCTCCTAATTTAATAAAGAAAATGTAAAAGAGGCTTCATTTATTTATCTAAACATTAAAATTTAAATAGAAGACTAGCATGTAAAATTCAAGAGAACAAAATAATTATGCAGTAGAAGGAGTCAGTATAGAATTGTGGGGAAAAAGCTCAGCTTCCCTGCCATAGTCACCAAGACGGCATGGTACTGGTATAAAAACAGGCACATAGACAAAGGTAACAGAGTAGAGAACCCAGGAATAAACTCAAATACTTACAGTCAACTGATCTTCAACAAAGCAAACAAAGACATAAAGTGGGGAAAGAACACCCTTTTCAACAAATCGTGCTGGGATAATTGGTTATCCACACGTAAGAGAATGAAACTGGATCCTCATCTCTCACCTTACACAAAAATCAACTCAAGATGGATTAAGGACTTAAACCTGAGACCTGAGACTATACAAATTCTAGAAGATAACATGGGAAATACCCTTCTAGACATTGGCTTAGGCAGAGATTTCATGACCAAGAACCCAAAAGCAAATGCAATAAAAACAAAGATAAATAGTTGAGACTTAATTAAACTAAAGAGCTTTTGCACGGCAAAAGGAACCATCAGCAGGATAAACAGACAACCCACAGAGTAGTCACAATCTGTACATCTCACAAAGGACTAATATCCAGAATCTACAATGAACACAAGCAAATTGGTAAGACAAAACAACCCCATCAGAAAGTGGGCTAAGGACATGAACAGACAATTCTCAAAAGAAGATGTACAAATGGCCAAAAAACATAAAAAATGCTCAACATCACTAATGATCAGGGAAACGCAAATCAAAACCACAATGTGGTACCACCTCACTCCTGCAAGAATGGCCATAATAAAAAATCAAAAAACAGTAGATGTTGGTGTGGATATGGTGATCAGGGAACACTTCTACACTGCTGGTGGGAATGTAAACTAGTACAGTCACTATGGAAAACAGTAAGGAGATTCCTTAAAGAACTAAAAGTGGAACTACAATTTGATTCAGCAATCCTGCTACTGGGTATCTACCTAGAGGAAAAGAAGTCATTATATGAAAAAGACACTTGCACATGCGTGTTTATAGCAACACAATTTGCAGTCACAAAATCATGGAACCAACTCAAATGCCCATCAGTCAACGAGTGGATAAAGAAACTGTGAGATATATCTATATCTATATGTCTGTGAGATATATATATCTAGATATATAGATAGATATAGATAGATACAGATATAGATATAGATATATACGATGGAATACTACTAAGCCATAAAAGGGAATGAGTTAATGGCATTTGCAGCAACCTGGATGAGATTGGAGACTATTATTCTAAGTGAACTAACTCAGGAATGGAAAACTAAACATATGTTCTCACTGATATGTGGGAGCTAAGCTAAAAGGACGAAAAGCATAAGAATGATACAATGGACTTTGGGGACCTGGGAGGAAACGTGTCAGGGGGCGAGGGATAAAAGACTACAAATAGGGTACAGTGTATACTGCTGAGGTGATAGGTGCACCAAAGTCTCACAAGTCATCACTAAAGAACTTACTCATGTAACCAAATATCACTTGTACCACTATAACCTATGGGGGAAGAAACATCATAACCATGAACCAACTAATAAAAAAGCAACCTTGCCTTCAGTCTGCATGCTACCCTAGAGACACTCTCTCTGTGTCCTCCCACTTGGAGCTAAGCTTCTGACTTTTGTCTCCAGTACATCCCTGAGGACCCTCTCATCACGGCCATCAGGAACCTCTGCAGAAGGTCAATCCAGTGGGTTCTTCTCAGTGCCTCTGACTTGAGTTACTGATAATATTTGCACTATAATCCACTTCTTTCTAATGAGCTACTCTGTCCTTATTTTTCTCCTATTTACTGAATCCTCCTTATCATCCTTTGAAATCATCTCTTAAATATCATGTTCTCTCATCATATCCTGAGATCCCTGCATTTCTGATTTTTGGCACTCTTCCTGGAAAAGCTCATCTAACCTGCAACTATGCTTGATGACTCTCAGTTCTCTGGCTTAAACTCCTCTCCTGAGACCACCCATCATACATGAATGTTTATGTATTATTATTCCTTAGATAACTTTCAGATATGCTAAGTGCAATAGCCCCCACTGAACTCAGTGTCTTCTCTCAGCCAGGCTGTCTTCTCTCATTACCCTTTCTAATGAATGAAATTGAGATGTTTTCATTGGGTTGGGGAGACGTTGGTCAAAGTTATACATCCATTTCATTTCATTTAGGATACATTTCAAAGGACACATTTCATTTAGATTGGAGGAATAATTTTAAGAGTTTTATTGTATAACATGGACTATAGTTGCTAACAATGTATTGTTGAAAATTGCCAAAAGGGTGGATTTTAAGTGTTCTCACCACAAAAAATAAGTATGTGAGGTGAGCCATAAATTCTTTAGCTTGATGTAGCCGGTCCATGATGTACATACATTTCAAAACAACATACATGATAAATATAAACAATTTTTGTCAATCAAAATAATTTAGAAAAGTCACACACACACACACACACACACACACACACAAAAGAGAGAGATGATTGCATTGGTTAGTCTAGGAATAAGAGTTATCTGGGAGTTTTCTACGTCAGATACCACCGACATCACTCACCAATAATCCCTTTAATGTCAATCAAATTAAGTCCTCTTCTTCCATCATTTTGCTACTGTGCCCATTTCCTCTCTCTTTATTCAGGCACTGTTGGTCTTGCCTCTTGAACCAACTTCTTCCACTCATGCTGCCCACTGTTGCCATAGTGATCTTCCTAAATTGCAAATGTGCCATCACTCTCCCACTTAAAATCCTTCAATAATTCCTTATGACTTCCAGGACTCCCGAGTAACGACTCCCGAGCTTTGCATGTAACGTCTGTCATAATCCAGCCCCTGCCTGTCTATTTTTCCTCTTTTCTTGCTGCTGTTCCACATCCAAAGCTGGCTCCATTCATACTGAAGCATCCGAAATTCTTCAAATATGTCATGTGCCACATTGGGCCCACACTTTTGAACCTGCTTCCTGCTGTGTGAGAAGTGGCTTCTGCCCTGTTTTTGAACTGTCTACATTGAAGCCATCTGTTCCCCAGGAAGCCTTCCATGATGCCTTGACAGCAGCATCTTGTGCATGCCCCATATCTGCACTTATCCATCTGGGCCTGTGTTGTCTTGTCACTTGTGGTCCCTTCTATGAATTGTAAGCATCTGGAGGACAAGATGTATGTCTTACTTTTATTTGAATATTTAGCATCTAACAGTGTTTGACAGGTTTTTAACAGTGTTTGATAGGGTTTTAATACTATTTTTTTACTATAACATTATAGTATATGTTAATATCCGGTAGGACATAGGATATGTTCTCTCTCTTTTCAATTTTTCATTGTTTACACACATTTATAATTCTATCTATAAGGATTTACAATGACTTACATAAAATGAATGAAATGAACGGAGAATGTTAGATATTAAGAGACAGTGTGGAAAGCCGGGCCGGGACTAGGGATGCACTTACCTTAGGTACAAAATTTAGGAAGATACCAAAAGAACTCAATAATAAAAGTCAATCATGTTTTAATGAAATATCTTAAGAAATCTAAATTAATGGAATAATATATAATGAACAAAATGTCAAAAGAGAACTATTCAAAGAAAATGGAGAAGCAGAGAGGCAGAAGAATTAGTAGAATGTACTGGCACATAAGCCAAGGAAGTAAAGATTTCCAGGAAGGAGGAAGTAGAGTGGAGTCAGAAGTTCAACAAAAGTCATTTCAGAAATCTTACCTTGGTTTTGAAATCCTTTCAGAGAGCAGTTTTACATAATGAGAGCAATTATTTCTCCTTCATCCCCATCATTCCAGAATTGAGCTTCTTCTCTGGCTTCAGAAATGTGACCCTTCCCCTTGTCAGGATACGTTGGAGACGCAATGCATATGGATGCCCTCAAAGTCAGCAGGGGTTTGGGGGTGAAATTCATTGACTTTAGGAACTCCTTGACTTCTAAGTGCTGTTCACCTGGAGGACCAGAGCGGGCACAGAGATGACCACGTAGCTTCTGCCTGGGACCTAAACAGGGCAGAGAAATAGGAGGATCAAGTATAAAGGGAGTGGGGAAGATGGGTCTGGGCTTACAGTACTGAACCCAGGGATGACAGTAACTGTGTGTGTCTCGAGGCCGGTGATGAAATATGTGAAAGAAAGAGGACTTAGGAGAGCTCTGAATTCCAGCTGTCCTACAAACTCCACCTCAGCTTTCTTTCTCAGTTCATGTGATCTCTACCCCAAAGCCTGATGGAATTGCTGACCCTTCAAGTTCTCTTCTCATCTGCACACCTTCCCCCCTGCTGCACACCATTCAGCACCATCACACACTTCTCCAGCCTCCTCTCTTCCCAGTCTCACCCCTTCCCAGTTCCCACAGCTGAACTGTCCTGCTGAGGAGTTCTTAGCAGCCCTCTGTGACCACAAGTGCAAGTTCCACTCCCTTCTGAAACAAAGTCTCCCATTTATTCCCTCCTGAGGGGATGTCCTTTCCCCTGACCCTCATGGACTCTCCTAGGTGCACCGCCTGTGGATTTGTTCCTGGGTCTGAGGTTCCCTCCTTCCCTGATGGTGTCTGGAGGGCAAGGGGTATCTGTCCCCCTACTGAGTGTCATAAGCTGCCCAACTCAGCACACCCACCCTCTACCTCTTCCTAGGTGTAGTGACATGGTGAGGGAGGTAATGGGGTGGGGTCTGGAATCAGACACCAGGAGGAAAGGGGTTGTGGCTCTCTTTGCCTCTCACTCTGTGTGTATTTCTCTCGGGCATCAGGAGGATTTCCCAAAGATTTTTCTCCTAACTGTTTTCTGGACCTGTCCTGGTCTCCAAGCTCCCCCTCCTGACTCTCTACAGTGCCCAGGGAGTCCAACAGTTGAGCCTGGACCTGGGCCAACCTGTCTGCTTCCTGTATGAGGATCAGACTGGACAATTTCAACCTCCTGCTCAGGTGGTCTTCTGGGACCTCACCCTAGTAGTTGGTAAGTAAGTCTTTTTGCTCCTCTGGTCTGTCCGGCCCACACTTTTAGGAGAAAGTGCCCTAGAACCTGTATACTCTAAACTGTGAAACCCTGTTCCTTCTTTTGGCCACACTACACCTACGCACTGCCCAAAGTTCAGTCAATTCTAGCCCAGAGTTTGGGCTCACAGTGTGGCATCTTTCTCTGCATGTTGTATTAGCCTGTACCTTGGGGAAGTTACTTAAATTTTTGAGCCTCAGTTTCTACATCTTAGGATGGACAGTAAATAGAATCAGCACAATCAAGTGAGAAAGTGATGGCCCAGTGTCTGGTGCACGGTAAGCACTCAATAAATGGCAGCTATTGTGATTACTGTTCTCATCATCATTGGTTTCAACTTTCATCAACTGCTCTCCAACCTTGTTGACGTCCCCAATTCAGTCAGTCACTTGAACCTCTCACTCCATGACCGTGTGGCTATGGCCATGAAGGGTCAGTCTGTCACCCTCATTGTTGACTGCAAGATGTTAGTCACTCGGCCTCTCCCCTGAAGCACTAGTTCAGTGTTGGACACCTGTGGAGTGATCATCCTTGGTGCCTATATCCTGGATGAAGAAGTCTTTGAGGTAACCACAGAAATCAGAGAAAGGAGTGATTTCTGGTCCCCTATCTTGTGCCCACTCCCTTTCTGGCCCCAGTATCCAATGTTCCTATTTCTTAAGCCTTCATTTTTTTTTTCTCATGAATTTTTATTTGCATTTCCTATCTTCAGAACTACTGATCTCTGCAGAATAACTAGATGTCCACTTATGTGGCAGGACTGTCCACAGCTGCTTATTCTGTACTTCAGTCTTCATCCCCCCATCTATCTATCCCTTGAACCTATCTCTCTCCTTTTCCACCCCATCCATTCACTCATTCACCAGCCCACCTACGCACACATCCACCACCCACTCCCCCAACCATTTACCCACCTATGCATCACACGCTTACCCATCTACTCATGCAGGAAGGCTTATATCCACTTACCTGCCCATCCTCCCCCTGCTTAATGACTCTCCCCTTCTTTACACCCATCTATTTGACTATGCTTTTGTTCATCTGTCCTTTTCAACTTATCCATCCATCTATTCACTCACCCACCCACTCACACGCCCCATCTACCTATGCATACAAGGATGCATGCATCCGTTCAGCCACCCATCTATCCATTATCCTTCCTGGAACTCAACCGCTCTCTCCTTCAATACACTCATGCACCCATCTCCTCACCCACTCATTTCCCATCCAATCATTCATTCACCCACTTATTCAATTCCACTCATCTATCTATTCACTCATCTGATTCCATCTATATCCCGGCCCGCAGGATCGTCGAAGCAGGCCCTGGAGGAGGGAGTGGGAATTTGGGGAACAAGAGACACGAGAAATGGAGACAAGACAGTGCTCTGATCAAGTCTCGTTTAATGGCAGTAATGCAGTGCCTTATATACACTTGGAGAGGAAGGGGTTGGGCCAAGGCGGAAATGATCTCATTTCAGAGGGCGCGGCCAGGCAGGTTTCGGTTTCAACGGTCGGTCGTCATGTTGCGCCTGCGCTAGGAAGTAACAATTTTGCTACGAAGTAACAATTTTCACGCGCGCGGGAAAGATGGGTGAAGAAGAAGCAGGAAGAGCGCCATCTTGTGCGAGGTATTTAATACAGGGAAAAAGACAAATCTGGGAAGGAGGTGAGAGGTGGAAATGAATAGAGCTCAGGCATCTAATCGTCAATAATTACTCGCTATGGCCGGGGCGCGCAGCTCCGGACAGGTCCCCCTTTTTATTGTTTTATGACAAGAAAATGACCCCCCGGGAACTGCGCCTGTCTTAGGTTGGGTCAACTCATCCCCACCTTCTAGGCCCGTCATGGGATAAGGCAGCAGCAAAGGCGGCCCTCCTGTCTTAGGCTCCGGTGGAGATAGTGTCCTCTTACCCGTCATTGACTGTCCAGTTCAGCACACAGGGGAGGTGGTCTTATTGAGGTAAATAAGACTCACCATTTTCAGTCATCTCAAGGCGATGATAATGGACCTGTATAGGTTTGGCCTGGAAGGCCTCGATTTGTTGTCTGATGAATGCCATAAGCTTATTAAGGATTATAGGCCCGAGAGTGAGGAAGAGTAGAAGAGTAAGTAAAGGACCAAGAAATGGCAGGAGATAGGGGAGAAGTCCATCGAGTCCCGTCCACAATGGATTGGCGGCCAGGCCCTTTCTGCGCTTTTCTAGTTCTTCTTGTAAAGTCTTTATCTTATCTCTCACAATTCCGGATTTGTTGGTGTAAAAACAGCACTTTTCCTGTAAAGCCAAACAGATCCCTCCCTGTTCTGCTGTTAATAAATCTAGACCTCTTCTATTTTGGAGAACTACTTCAGCTAATGAGTCTACTTGGTCTTGTAAATCTTGTATAGTACTGGATAAGGTCTGTACATCTGAAATTAATTGGTTGGATAATTTAGTATATTGGGTTAGTGAGACCCCTAGGCCTGTGGCTCCTGTTGTAAAAGCAGTGGTGATTCCTAGTCCAGCCAATAAGGGAATAAATTGTATGGCTCGTTTCGGTCTATAAATAAAATCTTCAATAGCGGGGATGGGGATAGGTTCATCTCCAGGAATGATATCAATGTCGGGGAGAAGAGTGGCCAGAACACAAAGCCCTGTCCAATTTGTAGGTAGATAAGTATATGCCATGTTGTTTCCACAGACGAAGACCGAGCCATTTACAGCACACAAAGGGTCGGTGGCATGGATTATGGAGGTACAGTTGTCAAACACAACATAGCCTAGATCAATTTCTTTAGTGCTTTTATACGATGGTGAAAAGAGGCAAAAGGAATTAGAAAACGTCATAGGTTGAACTAAGAGGGGAGAGATAATAGGACAGGAATTATTTACCAAGGATTCATTTGAGTAATTGACATAGGACAACAAAAAGTTAGGTATAGCTAGAGGAATAGGGGGGCCCATTTTAAGACAAAGCCAACAATCGTGGGCTAGGCTTGTATTGGACATTTGAAGTAAATTGTAAGTAGCATTGAGGATATCAAAAGTTTGAGCATCGAGCCTAAAATTATCTCTAATCTCAGGCAGGGCTAAGGGGTGATATTGAAGTTCAGGATATAGAGCTTTATGAATCTTTTCTAATTTTTTTTTGGACGGTTTTAATTCTTGCAATATCTAATGGGCCTCCTCCATCAGAAATATGAATGGGAGCAGTAGTGCTCCAACAAACAGGCTTTCCTTTTTGGCCGTTACAAGAAGATTGTACAAGTTTATTAGTGGTTCCTAATACTTGTACGTCATTGGTACTTCCAGTTTGTGTTTTTAGTAACGTGGCCGTATAGTATGTTTTATTGCCTGATTTGCATTGTTGATAGGAGGTATAACAGGAACTATGTACAGAAGATTGGAAAGAGCTACAAGGGCATTCTAGGAGCGGCCCATTAGGCGAGGTGTCTTTTGGGGTAGACTTACATTTCCACGACTGGTCTGGCATTAAGTACGCTGTCTTGCCCGAGCAAGTCACCTGGGTGATTCTATCTGACGGAGGTTCAGATATTTGTCCCCCTCTGCAGTCACAAGGCTGGCCGTATTGTTTTCGTAGTAATCCTCTTGCTTTACGAGGGTCACCAAAACCTGCATAGACTGTCACTATGTTATGTAGAGCGATTATTCTCCAAAGGAATCTCATGTTAGGCTTCATTTCCTGAAAAACAAAAAGGGAGAAACTTCTCAGGGAGATTTATCTTCCCTGGACTGACAATGGTTATGATTTATTTGTTTTACCAATCTTTCAGGCAGCCATCTGGCTGCATCATTCTTTTGTGAGAAGATGCATACTGAGCCTCTTCCCCAGATTAAAACTGGATCGGGGCCATGCCATGAATTATCAAGTGGATCTTTCCATTTTACCATTGTGAACTGTTTTTGAGATTCAGGATGCCAGAAACGGTCGGCAGCAGATTTTCCATGACTGTCCAAATTTAAAAAATTAAGGATAAACAGGGCATGATTGAGTATGTTTCTGGGGGTACCCTTCACGGGGTACCAGCTCCCCCCTTTTAATTTTGTGATAACAGTTTTTAATGACAGATGGGCTCTTTCTACTATACCTTGTCCTTGGGGATTGTAGGGAATGCCTGTGGTATGTTTAATTTGTAGGGTATTGCAGAATTGTAAAAAGGTTTTGGCTATATAACCAGGGCCATTATCTGTTTTAATTTGTTTGGGTATTCCTAAAATAGAAAAGCAGTGTAATAAATGAGCTACGACATGTTTGGTGGCCTCTCCTGTTTGGAGAGTTGCACTAAGGAATCCACTATAGGTGTCTATGCATACATGGATATATTTTAGTTGACCAAATTCTAAGTGGTGAGTAATGTCCATTTGCCAAATTTCGTTGGGGATGAGTCCTCGGGGGTTAATTCCTAAATGAGGAACAGGTAAATACGTTATGCAGTTGGCGCATTGTTTAACTATTTGTCGAGCTTGTTCTCTAGTAAGTTTAAACATGAGTCTTAAGGTTTGGGCGTTTAAATTATGTAAGGCATGTGCTTTTTGCGCTTGCTGTAAATTGTCTGTAGTGACTGTGGCTATGGTTTTTGTTGCCATGTCGGCTGTTGCGTTACCTCGTGTTAAAGGTCCCGGTAATCCTGAATGTGCTCTGATATGCCCAAGAAAAAAGGGAGTAGTCCTTTTTTTGAATAAGTTGTTGACATTGTAAAAATAAGTTAGCTGTGTCTGAAATATGTTTAATTTGAGGCACGGTCTCTAAGAGGGGTATTGAATGAGCCAGGTAGGCGCTGTCTGTGTAAATGTTAAGTGGCTGACAAGGAAAAGCTGATAATGCTGCAATTATAGCTTGCAATTCGACTAGCTGAGCTGATGTATAAGTGGTCTGGAATTTAATGACTACATTATTGTAGGTGTAAGCGGCAAGTCCTGTGGAAGATCCATCAGTGAAAATTAGTAATGCGTCACTGAGAGGTTCTTTATGGGTAATATGGGGAAACACAAATGCATGAAGTTTGCAAAATTGAATGAGTTTGTTAGGTGGGTAATGGTTGTCAATGGTGCCAGTGTAAGAAGCGCAAGCAATTGGCCAGGCTTCCGTATTTTGTAACAGCCAATGGATGTGTGATTGAGTGTAGGGCTGTATAATGGTAGAGGGTTCTATTCCAAAGTACTTTCTACTGTTTTCTCTTCCCAAGATAATTAGATCAGCTATGGCATCATAATAAGGCAACAAAACCTTTTTAGGGGAGGAGGGTAGGTGTACCCACATAATGGGATTGCTCTGCCAGAATAAGCCAGTAGGGGTTATTGTTGTGTTAAAAATAATGAATATTAAGGGCTGAGAATAATCAATACTGGTAACAAATTGTGTTGCAATGGCATATTCCACCTGTTGGAGTGCTATTAATGCTTCTTTAGTAATGGACCTGGAGGATTTTGGATTAGAGTCTCCTTTTAATATATCGAAAAGAGGTTTTAACTCTCCTGTAGTGAGTTTTAAGTATGGCCGAAGCCAATTTATGTCTCCCAGTAATTTTTGGAAATCATTTAAAGTTTTTAAATGATCACGACGTATAACGGCCTTTTGATTAATGATTTTAGGCCCATTAATTTGAAAACCAAGATAGGTGTATGGATCTTGTAGTTGTACCTTTTCTGGGGCTATTTGTAGTCCGACTGCTGTTAACTCTTGTTTGAGTTGGGCAAAGCACTGTAAGACTTGTTCGCCAATTTCCCCTGCTATTAAAATATCATCCATATAGTGTATAATATACATTTGTGTCCATGTTTTTCTGACTGGCTCTATAGCAGCAGCTACATATTTTTGACACAAGGTAGGACTATTGGCCATACCCTGAGGTAAGACTTTCCATTGATAGCGCTTCACTGGTTGTTTAAAATTTGTAGATGGAAGACTAAAGGCAAATCTTTTTTGGTCAGCAGGGTGAAGGGGAATTGTAAAAAAGCAGTCTTTAAGGTCAATAATGATTTTAAAATATTTTTGAGGAATCGCAACTGGTGAAGGCAATCCTGGTTGTAAGGCACCCATAAGGATCATAGTGATATTTACCGCTCTTAAATCTTGTAAGAGTCTCCATTTGCCAGACTTCTTTTTAATAACAAAAATAGGTGTATTCCAAGGAGAATTACTTTCCACAATATGTCCTGCTATCAGTTGTTCCTGCACTAACTGTTGGGCAGCACTTAGTTTATCATTGAGTAAAGGCCACTGATCAACCCAAACGGGCTCATCTGACTTCCAAGTAATGGGGTCAGCGCACCTTTGGGGTGCAGGTATGTCAGTGGCCTGAGCTAAAAATTTCCAAACCCCTTTTTATCAAGTTGTCCTGAAACCAGGATAGGTTGTGGAATACCGTTTTCTCCTTTTCCAAGACCTTTACCAGGGGTGTATCCTTGAGTTAACATTTGTGCAGTAACTATATCATTTGGACTACACATTATAATTTTCATTTGAGAGAGCAGATCTCGCCCCCAAAGGTTAACAGGTAGGTAAGGGATGACAAATGGCTTAATAAGGCCTGAATTGTTTTCTTTATCTGTCCATGTTAGGTACTTAGAACTTTGTTTAGGATTACTGCTTTGTCCAATTCCTCTCAAGTGAGTTAAAGTCTCTGTAGTAGGCCAATGAGAGGGCCAGTCTTCCTGTTTAATGATAGTTACATCAGCCCCTGTGTCTATTAGTCCAGTGAATGCCTTCCCGTCTAACCATAAGGTTAGAGAGGGTTTTTGATTTGTAATTGGTTGCACCCAATATATGTCTGATGATCCGAAACCTTTTATATTTCTATTAGAGTGTTGGATATTATTATTTGTTTTGACCAAAGGTAGCAGGATTAACTGAGCTATTCTAACTCCTTGAGGGACAGTAATAATATTATCAATAGCTCTGGCCATAATTTTAATTTCTCCTTCATAATCATTATCGATAACTCCAGGGAGGACTTGCAAGCCTCTCATGGTGACACTACTTCTTCCCAAAAGCAGCCCAAGAGTGTTAGGTGGTAAAGGTCCATATATTCCAGTATTTAAGGTTTGTGGTCCCATTTCAGGTGTTAGTACTGTGTGGGAGGTGGAACTGAGGTCCACTCCTGCACTTCCTGGGGTTGCTCTACTAAGTTTTGAAATGGATTGCTGTTGCTGGCTGGAACAAAGCTGACTGCCCCATATGCTTGTTTCGGGGCCTGAGGCTGGCCCCTCATCCCGTTTCCCTGCCTAGGGGATAAAGGATTTCCTTGACTGTCAGTTTTAGATTTACATTCGTTTGCCCAGTGCCTTCCTCTTTTACACCTTGGGCAAAGGCCTGGAATTTTTGCTTCTGGATTTTTATTTTGGTTTTCATGGCAATCTTTTGCAAAGTGTCCCCTTTTACCGCATCTAAAACATCCCCCTTTATCTCTACCTTTGTTAACAAGGAAGTCTCTTACTGTTTGGCTGCTAAAAGCGGCGGCCATTGCTAGGCCTTGTTGATATGAGGGCCCAATATCTGAACAAAGGCGAATGTATCCTGTTAAATCTGTTTTCTTTTGATAAGGTCTGATTGCCGCTTGGCAGGCGGGGTTAGCGTTTTCATAAGCTAACTGTTTAACATAATCTACACCCGTTTCTGCATTTCCAAAGATTCTACCTGCCGTGGTCATAAGTCTATGCACAAAGTCTGAAAATGGCTCATCGGGTCCTTGTTTAACCGCCGTGAGCGAGGCCCCTGGATCTCCTTTAACGGGAAGTTTTCTCCAGGCTTTTGTAGCGGCAGCCTGGATTTGTGAGAACAGTCCAGGATCATATTGCATTTGGGCCTGAGTGTCTGCATAATTACCTAAACCAGTTAACATATCAAAATCCCAATCGTTTCCTGCCTGTTGATTTCTTTTAGCCGTGTCTCTACAATTTTCAAAGAACTCTGACTTCCAAATTAAATGGTCTCCCCCAGAAAGGACTGCCCTAACTAAGGTATTCCAGTCTGTAGGAGTGAGCCAATTCTCAGCTACAGATTCCACTATAGCAAGAGTATATGGAGCAGTAGCCCCATACTGAGAGGCAGCAGTCTTTAACTCTTTTATAATAGTAAAGTCAAATCCAGCATGATGCCTCCAAGCCTGTCCCCGTTCATCTATGGTTTCAGTGACCGGAAAAACGTCTTTGGGGGAGGAGTCTTCTCTATGTCGGCTAACAACTAACCCCCCTTTTGGAACATGTTGTCCAGGCCGCTGAGGTGGGCGCAAGGAACCCTCCATAGCATCTGAGCTGGGTATTTTTTCATTTCCTGTCTTTAGCTTTTGGAGCCTAATTATCAATGATTGATGTAACTCTTCAAGTTTAATTTGTTCCTCTAGTTGAGCAATTTTTTGTTTTAATTCTTCTTTGGGATCTATTGCTGCCATAACAATGGGCGCAGAAGCCTCATTATGTGTCTTATTATATGGGGGCGGGTATGAAGTAAAGGGAGGCAAATCAGGGTTGTGATATTTAGCCGCCTCTTCCTCTAAATCATCCCAATTTATGTCTGATTGATTAGGCTTATTAATTTCCTCCTCTTTTTGAAGCATCTGTAAAATTGGGTATTTTTTTGGTTTGTTTTCGTGTGGCATTTCTTTATCTGTTACAGAAGGAGACTTGATTTCCTCATGATCACTTTCGAGGGAAATGAGATCCTCCTCCGTATCTTGCGGAGGCTTTGTAAGGTTAGAGCGGGAGCTAACCTTTAAAATATGCTCTGTCTGAGCGACCACAGCCATGACTTGCGGATCGGCCTCCTTCTTATCTATTAAATCTCTAATGAGGTTCCAATAAGAGAAGGCAGTCACAGGAATTTTTTCTGGCCCAAAAGTATTATAATAGTCCTGAAGACAATCCCCTACTCTACGCCATCTTTTAATATCAATAGTTCCTTCCTGTGGGAACCAAGGGCAAGTGTCTTTTACAAAATCAAAAAATTTAAACAAATCATTACCTTTAACCTTTACTCCTCGTATCTTTAAAGCCTCTTTTAATTGTCCTACATAGATCTGATGTTGGCTTAATTCTTGTCCCATTTCGGACGCGTCACTTACCTTCGATTCTGACGCGGCAGGTTCCCGCGGTGATCGGAAGAGTTCACTTTCTTTTGTCTTCGTTAGCGGTCGACCGTCCTTTGGCGTCCTCTTCCTCACGGAGTCCCTCGTTTCTAGGTCCCTGTTCGGGCGCCACGTATCCCGGCCCACGGGATTGTCGAAGCAGGCCCTGGAGGAGGGAGTGGGAATTTGGGGAACAAGAGACACGAGAAATGGAGACAAGACAGTGCTCTGATCAAGTCTCGTTTAATGGCAGTAATGCAGTGCCTTATATACACTTGGAGAGGAAGGGGTTGGGCCAAGGCGGAAATGATCTCATTTCAGAGGGCGCGGCCAGGCAGGTTTCGGTTTCAACGGTCGGTCGTCATGTTGCGCCTGCGCTAGGAAGTAACAATTTTGCTACGAAGTAACAATTTTCGCGCGCGCGGGAAAGATGGGTGAAGAAGAAGCAGGAAGAGCGCCATCTTGTGCGAGGTATTTAATACAGGGAAAAAGACAAATCTGGGAAGGAGGTGAGAGGTGGAAATGAATAGAGCTCAGGCATCTAATCGTCAATAATTACTCGCTATGGCCGGGGCGCGCAGCTCCGGACACATCTACTCTGTACTTCCTGCTCATCTACCCATCAAGCCTCACATGCATAATTCCCTTTGCAGGAGTCCCATTCTACCTGTTTTGTGCCTTTCTTTTCACTCTGGATCATGGTAGCCATAATGTTGAAAGTTCACTTCCTGGATCCTCTTTTCTTGGCTGCTTCCGGTCTGTACAGCCACTTCCTGTTTGTCTGGATTGTTTTGTGGCCATCTTGGCTATGTTTAATTTTCCTTGGCCCTGGCATCACTCTTGCATCCAAGTATTTGTCATTTTGTTCTGTGTCCCTTAGTTGCTCTCATATCTTCCAGTATTCCTTGTCAGTGGGACTGCTTCCTGTCTACTCTGCTCCATATTCTGCCCTCCTTGCAGTTATGGATGCCTTCTCTACCCTGCTGCTGCATCCCACACCTCCCACTCTTGGCACCCTTAACCTTCTGCTGCCTTTCCTTTATGCTGCTGTCTGGGTCTTTGGGGTTGATGTTGGATATGGGAGAATTTTGAAACTGATCATTGCTGTCAGGATGAAGGTGGAGAGGGGCATTCTGAAGATCTTTGTTTCGGTGAGTTGGGGTGGTGGTGAATGTTTCATCTTCTCCCTACCCTTATTTTGGCTATGGCCTGGAACAGGCATCTGAGTGGAGGTGTGCAAGGGAGGGAACTGGTTGGCTTGGAGTGTACATGAAGGCCACAGGAAAGGCAAAGCCTCCTTGCTGGGAGAGGAACTGTGGGGTGTATTGTAGGGGGCTGCCTGGGGCTTGGATAACTGAGCCCAAGAACTGTATCTTTTGCAAAAGCCAGTTATGAGGCCTCAGTTTGGAATATCTCTGGGGAATGTTCTCCAAATTTACTTGCAGTATGGATACTTGTGTGGGGTTTTTACATTTTTGAACTCCTTCAAATTCTAAATACAATTTTGTGCATAACGGCATATACTTTTTCTTTTCTGGAGAAAGACCGAAAGACTCAAAGTCCTCTTTCTGAAAGAGGCTCTCCAGGATTTGGAGAGGTTGTGTTTGCTGAGGTGGGACTGGGAACTAGGGTGCTGGGAACCCTGAGGTCTCCTTGGCAGGCCTGAGAGTTTTGTGAACAGAGGTATTTAGAGGAGGCCTGTGGAGCTTGGGTGTAGGGCTGGTCTGGTCTCCAGAGGACCTAAGAATCAAGGTTAGAGTTGAGATGGGGGCAGGCCTGGTGTCCTGGCTGCTCACGGGCCCCACTGGGGTTACATGTGTGTCTCCCTCAGGCTGCCCATGGACCCTGGGGGCTAAAGGGAGAGAAAAGAGAGCCTGCAGTGCTGGAACCTGTAAGTGATGCTGGTCACAGGGCTGAGGTGGTGGAAAGAGGAGAAGTGAGTGGGGTTTGGTGTGCTGGCCCTGTCACCTCTGAGTTTTAACCTTTGACTCCACAGGGTATGCTCCTGGAGGGGCCCCCTGGTTTAGAAGGCCCCGTGGTGAGTCTAGCAGTGACCTGGTAGCCATTATTTTCTCAGAGATCCCTTCTATGTGTTAATCTGTGCCTTCTTCACACATGCTCATGCCTCCTCCTCAGAACTCCAGAGCATCCTTATTAAAAAAAAATTATTTCAAGAGTTTTTGGGGAACAGGTGGTGTTTGGTTATATGGATAAGTTCTTTAGTGATGATTTCTGAAGTTTTGGTGCACCCATCACCTGAGGAATGTACACTGTATCCAGTGTGTAGTCTTTTATCCCTTACCCAGCTCCTACTCATACCTCTAAGTCCTCAAAGTCCATTATATCATTCTCATGCCTTTGTGTCTTCATAGCTTAGCTCTCACTTATAAGTGAGAACATACAATATTTGGTTTTCCATTCTTGAGTTACTTCCCTTAAAATAATGGTCTCTAACTCCCCCTAGGTTGCTGCAAATGCTATTATTTCATTCCTTCTTAGGGCTGAGTAGTATTTTAAGGTACATCGATCATATATATCTCATATATATATATCACATTTATCTCATATATATATATGTATCTCTCTCTCACATTTTCTTCATTCACCCATTGACTGATGGACATTTGAGGTGGTTCCATATTTTTGCAATTGTGAATTGTGGTGCTGTAAACATGTGTGTGCAAGTGTCTTTTTCATACAATGACTTCTTTTCCTCCAGTAGTGGGATTGCTGGATCGAATGGTAGATCTATTTTAGTTCTTTAAGGCATCTCTGTACTGTTTTCCATAGTGGTTGTACTAGTTTAATTTCCCATCAGTAGTGTAGAAGTGTTCCCTTTTCATCACACCTACTCCAACATCTATTATTTTTTTGATCTTTAACTAATGACCATTATTGCAAGAGTAAAGTGGTTTTGAAATCACATAATGGTTTTGATGTGCATTTCCCTGATAATTAGTGATGTTGAGCATTTTTTCATATGTTTGTCTACCATTTGTATATCTTCTTTTGAGAATTGTCTGTTCCTCTCCTTAGCCCATTTTTTGACGGGATTATTTGTTTATTTCTTGCTGATTTGTTTGAGTTCATTGTAGATTCTGGATATTAGTCCTTTTTTGTATGTGTAGCTTGCAAATATTTTCTCTCACTCTGTGGACTGTTTACTCTGATGATTATTTCTTTTCCTTTGAATAAACTTTTTAGTTTAATTAGGTCCCATCTGCTTATCTTGTTTCTTTTGCATTTGCTTTTGGGTTCTTGGTCATGAACTCTTTGCCTATGCCAATGTCTACAAGAGTTTTTCCGATGTCTTCCAGAATTTTTATGGTTTCGGGTCTTAGATTTAAGTCTTTGATCTCTCTTGAGTTGATTTTTGTATAAGGTGAGAGATGAGGATCCAGTTTAATTCTTCCACATGTGACTTGCCAATTTCCCCAGTACCATCTGTTGAATATGATGTCCTTTCACCACTTTATGTTTTTGTTTGATCAGTTGGCTATAAATATTTGGCTTTATTTCTGAGACTTCTATTCTGTTCAATTTGTCTATGTGCCTGTTTTTATATCATTCCCATGCTCTTTTGGTGACTATAGCCTTGTAGGTAATGTGATGCCTCCAGATTTATTCTTTTTGATTAATCTTGCTTTGGGTATGTGGGCTTTTTTGTGGTTCCATATGAATTTTAGGATTGTTTTTTCTGGTTCTGTAAAGAATGATGATGGCATTTTGATGGGAATTGCATTGAATTTGTAATTGCTTTTGGCAATATGGTCATTTTCACAATATTGATTCTACCCATCCATGAGCATGGGACGTAGTTCTACTTGTTTGTGTCATCTATAGTTTCTTTTGGCCGTGTTTTTAGTTTTCCTTGTAGAGGTCTTTTACCTCCTTGGTTAGGTATACTCCTAAGTATTTTATTTTTTTTGCAGCTACTGTAAAAGGGGTTGAGTTCGTGATTTAATTCTCAGCTTGGTCACTGTTGGTGTGTAGCAGTGTTACTGATTTGTGTACATTGATTTTTTATCCTGAAACTTTACTGAATTCATATATCAGATTTAGGAGCTCTTTGGATAAATCTTTATGGTTTTCTAGCTATACAATCATATCCTTAGTGAACAGTGACAGTTTGATTTCCTATTTACTGATTTGTCTGACTGTTCTGGCTAGGATTTCCGGTACTTGTCTTGTTACAGTTCTCAGGGGGAATGCTTCCAACTTTTCCCCATTCACTATACGGTTGGTTATGGGTTTGTCATAGATGGGTTTCGTTACCTTAAGTTATGACCTTTGTATGTCAAGTTTACTGAGGGTTTTAATCATAAAGCGATGCTGGATTTTGTCAAATGCTTTTTCTGTGTCTATTGAGATTTTTGTTTTCAAATCTGTTTACGTGATATACCACATTTATTGACTTGTGCATATTAAACTATCCTTGCATCCTTGGCATGAAACCCAACTGATCATCATGTATCATCTTTTTGATATGTGTTGGATTCGTTAGCTTGTATTTTGTTGAGGATTTTTGCATCTATTTTCATCAGAGATATTGGTCTGTAGTTTTCTTGTTAGTTTCCTGGTTTTGGTATTAGGGCGATCCTGGGTTCATAGAATAATTTAGGGAAGATTCTCTCTTTCTCTATGTTTTGGAATAGTTTCAGTAGGATTGGTACCAATTCTCTTCTTTGAATGTCTGATTGAATTCAGCTGTGAATCCATGTGAACCTGTGATTATTTTATTGTTGGCAGATTTTTAAAACTTACCATTTCAATCTTTCTGCTTTTTATTGGTCTGTTCAGAGTTTCTGTTTCTTCCTGATTTATTCTAGGAGGGTTGTATATTTCCGGGAGTTTATCTCCTCTAGATTTTTGAGTTTGTGTGTGTGAAGGTGTTCGTAGTAACTTTGAATGATATTTTTATTTCTGTAATATCAGTGGTATTTTCTTCTGTTTTGTTTCTAATTGAGGTTATTTGAATCCTCTCTCTTCTTGGTTAATCTCACTAATAGTCTATCGATTTTGTTTATCATTTCAAATAATCAGCTTCATGTTTCATTTATCTTTTGTATTTTTTTTTGTTTCAATTTCATTTATTTCTCCTCTCTTTGTTATTTCTTTTCTTCTGCTGGGTTTGGGTTTGGTTTGTTCTTGTTTTTCTAGTTCCTTGAGGTGTGACTTTACATTTTGTATTTGTGCTCTTTTAGACTTTTTGACGCAGGCATTTAATGCTATGAACTGCTTTTACTGTGTCTGAGTGGTTTTCACAAGTTGTGTCACTATTATCCTTCACTTCAAAGAATTTTGCATCTTGATTTCATTGTTGACCTGAAGATCATTCAGGAGCAGATTATTTAATTTCCATGTATTTGTATAATTTTGAGGGTTCCTTTTGGAGTTAATTTCCAATTTTATTCCACTGTGGTCTGAGAGGGTACTTGATATAATTTTGATTATCTAAAATTTATTGAGACCTGTTTTGAGGTCTACTATGTGGTCTATCTTGGAGAATGTTTCATGTGCTGATGAGAATAATGTATATTCTACAGTTGTTGGGTAGAATGTTCTGTAAATATCTGTTATTTCTTCTAGTGTAATTTAAGTCCATTGTTTCATTGTTGACTTTCTGTCTTGATGACTTTCTAGTGCAGTCAGTGAAGTATTGAAGTCCCCACTATTATTGTGTTGCTGTCTATCTCATTTCTCATGTCTAGTATAATTGTTTTATAAATTCAGAAGCTCCCATGTTAGGTGCATATATGTTCAGGATTGTGATATTTTCCTGTTGGACTTATCCTTTTATCATTATATAATGTCCCTCTTTGAATTTTTTAACTGTTGTTGCTTTAAAGTCTGTTTTGATGGATATAAGAATAGCTACTCCTGCTTGCTTTTGTTTTCCATTTGTATGGAATATCTTTGTCCACTCCTTTACCTTAAGTTTTTGTGAGTCCTTATGCATTAGATGACTCTTGAAGACTGCGGATACTTGACTGGTGAATTTTCATCCTTTCTGCCATTCTGTATCTTTTAAGTGGAGAGTTTAGGCCATTTATATTCAATGTTAATAGGGAGATGGGAGGTACTGTTCTATTTCTTGTGCTAATTGTTGCCTGAATTCCTTATTTTTTTTCTTTCCATTATTGTTTTATAGGCCCTGTGAGATTTATGCTTTGAGGAGGTTCTATTTTGCTGTATTTTGGGGTTTTGTTTGAAGACTTAGAACTCCTTTTAGCATTTCGTGTAGTGCTGGCTTGGTAGTAGTGCAGTCTCAGCATTTGTCTGAAAAAGACTGTATCTCTCCTTCATTTATGAAGCTTAGTTTTGCTGGATACAAAAATCTTGCCAGAAAATTATTTTGTTTGCGGAGGCTAAAGATAGAACCCCAATCCTTTCTGGTTTATAGGCTGCTGTTAATCTGATAGGTTTTCCTTTATAGGTTACCTGATGCCTTTGCCTCACAGCTCTTAAGATTCTTTCCTTTGTCTTGACTTTAGATAACCTGACGACTATGTGCCTGGGAGATAATCTTTTTGTGATACATTTGCCAGGTGGTCTTTGAGCTTCTTGTATTTGGTTGTGTAGATCTCTAGTGAGGCCAGGGAAGTTTTCCTCGATTATTCCCTCAAATATGTTTTCCAAACTTTTAGATTTTTGTTCTTCCTCAAGAATGCCAATTATTCTTAGGCGATTTAACATAATCCCAAATTTCTTGGATGCTTTATTTATTAAAATTCTTTTTTCTTTGTTTTGGACTGGGCTAATTTGAAAGTCTTGCTGTTTGAGCTATGAAGTTCTTTCTTCTACTTGTTTGATCCTATTGTTGAAACTTCCCAGTGCATTTGTGTTGCTCTAAGTGTGTCTTTCGTTTCCAGAAGTTGGATTGTTTCTTCTTTATGATATCTATGTCCCTGGAGCATTTTTAATCCATATCCTGTGTTTTTAAAAATTTTCTTTAAGTTGTTTTTCACCTTTCTCTGGTATCTTTTTGAGTAGCTTAAAATCAACCTTCTGAATTCTCTATCTAGCAATTCAGAGATTTTTTCTTAGTTTGGATCCATTACTGGGGTCTAGTGTGGAAGTGGTAGGGGAGTGAAGTAGACTCTGTGAGAGCCCTTGGTTGTAGATAGACTTAGTTTGTGGCTTTCTCAAATGCTGGTTATGCTAGCATTGCTGTTATCATGTGGACAGATGGAGAACCACTGGTTAGTCAGGATTTTTCAGAGAGTGGAATTAACTGTTTTCTCCTTTCTTAGAGCAGTTATTCTGTCATGAGTTGTTGTAATGTCCTGAGTTGTTTGGCCTCCAGCCAGGATGTGGTGCTTTCAAGAGAGCACCAGCTACAATAGTAGAAGGGGGATATAAGCTTGCCCTAAGCTGGCCAAGCTAAACATTCGGTTTTTCAGGCAATGGGCGGTGTCATAAAGCTCCCAAGAGTTTACATCTTCTGTGATTGGCTACCAGGTGGGTTGAGAAATGCCCTCAGGTGTGGGCAGGGTTAGGCAGGTCTGAGTTCAGACTCTTCTTGGGTGGGGCTTGCTGCAGCCACTGTGAGGGATGGGGTGGGAGGTTTTTCTCCAGCCAATGGAATTATGTTCCAGCGGGAATTATGGCTGCCTTTGTCACCAGAGAAGTGGGGGAAAGCTGGTAGCAATAGGCTTCAGCCAGCTCTCATGCAGTGGGCGAGGCAGGTCTTGCTCCTGCTGTGCCACACTAACAGCATTGAGTTTATCTCCAGGCAGCCTTCAGGAGGGACTCAGACCTCACTCCAAGCTGTAAGTTTCCTGCTTAGAAAGCAAGCACAGCTCTCAGGCCATGTGCCTCCCTCTCTGCCCACAATGTTGGCAGTAACTTCTGCTCTTTCTCCAGCAGTTCTTGTGCGCCCCCAGATTCTGCTCCAGAGGATTTGTGCCCAGTCAAAATTATAATAAATTTCAGTTGGATGCTTCTTCCACACTGTGACCCTTTCCAAATTTTGCTGTCTGCCTTCCTCCAGGGCCCTTGTGATATATAGTCAGGGATGGCATCCCTAGGCTTGAGCTAAAGACTGGGCGTGCCTACAAGACTCTTCCCACTGCTGCATCTACTTATTTTTTTTTTTTTGAGATGGAGTCTCACTCTGTCACCGAGGCTGGAGTGCAGTGGGGCAATCTCGGCTTACTGCAAGCTCAGCCTGCCAGGTTTATGCCATTCTCCTGCCTCAGCCTCCCAAATAGCTGGGACTACAGGTGCCTGCCACTACGCCTGGCTAACTTTTTGGTCTTTTTAGTAGAGACGGGGTTTAACTGTGTTAGTCAGGATGGTCTTGATCTCTGAGACCTCGTGATCCACCCGCCTTGGCCTCCCAAAGTGCTGGGACTACAGGCGTGAGCCACCGCGCCTGGCCTACTTTTATTTTTCATGCTAAGTCTGTTTCAGGTCTAGGTAAAGTGAAATCCTTTTCCTGTAAACTGGATTTTCAGGTTCCCCAGTGGGGATATGTGTTCAGAGGCAGGTTTTTCCCCTCTCATTCTTTGGGAATGCACAGTTTTTCACCTGTCTGGTGGAATTTGCAGTGGCCCCTCACTTCTTTAAAAGGATCTATGAATTCCTTCGGTTTTCTGCATATTCTCCTGCAGTGCTTCCTTTCTTGAGGGATGTGTGAAGTGAGTTCCTCAAGATATTTCTTGTCAGGTGAACAGTCTGTGATCTCTGTAGGGCCTGTAACACCCCTGGGCACTATTTGCCCCACAGAGTGGGCCTCACTTATGCAGGATCTGGGAAGAGGCTGATTATAATCTGGTGTCTGAGGCCTGGCAACCCCAGACTCTCTTCAGTGAGTCAGGCTCAAGTCTGAGCACATCTGCAGAGCTTATGTTTGCTGTGTTGCTCATGGAAGGCAGGGAATCAAAAATTGTTTTCTTTGAGATGGACTCTCACTGTTTCCTAGGCTGGTTTCAAACTCCTGGCCTCAAGTGATCCTCCTGTCTCGGCCTCTGAAATCACTGAGATTACAGGTATGGGCCACTGTGCCCAGCCTATTATCGATTTTCTCCCGTTTCATTCAGTCCTCAACACAATGCACGTCTCCCTTTTTCTTTCCCTCATCTCTGATGCTGCTCTCATGGTGGCAACTAATGACTTTTATACAACTCAAGCCAGTGGTCACTCTTCTGTTTCTGTCTTATGTGTGTCATTAGTGTATTTGAGATGCATCCTCGCCTCTTTCCTGGAAGTTTTCTCTTGTCTGTTGTCTTTTATGAATCCACTTCCTCTCTGTTTTCCTACCACTTTCTAGTCCTCTCCTTCTCAGCCTATGTCTTCATGTCTGTGTTTATCTGGATGCAGGAGCACACACTCAGATCCTGCTCTCCTGACTTTGTGTACTTTTCTTGAGTAACCTGACCCAAAATTAGAACTTCACCCACCATGAGACTCCTTCCAGTTTATGTCACTAACCTAGTGTAGCGTGACACCCATCCATTTATTTCACTGCCTTCAAATCAACTACATTTGTTTCCCTAGAAGTTAAAATTCAGTATGTCCCAAACAGAAAATTTTATCTTCTCTCAATCACTTCATTATCACCTTTGCAGTCACTGATGCCACAATTCTCCACGTTGCCCAGTTATTCTAGACTTCTTCATATCCCTACTACTGGCAGATGATTTAGTGATGCCTATGGCCTCTCATGTCATTACTGCCATCAAACCCATCTGCTGTCCTCCTCACCCCATGTTCCTGCCCCGGCCTACACCCTCGTTACTTCCCACCAGAAGGCTTAAAAATCCTACTGGTCTTTCCTTGAGTCCAGCCTCCTCCAGCCCATCCTTCCTATCGGTGCCCCATATAAACACAAATCTGACCATGTTACTCTCCTGCTTAAGATCCTTCACAGTTTCCCCCGTTTCCTTGGATAAAATGCAAACACCTGCCATCAGCACACAAGGCAGGTTACAGTGCAGCCCGGTCCACATCTCCCCTGGCTTCAGTCACACTGAAGAACTGCAGTTCTCCTTGCAACTTTATGCCTCCCTACTCCTGAGCCTGCTTCTCCTGCTGGAAAGCCATTTCCCCTTTCTCTGTTTTGCTATCTGCAGGTGAACACTGTTCCTAGGAACCTTTCCTAAATCGTATTTTAACTCTGTTCCTAAGTAACTCTTGGTATACCTTGCGATACTCAAAGGTGATCAAATCACACATGTAGCAGTCATCTTTTCTTTGTCTCTTTTGTTCTTGAATTTCAAGTAGATTGAGGACAAAGTCCCTATCTTTAGAGTTACATCCTTATTACCTGGAGAGTGAAAGTTCACAATAAGCATTTCTTTTACTGAATGAAAATTAATATTTGAAGTGTGGAATTTGCTTCAAAATGTGCCAACTTTTAGTTTTCAGATTTTGTGAATATAATAAAGTAGCCTAAGCTGAACCAATTACATCTGTATAGCCCAGTCTATATACACCATGTATTTTTTTTCCCTTTGGGCTTCATTTCTGTAGGTGAGTAATTCTATAGACCCTAAACTCAGTGGGGGACCCTCACCATCCGTGTGCGACACTGAACCTGCTGTCACTCTGTGCATCCAAGTAGAGGACTGGTTCTCCCCGTGTTGGTCTGGGAGGGGAAATCCTCGCTTAGGAACCATCAACCATGCAGTGTAATTTTGCTTCACTTCCTCTTCCAGGCGGAACCCCAAACTCTCTCATCTTTACTTCTCCACTGTAATAATAATTCACTTTTTGTTATCAACCAGTTGCTGCTTCTTACATATCAGGTAAAGCTAAGATACTATCCCATAGGTGTTTCAAATGCAACAACTTGTATTTCCAGGTGAAACTACACTCCACAAGACAATTTTGTGAATGTTATGTGAATGATAATACTTTTAAATTTACTCTGCCTAAGATGTAAGTGTTGTGGATAAAATTATATAAGGAACCATTTTTCTTCTAAAAGTAAGAATGTAACTTGAAGTCAATAAATGCCACTAGGACTCGAGATATTTTCATATCCTTCACGATATTTTTCCACTCTGAAATATTTATTCCATCCTTCCACTTCCCTGCCTTGCTTTCTGGCTAGATCAGTAATTTTTAATGTATTGTCTTGTAGGGTTTCTGAGATCCTGTGGGAATGGGGCAGGAGGACTACTCAATATTGTTTCTACCAGGAGTTGTGTGACTTGGACAACTTACTTTACCTCTGGGGTCAGTTCCCTATTATGGAAAATAATTTCTTCTATATGGTGGTGTGAAGACTCGATGAGTAAGTTTAGCACATAGTAAGTGCCCAATAAATATTATCTTATTGTCTTCAATATTATCATTATCATAGATGGATGTTACGTCTTCGGGGACAAGAGAAACAACCTATATCATCCATGGGTCATTTCTGTCTTTCTTTCTTCTCACTCTTTTTCTTTTCTTTCATTTTGCATTTCTCATTTTCTGTGTTATTCCTTCATGTTCCCAATAACCTTCCTGTTACCTGTTTGCTTTCTGCATTCTGTATAGCTTCTTTCATATTCACCCATTCTCCATCTTCTTCTCCTTCATGCAGCAGACCATGTGTCAACATATGCAGAGTTTGTGCAGACACACAGACCCTCTGGAGAGTATATGTTTGAGTTTGATGAGGAGGAGCAGTTCTATGTGAACCTGGATGAGAAGGAGATGGTCTGGCATCTACCAGAGTTTATTCACACCTTTGACTTTGGCGCTCAGAGGCGTATTGCTGGCATCGTCATGGCAAGGAAGCACTTGAACACCAGGTTCAATGGTCCAAACAGGCCTGGACCACAAATGGCACTGCCTATAGCTGCCTGTTGCTCTACAGTCCAACTGGAGGGATGGGAGGACCTCTCTGGCACACAGAGAACTAGAGGCCATGCTGCCCACTCATGAATGAGCCCCTTCCCTGAGAGCGAGCAGTGTTGGGGCCACACAGCTGGGTTCTTAGGACAGCGGAGGGGGAGGTGTTTTCTTCTTACTCAAGAGAAAGGCTGGGCTGAGGGGCCCAGGTCAGGAGCATGAGAAGCTGTGACCCTGCCCGGGAGCCCTGGGGGAGCAGGAGGATGGGCCTGGGAGAGGTGGCCCCTAATCTGGTGAATATAGGGCTTGGGGTGGTGGAATCTTTGAGACTCAGTCAATGGCAGTAGGCTCCTTGGGTTCTATCCCCTTTTGGAACCCCCCGATATGACTGTCTTTCCTAAGGAGCCTGTGGCGCTAGGCCAGCCCCACACCCTCATCTGCTATGTTGACAAGTTCTTCCTGCCGCCGCTGAACATCACGTGGCTGCACAATGGAGTCAGTCATTGAGGGTATTGCAGAGACCATCTTCCTGCCCAGCAAGAAACTCAGTTTCCACAGGTTCCACTACCCGATCCTCCTTCCCACGGCCGAGGACACCTGTGACCTCCAGGGGGAGCACTGGCACCTGCACCAGCCTCTCCTCAGGCACTGGGGTATGGAGCGCCCTCCCTCTGCCATCACAGCCTTGGCACAATCTTTATTTCCTGGACCCATCACCCCTCAGCACCTGCTTTCCTCAATCCTATGTTTTATGGTCACTTTATCCAAATTTTCACCATCTCATAATTTCAAATACCCAACACCTCCCACACCCAAGACCAGCCTCTGCTCTCTGTACCTTATTACCCCGTCTTCCCTTGGTGGCCCAGAGGTCCAGGAACTAATCCAGGTGCCTGAGACCATGGAGATGCAGGTCTGTGCCCTCGGCCTGCTGATGGGCCTGGCGGGGATCCTCAATGGCACCATCGTCTCAAAGACTAAGCGATCTGACAGCATCCCTGGGTCCAGGGGCTCCTGTGAGTCATCCTAGAGGTGCATTAGGGACACAGTGGAATAGACGAGATAAAAAGTTAGGGGTGAAGAATGGGAAAGAGAAACACTTCACCAGGGCCTCTTTGAGCACTGATGTTTTAGTGCCATTGGGCTGGTTGAAAACACTAACAAATGTAATGAGAAATGACATTTGTTGAGTTGCTTACTGTGTTCCAGGCACTATTCTAAGTGCTTCTCATGTGTTCACTTATTTACACGTGGAGGTTGGTTCTTATTTATTTCATGTTACAGAGGGGGAATCAGACACGGGGGGAGGTGAAGGCCACACAACTTCAAAGTGCAAAGCTAGGATTTAAACCCAGGCTTTGGGCCTGCAGTGGCTGCAGTCTTGTCCAGTATTAGAGTATTTCATCTGCACCCACAATCTGTCTTCCTCCATTTTACACAGCCTTAATTTTCTTCTGCCCGCAGAGGGATGTTCAGAACTTCCAATGCCATGTTAAACATTTCCAGCAATGAAGGACATCCTATCTTTTGCACAATCTCACAGGGAATCCACCTCATTTCTTTGAAATATATAAGCTATAGATTTTTGGTTCACTATCTTTAACACATCATGAAATTGATTAAATTCTGTCTGTGTCTTGAGCTGAATTCAGTTTAAATTAATATGAATTTTGTGGACTCCACTAATGTGTTAACCACATTATATATTTTCTGACACTGAAGAATCATTGCATTCCTAGAATAAATCTAAATTGGTCAAAACTGATTGTTTTTATAATGTACTGTTAGATTCAGTGACTGCCTCTGGAAATGAACCAACCTCATAAAATGATCTCAAAAATGCTGTTCCATTCTGTTTTCTAGAATCACACATGTAAGAGGCATAATCTGCTCCTGGAAATGTAGGAGGATGCCCCTAACGGCAATATGATCAGGACAGGGCCTTTTGGAAGGCGATTCTTTGCTTCCCATGACAATTTCTTTGATATTCTCTACTCTATTTTAGTTTTCTATTTCTTCCTGTCGTTTTGACCTTTATATCTTTCTAGAAATGTATCCATTTTATCTAAATTTTGAAATTTATACGTATAGAGTGGGTTGTAAGATTTCGCATTTTAAAATGTGTGTACAAATAGTCATTTCCCCTTTTCATTCTGACTCTCCTGTATTTTCCTTAGGAGTCTTGCCAGAGGTCTCATTAAGTTTTCATTGCCTCAAAATTTGATTTTGTTTGTCTTCCCTATTTTTATATTTCATTGAATTCAGCTTTTGTCCTTACTGTTTACGTGTATTTTTTTTTTACTGTTTTTCTACTTTTCCATCCTCTTAATTCACATAATTATCTCGTTTGTTTTCAGTCATTTCGCTCTAACAAAATTGTTTAACAAATAGTCTGACATTCTATGCAGCATTTTGAATGAACTTATTTCATCTTTCTATAAAGACTAAACATCTATTATGTTTTCAGTTATTTCCTCTCCCTCCACTATTTCCCTGACTTTCTAGATTTCTAATTATCAAGATGTCAGATGTTTGTTTCTATCCTTCATTTCTCTTCACTTTTCCTTTACATTTTCTATTGTTTGCTCCATCATATTTTCCTTGGGGCAGTTTCTCAGCCTGACTTTTTGCTTATTAATTACACTTCAGTTGCAAAAGTCCTATTTGTTATCTCATTTATTATGTTTCTTATTCCAATCTTTATCAAAGCTCAGTATTTGTGCTTGATTCGTTGGCTTCTTGCTTTTGCTTCAAATTTCCAAATTCTCCTTTACTTCTCTATTTAAGCCCTTTTATTGTGAACTAGGGGACATTCGGAAGAAACACACAAACCAATAGAATGTACGTTGAATGATTATCACCACAAGCGCCCATGTAACTAGCACCTGGGTGAAGAAATAGACTGTTGCCAGCATCCCTGTGCCTCTCCTTAGGCCAGGAGGTAGTTTGTAAACTTTTCAGGAGCCAAAGCCTGCTGATATCCATAATGCCTAGCATTGCTCCAGGTACACAGTAGGTCTTCCATAAATATCTCTTGTAGAAGTATTTTATTATTTATTTAATATGTACTGCTTAAATGTTTTTCACCTTCAAGGATTCCCACTCATTTGAAGTTAGTTGCAGCCATGTGATTTACATTGGAAAATGAGATGCGAGAAGTGTGTTCTTTCTAGGAGGGATCATTAAGAGCCAGTGAATGATTTGTTAGGTTCCCTTCATTCTTCTGGGGAGGTTCTGGGAGCAGAGGTGCAGGAGAAAGCCTGTCAGCCTGGCTTCCTGAGTAAGATGATGAGCAGAGCTTCCTGGACAACTTACTTTGGATGTGTAGCATGAGCCAAACCTGGATATCTGGGTATTTGTTACTTTAGCACAGCTGATCCTATTCTTACTGTGTAAAAGGAGTTGAAGGGAAGGTGCTCAATGAGACTTCAAATAAACTGAGGGACAAGAGGACTAAGAGGATGTTTCATCCCATAAGCCAAGTGCACAGGAATTTCAGGGACAGTTTAGAATGTGACATGCTGTAGAGACGTCAACTATGGCAAGTGTTCACTGGCCTGGTAGCAAGTGGTTATTAGAACCCCTTTAAAGAGCATCTTCGCAGCCAATGCCCAACTCCCACCTCCTTCCACTTTCACCATCTCCTGGCTTGGCCTCACTGCTGCTTGACAAATGGGGACAAAGAGAGGGTGAAATGACTTCTCCTTAGGGTACCCTTTGATCACTACCTGAGGCAACATCATCTGTTGGGTGGACCACCTTCTCCTTAGGGGACTCTGAGGGGTAGAAAATGAAGGGACCAGGTGGAAAGGGATGGGAGGTACAACACTCAGCTGGGAGTCCTAAGCCCATTGGGTTTGTTGTACTGCAGGTGTCAATCTTTCTGAGCCAGAGGCTGACACAGGGGAGTCACCAGCTTAAGCTCTCCTTTAAAACTCCAGTCCCAGCTTTCCTTTGAATCTCTGCTTTTCAACCCCAATGACTGATGTACCTCAAGACTCCTCTGCCTCCTGGCTGCCTTTGATCTTGCTGCACATAGCACTCAGCAAAGGGCCTGAAATTTAGAAAACTCTCTATAAATATTGAAAATATGAAGTGTAGTGACAAGGTGGTCCCCAGTTTGGATGGTCTCTCAGCTCTTGTCTCCTCTGGGACCTCTCTCTGCACTGCATCCTTCCTTAGAAATCCCAGAGTTTCATAAATACCAGCATATGTCAGAGTGAGACACGTGTTACACTATCTTTCCATGACTGCAGGGCATTTCCTCATCTCCTTATACCCTCAATTCCCTAGGAGCACATATCCTGTTCCTGTAATGTGGGTGCAGATCCCTCAGCTTCTGATCCTGCCAGGTGTTAGTCCAGGGATTGTTCACTCCACTCTGGGTACTCCCTAACCTGTAACGTGGGTACAGGTGACAAGCATGGAACAGAATGACTCTGATGGGATATGGCTTGTAATATTAACTGCTCTGTGGCTCTGAGGGTAGGATTTATGTGCTCTGGGTCTGAGGATTTCACAGTGATCTCGATTTGAAGACTTTCTGCAATTCTCATGACCTCTTTCCATCGTTGAATCCCTGGATTAAAATCATATTAATTTTCTGCTGCATAGGTTTCTCCCAAGTTGGCTGTGAAGCTAAAAGGGAAAATAAGACAGATAAAGGGTCCTCATTTATTTACTATATATTGTCCTCATTACCTCATCATGTGACAGCTGAAATTACTACACAAAAACAAGGCAGCAGCATTTTCCTGTATAGTTTTTGAGAAAATGAGGCTGATTAGTGATATGGATGTTTTAAAAAGAAAAAATGATTGTGTCCTATTCCCTAGGTTAAGAAGACTCTACGAGACATGATTGGTTTTCCTTGTGGGTGACTTCTCTTTCCTGACTCCCTCACTCATGATCCTCTCTGCAGACTCTAGCTATATTTACTTATATCTGTGCCAGTGACATCCAATCTGTACCTTCAGCCCCACTTCTCTTGGAATTGGAGGAAGCTGGTCCCCAGATGCAGGGCATTATTTGCAAGGGGAGGTGGGAGAGAGAAGCACAGTAGCTTGTGGGAATCATCCAGGGACAGGCGCCCAGGGACACACGAGGCCCAGAAGAAGCTTGTAAGAAGCCATGGAGAGGGAAGGCATCAACTGGATGTGTCAGAGAGCTGCTGAGCACTCATTATGTGTATCAGGAGCGAAGAATCCATCCTCTACACGAAAAGAAAAGCTTACACCAAACATGTCTTCTACCTTGACTGAAAGGTGTCAATATGAGGCGAAAAACACAGAACGATGTTGGATTGAAAAAATAAAAGAAAGAAAAAATGACCAGTGCTTGAAGAAGAGTGCTACACATATTGCTTTGCTCTTTTCCCAACGGGGAGGCGTTTCTGTCTATGTGAAAATGAAGACAGGAGGCCGAGGCTGGTGGATGAATGCAGACTTAGAGGATAAATCACGTCTACTTGATGCATTCGAAAGGCCAAGCTAGCTTTGGTTAAGGAGTATTTGTGATGGCATGTGAAAAAAATGTTTAAAGGGTATGAGATTATATTTATAATTTTAAATTCTGATGTTCATTTAATTTCTTAATGCTAATGATAAAACGTGCTCTCAGTAAGTTGTATGTTGGATCAGAGCTGTGTGAATATGGGTCCTAACAGGCAGATTTGCAGTCTGTTCACCATGGAATAGCTAAGAATAGTGGTCTGAAATCTAAATGGATGAAGGCACTAAACTTGATTTGGGGGCAGATCACTTAAATCCAGTAAATTCAGAAGAGTGCCATGTCTAACAGGACACAGTATACAATAGTTAACATATCCCCATGTTCACGGTGTTCTTCTTTCCTGCGTGTAAACCAAAATGAACTGCTTTAACTCCTACTGTTTACTAAAACCCTTAAACGAAAGTGATGAGAGGTGCATATTTGGTGCATATTTTTAAAAGAAAATAAACACTCATGTTGGGTTTTATTATTTATGGCACTAAGAAGAAGGGAACATGGTTGGAGGCCCAGTTCAAGAAACTGTGCATCAAATCAAAGAGCTGAATGACAGAAACTGGCATCAGAGCAACTTCTTGGCAGCTGCATCCTTTGGGAAGCTGGGGGTCTGTCCCGGTACCAGCCACTGGTGCTAACGAAACACAGAAAATGCTTGTTCCAAGGCACATTAGTCCTTTTGATGAAATCAGGAATGCTGTGGGGGTAAAAGACAAAGTTATCCCAGGTTGCTGGCCTCCTTTCTTTAAGTCCCAGGAGAGAAAAATCATGGTGAGAGGCTGAGTCTCAGGCTGATAAAGAACAGAGTTGATCTCTGCTTCCTTCGGCAATGGAGCCACGCAATGCTCTTTCCCCACTCACCCGAGAGCTGAGGTTGAAAGAGGGGTTCAGGCCTCAGATTCTATTCCTAGAGGAGCCTCAGTGTCACATTGCACAGAAAGGACTCATATCCTTCTGCAACCCACCCCACAAGGAAATCAAAGCAGGAATATTACCTGTTTATGCAGATCCTCGTTGAACTGAAATGAAAGAGAAAAGGTTATGTATTCAGTCATTGAAACCACCTCAGATAATTCGAGAAACATTTCCATCCCACCAAATTCCATTGCCCATCACTCAATGGATGTCCCGCAGGAGCCTGAGTACTTGGGACTTCATGCATCTGGCTGCATTAAGATCCCAGCCTGAGATACCTCTCTCGCTATAGGTCATGTTTGTTCTCTATCTGATTTCAGTGGCCTCTAGAGCTTTCTGGCATTTCTTTTCTGTCTGAACCCCTCATCATGGAGTAAGTGTGAATATGCCAGGGAAGGTAAGTCCCGCTCACCCTGCAGGCCTTCTCACCTTTCTTGCTCCTCCTGTGCATGAAGATGCCCACTCCACAGGTGATGAGCCCCAGCACGAAGCCCCCGGCTCCCGTCAGCGTCTTACTCCGGGCAGAATCAGACTGTGCCTCTGGGAAGGACAGACCCAGGTTTAGTGTCACCTCCCCCAGCTGCGCCCCTACTCATGTCCTGTCTGAGATTCTGGAGCCTGATGCAGAATATCAGGATGAGGACAGTGTGGGGGGGAAAGCTTGCTTAAGAGGAAATTCAGAAAGAGCCGCCCTCATGTCTGGAACAGAGGGTGTGACCTCAACAAAGTAGCAAATGCTGATTCTGGAAGTTGCCTCTCAAAAATGCCTGAGAAGAGGCTACAATGCTGAAGGAGGAGAACAGTTTCCATGTGTGAGGTCAGTTCAGGAAGGTGTCTGTGTCCCTAGATTCTCTGACAAGGAGGAGAACTATGAATCCTCAGGACCCCCTAGGCCAGGGTCAGGAAATCTCCATTTCCCCAGCTTAAAACTATGCTCAGGAGCTGGTATGGAAGAAAGATGGGGTTGGACATGGCCCCAGGGTATAGATGCAGAAGACAGGACAAGTGGACCTCAGAGCCAGAGAGTCACCTACTCTTCAGAGGTGGGGTCTAGAAGGTCATCAGAGACTAACTCACTCCACTCCACAGTGACAGGACTGTCCAGGCTGGGGTGCTCCACTTGGCAGGTGTAGACATCTCCCTGCTGGGGGGTCATTTCCAGCATCACCAGGATCTGGAAGGTCCAGTCTCCATTACGGATGAGGTTGGTGGACACGACCCCAGCTGTTTCCTCCTGTCCATTCAGGAACCACCGGACTTGAATGCTGCCTGGGTAGAAATCTGTCACGTGGCAGACGAGCAGGTTGTGGTGCTGTAAGGGCCCCTTCTTGGAGGGGGAGACGTTCACCCTCGGCTGGACTAGGGATGGGGAAAAAAAAATGTGGGATAGCATTTGAGATTATTCTTTCTTTCTTTTTTTCTTTGAGACCGGGTCTCACTCTGTCACCCAGTCTGGAGTGCAGTGGTGCAATATTGGCTCACTGCAGTCTCAGCCTCCCGGGTTCAAGGGATTCTCCTGCTTCAGCCTCGCGAGTAGCTGGGATTATAGGTGCCTGCCACCACACCCAGCTAATATTTTGTATTTTTAGTAGTGGCGGGGTTTCACCATGTTGGCCGGTCTGGTCTCCAACTCCTGACATCAAGTGATCTGCCCTCTCGCCCTCCCAAAGTGCTGGGATTACAGGCCTGAGCCACTACCTCTGGCCAGATTATTACTTCTTAGGCATGTTTACTATGCAATTGATTCCTAGATGTTGAAAATAGGAATAATGTGATTAGGCTAGTGGGTAAGGGTGACACTGAAAAGATAGAAATAGACCTTCAAGTAGAGCATGCATGATCTTGAATAAAATAATAAATAATAAGTATATAGGGGAATGGTGGGGATTCAGAGGTGGCACTCTGTAGCACGTTTAGGAGAAATTTTAACTAAAAACAATTTGGACAAAGAATATTTAATCAAATGTGAAAATTCCTATCTTTTCAAAGTTCTATCTTGATACAAATGATGTAAAATTTACGCATATAATATCTTGAAATTAAGATATACAGACAATGGCATTATGGTAACTTTATTTCAAAAAATACAAAGAAAACAAAGAGAGCTTGACATGTCTTATTCTGCAAATAACCTATGTATTTTTTGACCTCACCTACAAATATTCAAAATCTTCGCATTTACGTATTATCCTGAGCCCCTACATGCTTCAGTAGTAGAAATCCCGTCCTTTCCAAGTTCCTCCTCTGTGCTGTGTCTTCAGGTCCCGTGAAGGTTTCACAGATGACCAGGTATTGCCTCTCTCTGCATTTCTGGATTTGTACCCCAGCTTGTTCTGTTGTTCTCGGGTCAATTTCCACACTGCCACCTGCAATTTTTCTTTTGGATCTCTGTCACCAGTACCTTTTTCCTCCTCAGAAGGCACAAAAGGGCGGGCATGGTGGTCATGCCCATAATCTTAGCACTTTGGGAGACTGAGGTGTGAGGAGCACTTGAGCCCAGGGGTTCAAGACCAGCCTGGGTAATATAGTGAGATCCCATCTCTAAAAAGAAAACAATTTAGCTAGACACAGTGGTACATGTATCTGTAGTTCTAGCTACATGGCAGGCTGAGGCAGGAGGATCACTTGAGCCAGGAGGCCGAGGCTTCAGTCAGCCATGATGGTACCACAGCACTCCTGCCTGCGAGACAGAGCGAGAACCTCTCTCAAAAACAAACACAAACACAAAAACAAAAAACAAACACAGAAAAGGGTCAACTGCCTCTAGAGAACAGCTCATTCAGAGGACTCCCCTAGAGAACAGCTCTTTCAGAGAAATGTCTCAAATCAGTCTTCTAGGTCCCTATTCACTCAGTTCTTTCCTTTCTACTTCCTGGAGAGCACAAATACCCTGACATGGGGCCGGGCCAGGTAAAAGCACCATCTTGAACCGACGCAAAACCGTTACTCCCTATGATATTTTTGCCTTGTCTACAGACTGATCCACATTGCCAGCCTTTTCCCTCAACGTAAGTTTATTTCAGGGGCACCTGTGTCTTACTACATCATCACCTCTGTAAACTCAATGTCTATTAAACTATTCAACCCATGTCTAAATCTCAGTTGTGAATTACGTACAATTTCTTCCCCATAGAGCTCCTGGGAACCATGAAATCAGGGGGAATACTTGGGTGTCTGTTTTAAGGTATCAGAACTTTCCATGAGAGGCATCTTGCTCAATCTTCTTTGTCAGGAGCTGATCAGCCTGGAGCACATCAGAGACCTCCAGGGGGCGCTGGAGCTAAGGCTTGATACGCAGTGGCCTCATTTCTGAACCAGTTCAAATACATTTCACCAGGGGAAGATTCCTGTTTGTTCTAGTTGCCTTCTCTAATGCACAGAAAACATTTGCCCAATTACTTCCAGATTTGGGTGGGCATCCACATTAGAATCGTCACAACTCCTTTCCTGCTTTTCCCACCTCTGCCCTGCCTCTGTTTTTTCCCTGTTTCCTACCTCATCTCTCTGCGTCTGGTCCCTCCTCTACCTAACACCCTTAGTAGTGTTCTGAAGACACGGCTCCAACCTTCTCTTTTTCATTTTTCAAATATCTTCAGTGTTCTGACAATATTTATATGGTTACATGGGAACCTCTAGGCAGCTGATTACAAACTTTGACCTCCAGACCTCCCCACCCAGGGAACCTGAGTCTGGGGGCAGTGAGTCTGGGGATCTGTGCATCACAGAGGATCTCCAGGACAGTCTTTGGAGGAGTGAGGTTGGGGACCTGTGGGCCTAGAGGAGAAACCCACACTCCTTAGGCTGGCATTACATTTATTTGAACGATTATTAAGTAATTGCATTACTTTTATTTGAATACCTCTCTCAACCAATTACCTCAGCAACTTGCCTAAACTCATGTCACTCACCTCATCCCCACCCAGTGTGTCCACCTTCTCACTCCTAGCAGGTGCACTTCCTTCCACTTTCCAGGAACAAGGGGATCAAAGGTGTGATCCCCCCAGCTTCCTCCTCCTCCCTTTATTTTTTTCTCTTTCAAGGACAAAGGCCTAGGGCTCACCCCACACCTGATGCTACTCCCTCAGGTCCCTCAGGTTGGTTCACCATGCTCCCCACCCCACAAGTTCACAGGAGGAAGCCAAAGCTCCAAGGCCCTCTTGTCCCATCCTTGAGAAATCCTCTTACTGCACACACCTTACCTCTCTCCATCCCTTTACACCCAGACTTCCTGAAGGAAAAGATGAATGAGCTCAGACACTGCCCTGTGCCAGCCATGGGCAACCCACAACAAGTAAAATCCATCTCAGCCCGGAGGAGGATGCGCCACACTCAGCCTCATCCGACCCCTCCCATTCCAGCTTCCACCACTGCAGCCAACCTGCTCTCCCCAGGTCTCCCTGGTTTCCAAACCCATTTTCCATCTTCTGTTGTCTGACCTTCCGAAGTCACTGGCACCTCTGTCCACTGTACTGCTGAGGTCCCCTCCCTCAGCCTCCAGGAATCTTTTTTGTGGGTCTCTCCTCCCCTCAGCCTCCAGGACTCTTCTCTGCAGGCCTCCCCTTCCCTCAGCCTCCAGGACTCTTCTCTGCGGGCCTCCCCTTCCCTCAGCCTCCAGGACTCTTCTCTGCGGGCCTCCCCTCCCCTCAGCCTCCAGGACTCTTCTCTGTGGGCCTCCCCTCCCCTCAGCCTCCAGGACTCTTCTCTGTGGGCCTCCCCTCCCCTCAGCCTCCAGGACTCTTCTCTGCGGGCCTCCCCTTCCCTCAGCCTCCAGGACTCTTCTCTGAGGGCCTCCCCTCAGCCTCCAGGACTCTTCTCTGTGGGCCTCTCCTCACACTGCACTTTGGTTTTTTGTCTCCTTCACTGGCTTTTCTCTGTTGGCCAAATCACAACTGTCCAGTTCCCAGAATCCAGTCCTTTGCTCTTCCCCCTGGGTCCCCTCTCCCTGGGTGGTCTCATGTAGCCCAGGCCCCTCCCCCGGCTTCAGACCCTTCTCTCTACCTGCCCATCAGACCATCCATCTGCCCCTCAAGCATCTGAAACCCAGCCGTCTCCCTGCAGGTTTCTACTCTGCATGGCCTGCTGTGCCATCTCCACCTCCATTTCCACATCACACTCCTGCACGCTCTCCTGTGGCCTCCTTTCCCCTCACCCCACATGCAGTCAGCTGCCAGGTCTGATGAAGTCCAGGGGGTCTCTCTGCTCCCATCTTCCTCACTCCACACTCAGCACAGTCCAGGTCCCCATGCTCCCTCCCCTGACATGCTCCGGATGGGCTCCCATCAATCCCCAGCCCAAAGTCCCCTTCCCGCCTGGCACTAAGGTCCCTTAGGCCTGCCTGGCTGCCCCTGCTCTCTGGGACCGGCCCCCGCGGCTGCCCGGGGACCCCTGGCCCAAAGCCTTCACTCACCTCGGCGCTTCCGGATGAGTGGCTCCTCCAGCTCGTAGTTGTGTCTGCACACCCTGTCCACCTCGGCCCGCGCCTGCTCCAGGAAGTCCCTGTTCCAGTACTCGGCAGTAGGCCGTCCCAGCTCCGTCACTGCCCGGAACTCCCCCAGGTCGCTGTCGAAGCGCACGTACTCCTCCTGGTTGTAGATGAATCTGTCCAGGAGACGCTGTGTCCCATTAAACGCATAGCATTCATACCGTCTCTGGTACACGTAATTCTCTGCAGGGAGGAGGAGGCCATGAAGGGGGGAGGTGTACTCTCACCTCTCACCTAATCCTCTCTTTCTTCCTCTCTGTCTCAATATTAACGATTTTTCCCAAATCTTCCCACTCAGGACTAGATTTTAAAATAGGAGTTTTCATTGTACCAAGTTCTGTGGTCCTAGGCAGGTCGCAGAGCCTCTCCAGGCCTCAGTTTTCTCACTACGCAGCAAGAGGATTTACTGAAAAGAATGAGGCTCACTGCTCGGGGGACTGAGTGATCACTAGGGAGGGGCCAGCACTGAGGGGAAGGCAGTCCCTTCTGCTGGTGGCTGGAGGAGGGGGAGACGGTTCACCTGTGGTCGCTGGGAGAAACAGTAGGGGCAGGAGGAGCTGGGGACATGGAGGGTGGAGGCGCTCCCCCTACCCAACTTCCTGCCTGACATTTCCATCCTGGTGTCAGTCCTGGCTCAAATGTCACCTCTTCCAGGAAGCCCTCCTTTCCTTCTTTTTCTTTATCACAGCTAGGGACTCTCCTCTGCCAGTTTCTTGAGAATTCCTCAACCTGCTCCTGTTGTTTTGCATTTAGGAAATGTAGAAATAAATCATTAAAACTTTCTTCAACTTTGGTAGGGGACCTGGACTGGGCCAGGCACGGTGACTCACACCTGTAATCCCAGCACTTCAGGAGGCCAATAGATCAAGACCTTCCTGGTCAACATGGTGAAACCCCATCTCTAATAAAATACAAAAAATTAGTTGGGCATGGTGGTGAGTGCCTGTAGTCCCAGTTACTCGGGAGGCTGAGGCAGGGGAATCACTTGAACCTGGGAGGAAAAGGTTGCAGCGAGCTGAGATTACGCCACTGCACTCCAGCCTAGCGAAAGAGCAAGGCTCTGTCAAAAGAAAGAAAGAAAAGGAAGAGAGAGAGAGAGAGAGAGAGAGAGAGAGAGAGAGAGAGAGAGAGAGAGAGAGAGAAGAAAGAAAGAAAGAAAGAAAGAAAGAAAGAAAGAAAGAAAGAAAGAAAGAGAGAGAAAGAGGAAGGAAAGAAGGAAGGAAGGAAGGAAAGAAGGAAGGGAGGGAGGAAGGGAAAGAAAGAGAGAGAGAGCGACAGAGAGAGAGAAAGAAAGAAAAGAAAGAAAGAAAGAAGGAAAGAAAGAAAGAAAGAAGGAAAGAAAGAGGAAGGAAAGAAGGAAGGAAGGAAAGAAGGAAGGGAGGGAGGGAGGGAAAGAAAGAGAGAGAGAGAGAGCAACAGAGAGAGAGAAAGAAAGAAAAGAAAGAAAGAAAGAAAAAGAAAGGAAGGAAGGAAGGGAGGGAGGGAGGGAGGGAGGGAGGGAGGGACTCTATAGCCTGAAAGTTAATTTTCAAACATGGGTGCAGAAAGACTTGGTGTCAAAAGATGTGGAAAATACCTTAATCAATGAAAATCACCACAACTACCAGAGACCTGTGGGAGTGGAGTCCTTTGGGTTTACAGGCATTGAGGTCATTTTTTTGGCAGTTTTTGTGGTTTTATTTAAACACAAAACGTGGACATGAGCTTTCTACTCATTTTCTTTGCTGAGCAGCCCGGCATTGTGGTTGGTGACTCTGATGACCGGCTGGGCAGCTCTTTCCATGATGGGTTTGTGGTTCTTGGTGGAAACTTTCTGAGCCATCTCAGCACAGTAAGATTGGTGGCACATCAGCAGCACTTCAAGCTCCTTGACATTGTGGAGCAGAAACTTCTGGAAGTCACTGGGCAGCATGTTTTTGTTGTTGTTGTTGTTGTTGTTGCTCCCATAAGCAATGTTGGGCATCAAGAGCTAGCCCTTGAACCTTCTATGAACCCTGTTGTCAAGACCTCTGGGTTTTCACCAGTTATGCTTAATTTTGACATATTGGTCTAAGTGTTGCCATATGAACTTCTTGGTCGTCTTTTTGATGATCTTAGGCTTCATGAGGAGTTAGAGGCAGGCCGCAGTATGGAGGAAGAGATGGCTACCAACTGCATAGGCAGCACAAAGGAAGAGAGCACTGATGTAATTTTTACATAAACAGCGTTGGCAGCCTTTCCCACATGCTGTTCTTCCTAGGGAGTGCCATGAGCAGTGTCTGACAGGTGTGTGTCTACACAGAATTATCAATGACACGGCACTTGTTTGTTTCTGTTTGAGTCTCTTCAGGCCTGCTCTGTTCTTGGGCACATTGGGGAAATTAAGGTGCTATGGTTGTTCTGCTCATCTGTTTCATGCCCTGCAAGTTAATTTCTCCAGTTTATTAACAACACCCCTCACAAGCTGCACAGCTGGCGGCACAGGATAATGGTGATGGAGTGGGGCTGGGCTCAGGGGCACCACAGAGTCCACCTTTAGTCTCCAGTGTCATTGCTAAGGCGAGATCCCAGGTCTTGACTCGGATATCCTGACCTGCTTCTTTTCCTGGTGCCTTGGGCCCCAACCCCCTAAACTCCCAAGCCCAGCTGCCTCCAGCTCTTTGAGCCCAGATTCCTCCTCCACGGCCACCCACCCGCCCCTCCGTGTTCAATTGCCCTGCTCTGAGTGTGGATTCTCCCATTTTCATTTGTTAGTCTTTGTTTCTCCTTTTCATTCACCAGTAAGAGAACATTTTTCACTCAAGAATAAGAATTTTGAAATTTTTCTTTGCAACATTTGATTCTTTTAAAAAAAAATTATCCAGTCTTAGGTATTTTTTAAAATATATTTAACTTTTTAAATGGAATTTTACCTGCCAAGTAGACATAAGTGATGAGGGATTTTATGATGTAATTTGAAACCTTTGGTTTTGAATATAAGAAAGTTTATCCTGTTTGTGGAACCCTTAACAATTGAGTTGCCCAGAGCACAGTTTGAAACCACTGAGCTGAATGAATTCATCTCTCACTCAGAACAGGATATATTAAAAACTTCTAGCTCCCTATGGATTGTCTTAGCCAAGCTTTTCTCCCCCAACCCCTTTAAGCCACAGCTTGGCTCCTCGGTCCTTTCTCTTGTGCTGTTTGAGGATGGGATGTGTGTGGAGTTGGAGGAGCATGCAGTACACTTGGAATTGGCCCTGCCCACTCTACCCACTTCCCTATGGCCCCAGCTCTCCCTCCAGCAGGTTTTGATTGAACATTCATTCTACGCAGGGAGCTCCGGTAACCCACCCTCGGTCCCTGTCACATGCCTCTGCTGCCTCATCTCATCCCCCCAACAACCTCAACCCAGCCTTTGCCCCTCCCCACGTTCACTGCCCAGCATCACATGCCCCCTTCTGCTCTCTGCTCCCCCATCTCTGGGTTTCCTTGGTGGCTCCCAACACTGCCCCTCATCCCACACAACAGCTCTGCCTAGGGGATGGGGGCGCCGCATCCCCTCACCTCCTCCTGACACTGATTAGTGTCACCAGAGCTACTCCAACCTCCTCTTTCCCTAGCCTCAGCCCTCTCCAGTTCCCAGGACTGAGCCATCCTCCTGGTTAGTTCTCAGCACCCCTCTGTGACTACAAGTGCAGGTTCTCCTCCCCTTCCCAGACAATGAACCTGAGGTAATGACTTTGAGGGGCTGTCCTCAGGAGATTCCAAGATTGTTACCCTGAAAAATGAGGAGGTGACATGATGTCAGTACCTTCTAGGTGTGTCCTATGAGGGGTATGGAGGGGTCTAGGAGGAAGGATCTAAGCAGGAAAGGTGGAAGTCAGTGGAAAACTAAGGTACCTACTTTGCAGTCCTTCCTCTTAGGGTGTTGGTGTAAATTTGGACTAGTAAGATAAGAGCATCCTGAGAGAAAAACAATGGCTCACAGAAGACATAATATTACACCAGCCACAGGGAGGCAGCGGGAAGAAGAGGTTTTTCCGTTTGTTACTGCTTCCTTGGCTGTCTGATAACCTACACTCAATCTCTTTCACGCACCCATACATCCGCATCACATTCTTCCTACAAGTCTCAGCCCACCCTAATACTCTAACCAAGTTCTGGGGAAGCTGGGGGAAGTACCTTTAATGAGAGTGCCTTCAGAAGCTAGAACCCGTACTCAGTCCTCCCTCCCATTTTGCCTTAATTGTCCAAAGGGCGTGGGCTCCTGCTCCTACCTGGAGAATGATCCTCAGAGCCTGGACACTCCAGCTAAGGGCTCTTTTCCTGAGTCCCCTCCAGACTGGATGCAGATGTGAGCACGCCCAGGAGCCTGCACTTGCCAACCTTCTCTCTCTGCAAACCTTGTCTGTCCAAGGTTATCCTGGATCTCCTGGCCCCATTTCCCCAAAGACAAATATCCTGACCACTGGGCACCTCTCTCTGTTTGCTGTACCCACATCCTTGGAGAAAGAATAGGCCTGTAGGGTAGCAACCTATCCTATACGGGATGAGCCTCATTCTCTAGCTGAGAAGGGAGGACACTGGCTTAATGCAGGAGCCCCCGTAGTCTGTCTCAGGGTCTGGTCTCTTAAAGAGAAAGTCCCCTAGGAATTGTTCCCTGAGCCAGACCCTCCAGGAATGGCAGCTCTGCTCTTACCTGGAGTGGCCCTGCCCTGGACCACAGATGTGAGCAGCACCATCAGTAACGCCATCAGAGTCACTGTCTGGGGGGCCCCAGAAACTGGCAGAACCATCATGGAGCTGGAAAAGGATGGCAAAACAAAAACAGCTGCAGTCAGGAAAAGAAGGACTCACTAAGGGGAGCTCCTGTCTGAAATATTAGAAACCATGAACCCAAGCTGTCTTCTGTGACCCTGGGATTGGACAGAGTCTGAGAAAAGAACCAATGGGCACTGAGCTGTGTATGAGTCATCACTCACCGGGCAGACAGTTAGTGTGAAAGGTCTGAAAATATAAAGCCTATGATGCAATTAAGATGACAAAGGGAGGACAGTGATACTCATTTTAAGTAGTCAGCTAAGTCATGAGGTTTGGGGAGATGATGTGTTTTCTTTGCTCTGAAGGTGATCTCAAATATTCTACTGGCCCATCTACGGGGATTATCATTTCCCCAATTCTGCCACACCTCACACACTCACAAGACATGGTCTGTTGTGAAGAAGCACTATCTCAGTGTGTAAAAGACCATTCAGTGGCATGGTTTAGAGGGATTGGAGTACCCATCCCAGAACTCAGATGAGGCCTGGAGTCTGTCTGTCTTGCCTTTGTCCAAAGGTGTGTTTAAGATTAGCACTCATTTGTATTTACTTTCTCCCAGAGGTCTGTGAGTCCTGCAATGTGCAGGGGATACCAGGTTCTTCCATAGGACTGTCATCAGGGTCAGCAGGGCTCAGTGTAGGAACCTTACACCGGAAGCATGGACACACCACCTACCCTGCCATGTAAATATGCAGCATTAACGACACTGCCTCTCTTGGACTTCTATTCCTTGTCTTCAATATGGGGATGATATAACCGGCCTTATAGCAAACTCTTAAGACCAAATGAGATCAATGGGTCTGAAATTTCTTTGGAAAAATAAAACCACAGAGAATATAAATTGACCAGCAAATAAGGAAGAAAGTGAAGAAAAAAATCAAAGACTCCACCTCCTTCAATCTGATTCTATTTTGTTATAGTGAATATTTTTACAAACTTCCAAAGAACATTACTTTTTACTTTAGACACTTATAAATGTGATCCTACTGGACCACCAATTCTAATTTCAAAAAAAAAAAAAAAATCAAATTGGCATCATTTATTTAAAATGTAAATAGAAGGCTATAATGTAAAATGCAAGAGAAGAAAGAATTATGTAGTAGAAGGTGTCCAGTAGGATTGAGGGGCCAGGAGAGGATTGTGGAGAAAAGCTCAGTTTTCTTAGTAACTGCCTGGGTTGGACTCTTCGCCTTGTCATTTACCTGCCATAGATAATTAGACAGATACTTAACTCCTCAATGTCTCAGGTAATTTATTTTTAGAGTTGGCATTAATAATACCTCCCTCAGATTTATGTGAAGATTAAATGAGATAATGCTTGCAAAGCACTAATAATAGCATCTCTAATGAACTAATCTGTTAGTAATTATTATTTATGCAAGGTAAGGCTACCACAAACAAGAAAAATATTAGTGTAATATTAAATGTTTTGTGACTTTATCCATGAGTATCAAAGAAATCGCTCAAATTTGAAATATTTAAGATGAGACTAGAAAAGTAATTTCTTACATATGGTAAAGAGAATATAAAATAAAAAATGAACATTACATGTAACAGAAAAGAATTAGAGAAACCCTTCTCAAAAACAAGATCAAAATATGGGTGCGCATTGTGACCACAGGTAATGCTGTCCTGGGTATTCTTATATGAAAACGAAATAACATGGTAATTTAAACATAAAAATGTTATTACACAGTTTAAATACCAGGAAAAGTCAAATAATGAGAAATCTAAATAAAAATTATCTAAAAATTTCACTAACAAAGGTAACAAGGAATAGATAAATACTTAAAGATCAACTTCATTCAGGTTAATTAAAACCTCTAAATAGAAATTATAACACTTCTGCAGGAATTATTACATAAAAAGGAGATATCTCAGGGAGGTAGAAAGAAAGATTAATAAATATTTTATTATATAGCACATTCATTCTTAATTATCAGCAGAATATATCTGTAAACTTGACAATGTAACATAAAACATGATTTAAAATATAGTGACCAAAAATCATCAAAGATCATCTGACTGTCTGGGATGGGGGTGGGAGTGGAGTGAAGGAACATAATGGAAAACATTTGCCATCAGAGAAGATGTGACTTATCTTTTTAAGTCTCTTTCTCTAACTCTGAAAACGAACTGTGAACTGGAGCTCTCTTGACCACGCTGGTACCTAAAATTCTCCCATCTCTTCCCCAGCACCTTCCAGCATCCTCTTTACCCAGCAACAGAGAATGTCAGCTCTGTTATTTCTCTGATTGGTGAAACCCAGGCATGCGGACCCCTCTCCACCCATTTTGACCATTTCCAGTGCTAGAAGCCCACAGTTTCAGGGTCTCATCTGCCTCCACCCGGCCTCAGTTCCTCATCACTCTTCCTGTGCTCACAGTCATCAATTATAGACCCTATAACATGCGCCCTGAAGACAGAATGTTCCAGTCCAGAGCTGTGATCTTGAGAGCCCTCTCCTTGGCTTTCCTGCTGAGTCTCCGAGGAGCTGGGGCCATCAAGGGTGAGTGCTCAGGAGAACGCAAGAGCGTCGGGGTGAGTGGTGGGGAGGCTCATATCAACTGTCGCTTCAGGAATCAGAGATTTTAGGGGCTCATTAATCTATCTGGCCCTCATGATAGTCTGTGTTCCCCCGGCCCTCATAATAATAACAGCAATAGCAGCCAGAATTTACGAGACACCTGCATAGTTTCTTTCCCCATTTACATCTCACAGGAAACTTCAATGAAGACATTATTCCCTTCATTTAGAAATTATTTTGAAAAAACTGAAGCTCAAAAAGATGAATACATTTTCCAAGGTTACACAGCAGATCAACGAGCCAAGTTTGAAGTCCAGACCCAGCTCTGAGGGTCATACACTGCCTCCCCCAGATTCCTGCACACAGTGACCTTCTACCAGGGCCCTCTGGGCCCCCACATCCCTCCCATCTCTCTGGGATCCCCAGCCTCTGTCTTTTGTGGCTGCTTCACAGGAACTCCGAGCTATGGGCTCTGCATTAGGAGAGAAAGTGCTGAGTTTTCCTGTATCCTCCCATCCTCCCTCTCTCCTAGGACCCTACGGCTCTTCCTGGGTCTTTGTGGGTGGTCACAAGCTTTCCTCTCTCAAGACAGCAGTGTCACATGGTCTTGTTAGCCTTGTGACTTGGGCCCTGAGAGGTCCAGGACAGACTTTGGAGAGCTGCAAGGACTCAGCCAGAGTTGAGCAGTGGTGAATGCTCTTTCTTCCTGTAGCTGACATCAGGGAGAATGACATCAAGCCTGTGTATGATGCTGTCATCCCAAAATCTAGTGATGGGGAAGGTTAGAATCCATAATATACAAGATGCACACTGGCCTCAGACAGTTTTATTTAAGATGTGTAGAATAAAGAGGAGGTGAGACTGGGGGAGAATCAGAAATATCGATTGCCCTGTTCACAGTCACCTGGGTTATTTCTAATGTTATGTTATAATAAACATCACAATGGGCATATCTTCTTAGATTTGAATGTGTTTTAGGATTATTGGTAGAAATTCATAATTTGCTCAGCTGTCTCTTCAGGGTTTCCCTCCCCCATGGTTCCTTGTCTCTTAACATCTAAACATGTCCTTTACCTTAAAAACATAAGTGCAGACCAACTGACAAAAAACAACCTTGCCTGCATCCTACCCTAGAGACACTCTCTTTGTGTCCTCACAGTTGGAACTAAGTTTCTGACTTGTGTCCAGTAGATCCCTCTCATCTTGGCCATCAGGAACCTCTGCAGAAGGTCAAATCCAGTGGGTTCTTGTCAGTGCCTCTGACTTGACTTACTAATAACATTTGCACTGTAATCCAATTCTTTCTGATGAACTACCCTGTCCTTATCTGTCTCCTGTTTCTCTGGATCCTCCTCATCATCCTTTAAATCACCTCTTAATTATCATGTCCTCTCATCATAGCCTGAGATCTCTGCAATTCTGACTTTTGGCACTCTTCCTGGAAAATCTCATCTAACCTGCACCTGCCTCTAATGACTGTCAGTTTTCCGGCCTAAACTCCTCTCCTGAGACCACCCATCATCCACAAATGTCTATGTATTATTTCTCCTTAGATGACTTCCAGATCGTCTACTGCAATAGCCCCACAGTGAACTCAGGATCTTCTCCTGGTCAGGCTGTCTTCCCTGTGAGAAGTGGCTTTTGCCCTGTTTTCTGAATGCCTACATTGAAGCCATCTGTTCCCCCGGAAGCCATTCCCGATGTGCTGTTTGATCGCATGCTGTGTATACCCACGTATCTGCACTTATCCTTCTGAACCTGCTGTTGTCTTGTCATTTGTGTTTCCTTCTGTGAATTGTACATGTCTGCAGAACAGGACCTATGTGTTATTTTTATTTGAATATTTAGCATCTAACAGTGTTTGACATATAGTAGTCTTTCAATACATATTTTTGTCTGAATAGAAATGACATTTTGAAGTAAAATAACCTGTTTCATATCTGGCTGATCTTTAGACAGCAGAACTTGTGAAAATGTTTTTTAAAAAGCATTTTAAAAAATACACGGGACATTCATGTATTAAGAAGATGGGTTCCCAGTAATTGCTAGAGGACTTTGTGTCTTTTTATTTTACCCTCTTTTTCCTGATGAGTCTTTTGAGTCCTTTAAACTGAGGAGGAAGCTAAGTTTCCTTGTGAAACACCTATAGGATTTAATTTATTTTGTTTTGTTTGAAATACCACTTGTGCTTGGCCACTTGCAGTGACAGGGAGTCATTCTCAGTGAAAAATAAGACACAAGTCATACCCTCCAGATACTTACAATTACAGTGACAGGGCGTCATTCTCCCCGTCACTGTAAGTGGGCAAGCACAGACTGGGTCCCCACATGTCAGGGCTGCAAACTCGCAGGGAAATCCGTGAGTTGGGAGGTGAGAACAGATGAGCCCTGTGGTGCCTTCTCACTCTCATGCATTTATCATTCTAAACCCAGACTCTCACATATACATTCATTGTTTTCTTTAATGATTATAGTTGCTTTTATCCTCTTATCTTTGCTACTTCTTGCAAACAAATAAAGACTAAGAAACAAAATAAATTAAATCCTACAGGTGTTCCAAACTCAGCAATAATTTCTAGTTGGCCTCTAGAACATAAATCAAATTATAAATGTAAGAAAAGTTTAGAATGCTTAGTACCTGGGTGATGAAATAACCTGTACACTAAGCCCCTGAGTCATGAGTTTACCTATGTAACAAACCTGCACATGTACCCTCGAACATAAAATAAATGTTGAAATATTTTAAAAAAGGAAACAAAAGTTTGGAACAAATGCCAAAATAACTGTATTGTACTTTTGAATTTATATGCCCCAAGTGAAAAATATTGTCAACAAAGCTGTACATTCTAGTTTCATGCTCATAAACTGAGACAGAAACTTTAAAACTGTCAAGAACACTAAAATTTGAAGGATATTATCTTCTTCCTCCCAATTTTCTATTTTTTCTCTCTTTCTGCAATAAGAAAAATAAAATGTCCACTCCCCCACCCCCATGACTCGAAAAGCAATTTTACATCGTGTCTTAGAATAATTAAGACCTTAAGTGTAGAAAAAAATCTCTCTACTAGTTCCACCAGTAGCTGTATGACCTTGGCAAGTTATTAATATTTAACCTCTCTGCATTTCCTTACCTGTAAAATAGTATGCTATGTATTTGCTTCATAGGGTTATTGTGACAATTCAATGAGTGAAATTTGTAAAGTATTTAGAAGGATGCCTGGTACAAGTAAGTGTTCAACAAATGTTTGCTGTCATTGTTACGATTACTATTGTGTAGGGTCAGGATGCCCAGACTTTCAAAGACCAGGAAGCAGCTTGACTTATCAGTGATAAACTTCATTTTCTTCTTCACTCCTTTCTTTTTATAACTGCCCATCTGCTCTGTATTATTTCCTTAATGCTGTTGGTCTCTCTTCCCCATATGTCCTGCCTTTGACCTCTTACCTTCTTCCTTTTTATATTCCTAAGTCTTTATTCATTCTCGAGCTTTCACCACTTGCATATTCATACTGACATTTTGTCATGTTTTTCTCTACTTTCTTTATGCAGCAGACCATGTGTCCACTTTTGCCATGTTTGTACAGACACATAGACCAACAGGGGAGTTTATGTTTGAGTTTGATGAGGATGAGATGTTCTATGTGGATCTGGACAAGAAGGAGACCGTCTGGCATCTGGAGGAGTTTGGCCAAGCCATTTTCACTGACGCTCAGGGCGGGCTGGCTAACATTGCTGCATTGAACCACAACTTGAATATCATAATCCAGCGTTCCAACCACTCTCAGGCCGCCAATGGTACTGCCTATCTTTTCCTCTTCCTCTGTAGCCCAACTGGAAGGGATGAGAGGGCCTCTCTGCCACCCTCAGACTAGGAAGCCTAAGTGCCCCCTGCTGTGTAATCCTCTTCCCCTAGTGGCCATGGGCTGATCCCACTACAGCAAGGGCTTGCGTTCTCCCTTCTCAAGAAAGAGAAAGGTGAGCAGAGTGAGGCTGGTCAGTGGTGTGATTCAGGAACCCAGAGCTGCCAAAAATCTAAGGCTGAGGTAGAGGACCCCCCAGAGGTGGAGCCTCTGTGATTCATCCCAGAACAGGGTCCTTACCTGCTCCTGTCTCCTCCCAGATCCCCCTGAGGTGACCGTGTTTCCCAAGGAGCCTGTGGAGCTGGGCCAGCCCAACACCCTCATCTGCCACATTGACAAGTTCTTCCCACCAGTGCTCAACGTCACGTGGCTGTGCAATGGGGAGCCGGTCACTGAGGGTGTCGCTGAGAGCCTCTTCCTGCCCAGAACAGGTTCCGGCTTCCACAAGTTCCATTACCTGACCTTTGTGCCCTCGGCCGAGGATGTCTATGACTGCAGGGTGGAACACTGGGGCTTGGACCAGCCGCTCCTCAAGCACTGGGGTATGCAGCTCCTTTTCTCTCCATAATCCCCTGGCATCCTCTATTCCAACGACCTGGTGTCCTCAGCACCAGCTTTCCCCACTGGCCAGGTCTCAGTCCTCTCCTCATCCTAATGTCCAATTAACTGTCCATAACCTTCAATTCCCACACCCATCCCACACCAGAACCACCCTCACTGCACCTCCTGACCCTATCTCTTCATTCTTCCCCCAGAGGCCCAAGAGCCAATCCAGATCCCTGAGACGACGGAGACTGTGCTCTGTGCCCTGGGCCTGGTGCTGGGCCTAGTGGGCATCATCGTGGGCAGCATCCTCATCTTAAAGGCTATGCGTTCTGGCCGTGACCCCCGGGCCCAGGGGCCCCTGTGAAATACTGTAAAGGTGGGAATGTAAAGAGGAGGGTCTAGAATCTATAGACTGTAAGGAAGGGAGGAAAAAATTCAATCTGATAAGTGTTCATTGATCTCCTAATGGGTTAAAAGCATTCAGCCACATAACAAGATTGATAACTAACTGAGAAGTTAATATGCTCAGGCGCTATTCTGAGCATTTACATTTATTAACTCACTTTTTTTTCCCCACAAATAGTCTTTGAAGTAGGTACTATTATTTTCACCATTTCACCTGAGAGATATTTCTATCTTTTTACATACACAGAGACCTGAGGCACCTTGATCAAGTTCCCACAGCTATGAAGTAGTAGGGCTAGCTTCCAACCCAGAAAGTCTAGATTCAAGACTGTTTATACACCCTATTTTGTGAAGGAAGAGGCAAAGTTCAAATTCTCCAATAGTCCATTGTAAGTAATGGAGCCAGATCTATATTTCTATACATAATTACAACACAGTGTGGTGGGTGCCTGTATGTACTATTTACTGTCTTTACTTGGACTGACTCATTCCATGGCAATGCCACACAAAAAAACCCCTCCTGAGATCTTATATTTTCTATTTATTATAACACTCACCATATTTTATATTTTTATATGTTTTGGGAATTCTCTTAGCATTAGATGGTGAACTTCCATGCAGATGACCATATATAATTCATTATTATTATTGTTATTCATGCTGGATCTCAGGTACAAAAGGTTAAGAAGTTCACAGTTCGTTATCCTATCATCATTGGTGCCTCCGAGCTCTCTCTCTCTTTTGATTTATTTGGTCCCTTTCATCCCCAGTTGTTACTCCTATATCTAACCTCTTACCCCTACCTCATAGGTAAACATTTTAATGAATTTGATATTTCTTTTTATTTGCATAGATCCTGTACAATATGTAGTAGTGTCCAGTGTACATGTATTTTAATTAACCAAAATGGCATTAAAGTATAGATCTAATTTTGTACATCCTGTTTGTTTCTTCCAAATCCTCCATATTATTCTACTCTATACGTCCATGTATTAGTCCATTTTGCATTGCTATAAAGGAATATCTGAAGTTACCTAATTTATAAAGAAAAGAGCTTTAATTGACTCACAGATCTGCAGGCTGTATGAGAAACATGGCACCGGCATCTGCTTCTGTTGGGGGATTCAGGAAACTTTTACTCATGGTGGAAGACAAGGGGAGCTGGTGTATCACATGTTCAGAGAGGGAGAAAGAGAGAGAGAAAGAGGTGGGAGGCTCTTTTTAACAACCAGGTTTCATGTGCACTAATCGTGTAAGAACTCACTCATTACCCTGAAGAGGGCATCAAGCCATTTGTGAGGGAGTCTCCCACATGATTCAAATACCTCTCACCAGGCCCTGCCTGCAACACTGGGGCTCAATTTTCAACATGTGACTTGGAAGGGACAAATATCCAAATCATATCAATCCACATATCTATATTGCTTCTGGGATACCTGGATCATCCCTGGTTCTCTACTATTGCAAGCAATGCTTGTATCTCACATGGACCTGCGTATGCATGTAGACCTGACCTGCATCCCTGGAACGTATGTATCCTAGAAAAGGGTTGCAGGGTCTCTGGAGATGCAGCTCCTTAATTTGACTAAGTACTGCTCATCTGCTCATCAGAATGGCTGTACTGATCTGTACTTCCTTTGTCAGTACCTGAAATGTCCTGCAACTCCTAAATGCACTTCAACACGGGACATAATCCAGTTTTCTAACTTTTGTCAATTTCATTTGCATATAGAAATATGCTGTCTTACTTTGCATTTCTTTAATTGCTTATAATTGGGGCTATAATTGGGACTGATTAGCCACTTGGGGGTTCCTTTTCTATAATTTGCCTGTTCATATTCTATGCTCATTTTTTGTACTGTGGGCATCTTTTTCTTATTGATTTGCAGGAGATCCTCATATAGTCCTGCAAGTAGTCACTTGTCAGTTTTAGGCATTGCAAATGTTTTTCCCTAATCTGACTTCTGGCAACTTTCTCCTTGGTTTCCTTTATTGAAGAGAAATCCTGAGTATTTTGTAATCAAGTCCATCAAGTGTTTTTTTGTTCGTGTGTGTTTTTTAAAAGAAGTCTTCCCTATACTGAGATATTAAAGATACTCTTAAAATATCTCCTATAGCTTTAAATTTCACATTTGCTACTTTAATTCATCTGGGATTCACCTTTGTGTTTGATGGGGATCATGTTTTATTTTTCTCTATATAAGGAGCCAGTGTTCCCAGAACTACTAAATAGTTCACCTTTTCCCCATAAGTTTGTGGTGTCTCTTTGCTATACTGAAAGCCCCCATTACAGACGGGCCCGTGTCTGAGTTCCATGTTGTTCCACTGCTCTGTTTGTCTCTTCTTGTGCCAGTGTCCCAGTGTTTTGATTACTATGACATTGTAGTATGTGTTATTATCCAGTAGGACAAATTCTTCTTTATTTTTCTTTGTTCACACACATTTATATCTGTAATGATTTGTAACAGAATGAAGTGAATGGAGAATGTCAGATGTTAAGAGGAAGTATGGAAAGGAGGGCTGGGAATAGGGTGATGTAAGGGATGCACTTGACTTAGGTGCAAAATTTGGGGGATACCAAAAGAACTCAGTAATAAAAGTAAATCATATTTTAAAGAAATATCTTGAAAGAGCAAAATTAATGCAAAGATACATGATTAACCAAATATCAAAAGAAGAGTATTTAACGAAAATGGAGAAGCAGAGAGGCAGAAGAATTAAGAGAATATGTTGTCACATAAGCCAAGGAATTAAAGAATTCCAGGAAGGAGGAAGTACTGCTGTCACATGTTCAACAGGGATCATTTTAGAGAATTTACCTTGGCTTCGAAATCCTTTCAAAGAGCAGTTTACACAAAGTGAGCAAGTATCCCTCCTTCATTGCCTTCATTGATATGGTTTGGATGTTTGTCCCTTCCAAGTCTCATCCCAGAGTTAAGTTTCTTCTTTACCCTCAGAAATGTGGCCCTTCTGCTTGTCAGGATATTTTGGAGACATAAAGCATACGGGATGCCCTCAAAGTCAGCTGGAATTTTGGGGGTGAAATTCGATGATTTTAGGTAACTCCTTGGTTCTTATGTGCTGTTCACCTGGAGGACCAGGGCATGTGCACGGATGACCACCTTCTCCCTGGGACCTGAACAGGCACAGAATTGGGAAGATCAGACATAAAGGGAGTAGGGAAGATAGGTCTGGGCTTACAGTAATGAACCCAGGAATGACAGTAACTGTGTGTGTTGTTGCAGGTGACAAAATATCTCAACAGAAGAGGACCTAGGAGAGATCTGAACTCCAGCTGCTCTGCAAACTCCATCTCAGCTTTTCTTCTCACCTCATGTGTTCACTACCCCAGTGACTGACTGAATTGCTGACCTTTCAAACTCTGTCCTTATCTGTTACCTTAAAGCAGTCATTCCTTAGTAAAGTTTCCAACAAATAGAAGGTAATGAATAAATGCTGACATTTTTGTAGCACTGATATGGAGATTATCCCTTCACTGAGCCTTTTATCCTCTGGTCTCCTTTGAAGAACCATCACTGTCACCTTCCTGAGTATACCCTAAGACCAATAAATACTTCAGTATTTCAGAGCTGGGAGACTCTGAGCCTTTCTTACTGGAAATCTAGGACAAGGTCACATGTGAATATGATTTATTGAAGGTGTGGTTTCAAGCTCTGTTGCAGATATAGTTACTAAAGGTTCTGATCTTATTTGAACGGAAAGGTCTGAGGATAGTGATTCAGTCCTGGGTTCTTTCCTAACCACAGGATAGGGTGAGGTAGAGAAAAGATATTTCGGGGAAATTTTACTTGGATGAAGTTTTGCTTGGATGTAGTTTGAAGACTGCAGTGTTTGAAATCTCTGAGGGAAGAGATTTGGTCTGTCTGGATCAAGATTTCAGGCAGATTTGGATTCCATTCACAGCCCCAGATCTCCCTTCCCAAGTCTGGATTGTAATTACAGCAATATCTCATGGAAGATATTTTCTACATGATAGACAAAGAACCAAGAAATAAAATAAGAAACTGCGCTCATTCATTGCAATTTTTTACCAGCCGTAGTCACTCCATGCGGGAGAACTTAAATTACCACTAACAGAGCTTTCAAAGGTTTGAGAATAGTGGTGATCATGAAGAAAAACATCTTATTTGAGCAAGGATTTTGTTTCTTTATGAGTGTTCTCTAGATGTTAAAATGAAAAGAGCATGAGATGGTAGATAAATATAAAAACATGTTTTCTAGTTTTTTTTATTTTTGAGTTGAAAAAGGTAATTGTTTAAAGTGAAAATTATTTGGGGATTTATAACAGACCCACAAGTAAAACATGATGACAATGGCACAAAGAATAGAAGGGAGAAATGGAAGGATAATATTTTAAGTTTCTTATACATGTGAAGTAGTATGTTATTATTTGAAGGTAGAATTATTAAGATGAATATTTTAAACTCTTGACAACTACTAAATAAAAAGAGGTATCACTAAGAGGCCAATGGAGAAGATAAAATAGAAAACTAAGCATAATTAATTCAAAATAAACACAAATGGAAAATCTGATAAGAAAAAGAGAAAACAAACTGTAAGATGGTAGAATTTAAAACAACCATACTAATAATTGAATTAAATGCACATGGTCTAAGCACTATAATTAAAAGGCAAAGATTGTCAGAATCCACAAAAATGTATAGGCCAACTTTACGCTGTTTACATAATGCCCTCTTTAAATATGAAGGCAAAGACAAATAAAAAGTAAAAGAATGGGAAAATACATATACACCATGGAATATCATGCAGCCTTAAAAAAGAATGAGTTCATGTCCTTTGCTGGGACATAGATGGAGCTGGAAGCCATCATTCACAGCAAACTAACACAGGAACAGAAAACCAAACACTGCATGTTCTCACTCATAAGTGGGAGCTGAACTATGAGAACACATGGACACAGGGAGGAGAACATTACACACTAGGGCCTGTTGAGAAGTTGGGGGTAAGGGGAGGGAGAGCATTAGGACAAATTCTAACACATGCAGGGCTTAGAACTTAGATGATGGGTTGATAGGTGCAGCAAACCATCATGGCACGTGTATACCTTTGTAACAAACCTGCACGTTCTGCACATGTGTCCCAGAACTTAAAGTTAAAAACAAAAGAATGGGAAAATAATGCCAACCATGGAAATGTTGGTGGTTGTATTAATATCAGAAATACAGAATTCAGAATAAAAAATATTACCAAAGAGAAAGAAGGATAGTTCATAATGATAAAAGGATCATCTTATTACCAACATATAACATTCCTAAATGTGTATATTCTTAGAAAATAAGTCTTACATCACATAACACCAAAAATGATAAAAATAAAAGCAGAAGTAGACAAATTCACAATTATATTTTAGTATTCAAGCACTTAGTAAACAATAAAATATTTAGGAAAAAACTCAGTGAGGACATGGAAGATTTAAATAACATTATCAACGAACCAGTGTGATCTAATCAATACCTATAGAATACTCCACCCAATAGTGGCAGAATACTGATTATTTTCAAATGCTCAAGAATATTCCACATGACAGACTATACACTGGGTCATAAACACATCTGAATAAATGTCTAAATAAATAAATAAATAAATAAATGTCTAAATAAATGTCTCTGTTGAAATAGAATACATTCTTGGACCACAATAGCATTAAATTAGAAACCAATAACAGAAAAATACCTTGAAAAGTCCCAAATACCTAGCAATTAAAAAGTATACTGTAAATAGCACCTGGATTTAAAAAGAGTCAGAAGGAAAATTAGACATTTTGAACTAAAAGAATATGAAAGCACACTATATCAAAATTAGTATGATACAGTAATTAGAGAACAATTTATAACTTTACATAATTGGAAAGGATGAAAACTCTAAAATCAACCATCGATGCTCCCATCTTAAGAAACTAGAAAAAAATGGTCAAATTAATCCCAAGATTAGTAAGAGCAGAAATAAATGCAATAAAAATGGACAAGCAGTAAAGAAAATAAACAGTCAATTGCTGACTTTTAAAAAAGCTCAATACATTCATGAATCTCTAGCTAGATGGATCAAGAAAAAGAGATAAGACTCAAATCTCCAATATCAGGAATGGAAGTGGGTACATCACAACAAGTCATTGGACATTAAAAGTATTATGACAAAATGCTATGAAAATGCCAATAAATAAAAGTGACAATAAATTTGACAACTTACATTGTTAAATTAAATTACATTTGGTGTAAAGCTTTCTCCATATCTTGAGTCCCTACACAGCAAACTAACCTAACTTAACATAACTGCATTATGCAAACAAACTACAGCCTAACTTAAGAGTGTTGCAATAAATAGCTGAGTCTCAGCCAATCACAGGCTGCCAACTGATCATACTATGTCCCCCATAAGGCAAATGCCTCATCACACCATGACCATATTAGGCAAACACTGAGCTGTAGCCAATTGACTGGTTTGGTATATCACTTCCTGTTTTTATCTATAAATACTGCCTTCTCATGTTGCTGGATAGAACTCTTTGAATCTTTCTGGATTCTGAGGGCTGTCCAATTCATGAATTGTTCTTTGCTAAATAAACTCTATTAAATTGAATTTGTCTAAAATTTGTATTTTAACAACATGAAATAGAAACATTTCTTGAATGATTCAAATTACCAAAACTAAATCAAGAAGAAATCTGAATCAATGAAATAAATTAAGTTTATAATTTTAAAAATCCTTCTCACAGAGAAGGCCAAATGGTTTCCAGGTCAGATGGCATCATTGATTAATTCTATCATACATTTAAGGAAGAAACAATACCAACTCAATACAAACTCTTCCAATAAAAGAGCAGGAAGAAACACAACCCAATAATTTGTGAGTTCAGTATACTAACACCAAACAATGACATTAAAAGAAAAGGAAACTAAAGATGCATATCCTTCACAAACATAGCCACAAAAATGTTTAACAAAATGTTACAAAATTGAATTCTACAATACATTAAAAAGGATGATATAACACGATCATAAGAGTTTATGCCAGGAATGGAAGGCCTGTTTAACATTCAAAAAAATCAATGTGATTCCACATCTTAACAGAATACAAAAGAAAAATTATATAATTATGTAAATGGATGCAGAAAAAGGCATTTGCTCATTCATGATAAAACGTCCTAGAAAACTAGGAATAAAAGGAATTACTTCACCTAATAAGGGTGTCCATGAAAACCAACAACTAACATTTTCAATTTTGAGGGGAGCATTTCACTGCCTCCATAGAACTATTAAATTATCTAATGTGAGAGTGGAATTCAGTGAAGAAATGTTCCCTACTGGAAAAATACAAAATGCTGGATATTCTGTGAACAGTTTCTATGCATTCTATATAAATGAAACTATTAACTATATAATGCATTTGTTGAAAAAAGAAGATGACTTTCTGTTGTGGGAAGTCAAGGACCCTAAACGGAGGGACCTGATGGAGCCATGGCAGAGGAACATAAATTGTGAAGATTTCATTTTAATATGGACATTTATCTGTTCCCAAATAATACTTTTATAATTTCTTATTCCTGTAATCTCTTAATCCTATTGTCCTCATAAGCTGAGGATGTATGTCACCTCAGGATCACTGTGATAATTGTGTTAACTGTACAAATGGATTGTAAAACATGTGTGTTTGAACAATATGAAATGAGTGCACCTTGAAAAAGAACAGAACAGAATAACAGTGATTTTTAGGGAACAAGGGAAGACAACCATAAGGTCTGACTGCCTATGGGGTCGGGCAAAAAGAGTCATATTTTTCTTCTTGTGGAGAGCCTATAAACAGATGTGCAAGTAGGGAAGATATCACTAAATTCTTTTCCTAGCAAGGAATATTAATATTAATACCCTGGGAAAGGAATGCATTCCTGGGGGGAGGTCTATAAATGGCCACCCTGGGAATAAAGGAAGACGGAAAACAAGAGTACAATAGTTCAAAGGGTTGTGATTTTGGAGCCATTAAAGAATCTGGTCAAGTTTGGTCTCATGAAGTGAAAAAAGCAGAATCAGGATTGGTTTAAGAATCTCTGACTCAAAATAAGTATACCTCAATTATGGAGGTCCTAGGAAGTCAGGCAGGGGAGTGTTGCTTTATTTATGAGAAAAGTGTACTCACGTATCTCTAAATATGCAAGATACATGATTGATTCCTTCTTTATTGTCTTCAGTAGGATGATCTGCTCCTAGTAAAGTGCAGACGAGGCTTATGTAAGCCCTAAGCACTCATGTGTGACAGAGGAACAGAAGGTTCTTCCTTAGGGTGAGAGAACTCCTAGCAAGATTACTCCAGCCCATCCTCCCATTTGCTCTCTCTTTCTGTTTTCAGTTCACATAGAAAAGCCTTTTCTGGTGTTTAAGCTCAGTTGCTCTTATTGTGGGACAGTGGAGGCTGTGTATTAGCCCCCATTAAAACTATTTGTCTCCATTTCCTGTCTGAAAAGGTAGTATTGCAGCATTTTCCTCTCTCCTTTCCCTGTTTCCTTCTCTCTCTTAGCCAGGGGCTCCATTGCTCAGGGTTAGAATACAGTCAACTAAAAAAATCTGTCCCGGAAAGGGGCTGTTGAACATTCAACTGGTTATTTGATGGTTGAAGCTAGGCTCTAAGAGTGAAAGTAAAATGTTGGTGGAATAGATTTGGAGAAAGCTGTGATGACAGAATTATCACTTGTGCTTAATTACTCTCTCTCCAGTCATTGAGATTTGAGTGTGAGGCATCCTCACTTGTGACCAGGTAATAGAGGTACTGAGATTGTCCTGAATGAGTTGCAGAGAAGGGAGAGGTATTAAACAGAGATATTGTATCCTTGAATTCTGGAAAGAGAAGTGGCATGCTATCAAGAGAATAGTTCTGTATCATAGTGGGAAAATGTATCAGAAGTGTCACATGGACATAGAAGTGAGAGAACTGAGGGTTGAAGTGGGTTCTTGGGAAAGTCATGTCCTCTGCTGTTGAGAAAATCTGAAGTGTATGCCAACTAGGGTTAGAATTGCTGCCTCACAGGAAGTAGCATTCTGTGTAACCACCAATTAGAGCTGCTCTGCCTGGATCCTCTTAGTATTTTAGGATTGATAAACTAGTATTAATAAAAAATGAGCAAACTCATGCAAGGTAAAACTAAGGAGAAAAAAATAGAAATACTGCATGGAAACGAGTTAGAAAAGAATAAAACAGTACATAAGTACGAGTCTAAACACGTATGCATAAAAAGTGAGCAAACCCTTGCAAGGTAAAACTAAGGAGAAAAAAAAATAGAAATAGTGCATGGAAATGAGTTAGAAAAGAATAAAACAGTACATAAGTACAAGTCTTCATACCCATCAGCACATGGGAATAGTTTTGGTGTGTGTTAAAATAGTTTCTCCTTGGAGATTCAGGTTGTAAATTGCTAAGGCAAGTCTGCTTGGTGTTCGAGTCTGGAGTCTTTATTTTTCTTCTAGTTATAGCTCTCAGAGGCCTGTTCAGGTTCTCAGAAGCATAGTACCCATTAACTACTTTGTTAGATCTACTGTGAAATTTGGCTTCCATATCTGTTTTTACAATTTAATGTTGGATCAAAAAGACTGGTTGGCCTCCTAGAAGCCTTTCTAAATTCTACTGAGCTGGAAACCGTGAGAGAAAGAGCTGTTTACTCTCTGAGGAGCACTTCTGAGTTACTTCTACTTCACAGGTTCTAACCTGTCATCAAGTCTTTCCATTCCAAGTTGCCGGCTGTTTCCTTTCCTTGAGACAAACTCTGACTTAACTCAGATTTGATTCTCCAGCTTTCTCCAAAGAACTGATCTGGTAAGGCATGGTGGCTCATGCCTGTAATCCCAGCACTTTAGGGTGCTGAGGTGGGAGAATCACTTGAGTTCAGAAGTTTGAGATCAGCCTGTGTAATATGGTGAGATCCCATTTCTACAAAAAAATAAAATAAAAATTAGTCAGGTGCGGTGGTACGTGCCTGTGATCCCAACTACTTGGGAGGCTGAGGTGGGAGAATTGCTTCCCCCGGCAGTGAAAACAAACTCAAAACACTGGAAAAAGTGACTATTACACGAGATGTCCAAATATAAATGTAAGGACACAGGAAGCACGAAAAAGCAAGGAAATATAATACCTTCAAAGGAACACAGTAATTCTCCAGAAACAGAGTACAATAAAAAAATTCACAAAATCCCAGAAAAATAATTCAAAATTGTGACACTAACAAAGCTCAGTGAGATAGAAGAGAACTCCAAGAAACAAAATAAATAAATCAGAAAAGCAATTGAAGATGTAAATGAGAAATTTACTGAAGAGATAGATAACACAAAAAAGAATCAAAGATAAATTCTGGAACTGAAGAAGTCCTTGAATGAAATATAAAATGCATTTGAAAGCCTTAACAATCAACTAGACCAAGAAGAGGAAGAACCTCAGAGCTTGAAGAAATGTCTTTTTAAATAACCCAGTCAGTCAAAAATAATGAAAAAAAAGACTTTTAACAATGAGCAAAGCAGGCCAGGGTGCAGTGGCTCACACCCGTAATCCCAGCATTTTGAAATCGCTTGAGCCCTGGACTTTGAAATCAGCCTGGGCAACACAGCAAGACCTCATCTCTACAAAAAATTCAAATATTGGTCAGGCACCATGATGTGTGCCTGTAGTCCCAGCTACTCAGAAGGCTGAGGTGGGAGGATCTCTTGAGACCAGGAGGCAGAGGTTGCAGTGAGCTGAGATTGCACCACTGCAGTCTAGCCTGGGTGACAGAGAGAGACCCTGTCTTTAAAAAAACAAATAAATAATAGAATTTTTTTTAAAAAGAAGAAGAGCAAAGCCTTCATGACATATGGAACACCATAAAATGATTAAATATTTGAAATATCAGTGTCCTAGAGGGCAAACAAAGAACAAAAGGGTTAGGAATCCTATTTAACAAAATAATAGGTGAAAATTTCTCATGTCTATCAAGAGAGTTAGACATCCAGATATACCCAAAAAATACCAATACAGACATAATGCAAAAAGTCTTCTTTCCAACACATTATATTCAAACTGTCTAAAGTCAAAGACAAAGAGAGAATTCTAAAAACAGCAAGAGAAAAACATTCAGTCATTTACAAAGTTACCTCTATCAGACTAACAGTGGATTTCCCAGTAGAAACCTTACAGGATAGAAGAAAAATAGTATGTTATATTCAAAGTGCTGAGACAATAAAACTGCCAGTAAGGGTACTATACCCAGGAAATTATCCTTCATAAAGGAATAAGAAATAAAGTCTTTCTCTGAGAAGAAAAAGTTGAAGAAATTCATTATTTATCAGACTGACCCTACAAGAAATGCACAGGAGACTTCTAAACCTGGAAATGAATAGATGACATTTACTATCATAAAAAACACATGAAAATATAGAACTCAGTGTTAAGCAAACACAAAAATGAGGATAAGAAACCAGACAAATGGTGTGACTACTGAAAAAACATGATGAAAAACAATAAGAGAAAAAAAGAATAAAGAATATACAAAACAATGAAGAAACAATTAACAATATGACAGAAATAAAACCTCATGTATCAATAATTACTTTGAATGTAAATGAATTTTAAAATTCTCCACTTAAAAGATACAGACTGGGCCAGATGCAGTGGCTCATGCATATAATCTTAGTGCTTTGAGAGGCCAGCATTTGGGGGATTGCTTGAGGTGAGGAGTTTGAGACCAGCCTGGCCAACATGGCAGAACCTTGTCTGTACTAAAAATACCAAAAAAAAAAAAAAAAAAAAAAAAAAAAATAGCCAGGTGTAGTGGCATGGATCTGTAATCTCAGCTACTTGAGAGGCTGAGTGATGAGAATCACTTGAACCTGGAAAGTGGAGGTTGCAGTGAGCCAAGATCATGCCAGTGCACTCCAGCCTGGGTGACAGAGTGAAACTAGGTCAAAAAAAGGAAAGAAAGAAAGGAAGGGAAGGGAAGGGAGCAAGGAAGGAAGGAAGGAAGGGGAAGGAAAAGGAAGGAAGCAGAAGGAAGGAAGGAAGAAAGGAAGGAAGGAAGGAAGGAAGGAAGGAAGGAAGGAAGGAAGGAAGGAAGGAAAAAAGAAAGAAAGAAGAAAGAAAGAAAAAAAAGAAAAAAGAAACAAAGATGTAATCCCAGCACTTTGGGAGGCTGAGGCAGGTGGATCATGAGGTCAAGAGATCAAGACCATCCTGGCCAACATGGTAAAACCTTGTCTCTAGTAAAAAATACAAAAACTAGCTGGGTGTGGTGGCATATGCCTATAATCTCAGCTACTTGGGAGGCTAAGGCAGGAGAATCACTTGAACTTGAGAGGCAGTGGTTGCAGTGAACTGAGATCATGCCACTGTACTCCAGCCTGGTGACAGAGTGAGATTCCATCAAAAAAAAAGAAAAGAAAAGAAAAGAAAGAAAAAAAGAAGGAAGGAAGGAAGGAAGGAAAGAAGGAAGAAGGAAGGAAGGAAGGAAAGAAGGAGAAAGAAGAAAGAAAGAATGAAGAAAGAAAGAAAGAAAGAAAGAAAGAAAGAAAGAAAGAAAGAAAGAAAGAAAGAAAGAAAGAAAGAAAAGACTGACTAAATGAATGGGTGAAAAAATATGATCCAACTATATGCTGCCTACAAAAAATGCATTTTACCTGCAAGGACTCATATACACGGAAAGTAAAGGGATAGAAAAAGATATTCTATGCAGTAAAAAAAAAGCAGAAGTAGCTATACTTATATCAGATAAAACAGACTTTAAGGCAAAAACAGTAAAATAGGACAAAGAAGGTCATTACATAATGTTAAGGGGATCAATCCAGAAAGAGAATATAACAAATACACACACACACACACACACACACGCACACCCAATGGAGCACCCAGATTTATAAAACAAATATTACTAGATTTCAAAAGAGAGATAAATTCCAATAAAATATTAGTGGGGGACTTCAACACCCCACTCTCAGCAGTAGTCAGATCATCTAGACAGAAAATCAACAAAGAAATATTAGACATAAAATGATCTTTAGACCAAATAGACCAAACAGACATTTATAGAATATTTTATGAACAACTGTAGAATACATAATCTTCTCATCAGCACATGAACATTCTCCAGGATAGACCATACGTTAGGCCACAGAACAAGCCTCAACACATTTTTAAAAATTGAAATTATATCAAGTATCTCCTCATACCACAATGGAATAAAACTAGAAATCAATACCAAGAGAAACTTTGAAAACTATACAAATACATGGAAAGTAAACAATGTGCTCCTGAATGACAACTGGGTAAATAAAGAAATTAAGAGGGAGGCCAGAACAGTGGCTCACACCTGTAATCCCAGCACTTTGGGAGACCGAGGCAGGTGGATCATGAAGTCAGGAGTTTGAGACCAGCCTGGCCAATATGGTGAAACCCCCTCTCTACTAAAAATACAAAAATTAGCTGGGCATGGTGGTGCGTGCCTGTAGTCCCAACTGCTCAGGAGGCTGAGGCAGGAGAATTACTTGAACCAGGAAGGTGGAGGTTGCAGTGAGCCAAGATCGTGCCACTACACTCCAGCCTGGGCAACAGAGTGAGACTCTGCCTCAGAGAAAGAAAAGAAAGAAAAGAAAGAAAAGAAAGAAAGAAAGAAAGAAAGAAAGAAAGAAAGAAAGAAAGAAAGAAAGAAAGAAAGAAAGAAAGAAAGAAAGAAAGAAAGAAAGAAAGAAAGAAAGAAAGAAGGAAGGAAGGAAGAAAGGAAGAAAGGAAGGAAGGAAGGAAGGAAGGAAGGAAGGAAGGAAGGAAGGAAGGAAAGAAGGAAAGAAGGAAAGAAAGGAAGAAAGGAAGAAAGAAAGGAAGGAAGGAAGGAAGGAAGGGAAAGAAAGAAAGAAAGAAAGAGAGAGAGAGAGAGAGAAAGAAAGAAGGAAGGAAAGAAAGAAAGAAAGAAAGAAAGAAAGAAATTAAGAGGGAAATCAAAAAATTTCTTGAAACAAATAAAAATGGAAATATACTCAAACCTGTGGAATACAGCAAAAGCATGCTAAAAGGGAAGTTTATAGCAATAAATGCCTACATCAAAAAAGTAGAAAAATTTCAAATAGATAATCTAAAAATGCACTTCAACAAAATAGAACAGCAAGAACACACAAAATGCCAAATCAGCAGAAGAAAAATAATAAAGATTAGAGCAGAATAAAATACAATATTGACACTAAAAAATACAAAGGATCAATGAAAGAAAAAGTTGAAAAGATAAACAAATTGATAAACTGCTAACTAGACTGCAGGGGTCTGACCTGCAGACCCTGACCCAGCGAGGATGAGAGATGTACACTGACACAGATATCTTGCTTGTCAGTTCGGTTGAGGGTCCAGGCCACACACAGACACCAAGGAAGGTGCTGTAAAGAGTTGCAGCCATGGCCCTGATCAGCCAGCAAAGCTGGCATTTATTCAATAAAGGTTAAATGACAAAGGTCATGAGTAAACACCACTAGAGGGTAACTGACCTGGTTGCCGACCCCCCAAGTAGATAGCAATTATACACCCACAGTTGATGAAAGGTTGTTCTTAGGAACACATGGGTAAACAAGCTATTTAGATAAACTACCCTACATTCCTTTGTGTCTGCATCCCAAGAAATTAACTGAAGGTAAGGATTATGCTACTTTCAGCCATAAATCTATCTTGAGTTTTTTGCAATTACCTTCCAGTCTTCCAAGAAGGTTTGTGTCTATATCCTGTAATTTTACAATTTCTCCCACCATCTTGACTGAACCCCCACACCTCCCCCTTTTCTGGTTTTTGCGTCGGGTTTTGTTGACTCAAGCGTACAGATGTGCGCAGCAATAGGTCTGTCAGGCAAGGCAGTCATTGTTCTTATTCCGGCTTTGTATCCTAGAATTAGCAAATAACATAAGACAATCGTGAGTATAATTAGTAACATTCTTTTTCAGTCAAAAAGTGAACCGCAGGAGCGGGGGTCTAACCAGGAGGGATTATCTTGCACACCCTTCCATATGGCTATTTGTTGGGTATATATATCTATTGTGGAAAGGGATTCTAAAATTTTAGTTTTAAATTGCTTTACATCTGTTGTTAAATTGTCATGAAAGGTTCCCCAGAGGTGTTGTTTCACCTCATCCCAACTATGTATTAATTGATTCCCTGGTAGAGAAGTGACACAGATATGTTTATGCTCCCAGTGCAGTTTAATTGCTGTCAGAATGCCAGTGCATCTTTTCGTGCCCCCACATATTCCAGGGCAGCCTTGAGGGCTTGCAGACGTGCAAGAATCTTTTGATCTATACCCTGCTGTAAGAGAAGTTTATTAGATACATTTCTGGCCAAATTATCTACAAAAGCAACTATTTGTACTGATGCAGTAATAGATGCTACAGCCAGACTAGCAGTTGCTAGGATGACCATGGCCAAGACTATAAAGTCTATAAGTGTGCCTATGAATCTTTTGGGTCTGACCTAAGACAGGGCACATTCTAAGGTGGCAAGGGCAGAGGAACCTCGCGAATTGCATGTCAAATTTACTGGTAGGAATGCCTCAGATTGGCTCCTCAATACCATGACATTAGTAATATTTAAATTAGATATATTGTAATTAGTGATACATAAGGCAAACCAAGCCTGTTCCTGCTCCCGGGTCACAAATGCAGAGTTTTGGGGTGTAATGGAAATATCAGTGCCCATAAGGAAAACATACGGATGGGTAGTGCAATTAGGCACTGATCAGTGTGATTATGAATAAAGGTTACAGTATATTTGCCACTGGAATTATGACATGTCCTATGACAAGTGAAAAGGAGGTGCTAAGATGTCCCAGGCACCATAAAGTGTCTCGGGGTGGCATGGACTTTACTTAGGGCTAGGGATAACCCATCCCCTCATCAGCCCAAATCATAGGTGAATCTGATGAGGCTACGAAACTGTGATTGATGCCATGATGGATGATGACATCAGTAAGGTTGCCCTGAAAATGGTTGTGGGGGCTCCAGTCTAAGGTGTTATAACTGCCTAGCTGGAGGCTACAGGCTTGGTCCCCACGACAGACCTCCCAGCTAAAGTGGAATCCATTACTTTCCCAGCTTTGTTCTTTAGCACAGGAAGGAATGTTTGGGAAAGAGGCACTGATTGCATTACAGTTTCAGGCTACCTGCAGATTAGATTTTAAGGCATTTCTTTTGCCACGATATAGCCATAATAGTGTTTGGACAGGTACACAGTAAGGGTTATAACCTTCATAACTTATACACAGTGGGAGGATAGTGGAGTGATATGTAGTGTTATCTGGCACCTTAGTCCAAATGTACCATTATTGAGAGACCCCACTGGAAGTAAATCTATCCTTTCTAGCCAAGCAGTTACGTTATTAAACGTTGGGAAGAGAGTGTCTGCCCAGGTGACAGGGTGAAAGAAAGGCAGATCTAAGATATGAGCCCAATAGAGTACAGCAGGTACAGGTTGCAGACAAAGTGAGAGCATAAAAAGGATCAATACCCAGGGTCACTTCCAAGATGGCTGAATAGGAAGAGCTCCAGTCTGCAGCTCCCAGCGAGATCAATGCAGAAGACAGGTGATTTCCGCATTACTAACTGAGGTGCCTGGTTCATCTCATTGAGACTGATTGAACAGTGAGCACAGCCTACAGAGGGCAAGCTGAAGCAGGGTGGGGCACTGCCTCACTGGGGAAGTGCAAGGGATTAGGGGATTTCCCTTTCCTAGCCAAGGGATGTCATGACAGCCTGTACATGGAAAAAATGGTACACTTCTGCCCAAATACTGTGCTTTTCCCACAGTCTTAGCAACCGGTAGACCAGCAGATTCCCTCCTGTGCCTGGTTCAGCGGGTCCCACGCCCACAGAGCCTTGCTTATTGCTAGTGCAGCAGTCTGAGATCGACCTGTGAGGTTGCAGCTTGGTATGGGGAGGGCTTCTGCCATTGCTGAGGCTTGAGTAGGTAAACAAAGCGGCCGGGAAGCTTGAACTGGGCAAAGCCTACCACAGCTCAGCAAGGCCTACTGCCTCTATAGGCCCCACCTCTATGGGCAGGGCATAGTTTAAAAAAAGGCGGCAGACAACTTCTGCAGACTTAAACGTCCCTGCCTGACAGCTCTGAAGAGAGCAGTGGTTCTCCCAGCATAGCGTTCGAGCTCTGAGAATGGACAGACTGCCTCCTCAAGTGGGTCACTGAATCCCACGTAGCCTGGCAGGGAGACACAACTTCCAATAGGGGCTGACAGACACCTCATACAGGCGGGTGCTCCTCTGGGATGAAGCTTTTCTGTTCTGCAATATCTGCTGTTCTGCAGTCTTCGCTGGTGATACCCAGGCAAACAGGGTCTGGAGTGGACCTCCAGCAAACTCCAACAGACCTCCAGCTGAGAGAACTGTTAGAAGGAAAACTAACAAACAGAAAGGAATAGCATCAACATCAACAAAAAGGACATCCACACCAAAACCCCATCTGTAGGTCACCAACATCAAAGACCAAAGGTAGGTAAAACCACAAAGATGGGGAGAAACCAGAGTAGAAAAGCTGAAAATTCCAAAAACCAGAATGCCTCTTCTCCTCCAAAGGACTGTAGCTCCTTGCCAGCAATGGAACAAAACTGGACAGAGAAGGACTTTGACGAGTTGACAGAAGTAGGCTTCAGAAGGTCAGAAATAACAAAATTCTCCGAGCTAAAGGAGCACATTCTAACCCATCACAAGAAAGCTAAAAAATGTGAAAAACAGCTAGATGAATGGCTAACTAGAATAAACAGTGTAGAGAAGACCTTAAATGACCTGATGGGACTGAAAACCACAGCACGAGAACTTCGAGAAGCATGCACAAGCTTCAATAGACAACTGAATCAAGTGGAAGAAAGAATATCAGTGATTGAAGATCAAATTAATGAAATAAAGCAAGAAAACAAGATTAGAGAAAAAAGAGTAAAAATAAATGAACAAAGCCTCCAAGAAATACGGGACTATGTGAAAAAACTAAATCTACGTTTGATTGGTGTACCCAAAAGTGACGGGAGAATGGAACCAAGTTAGACAACACTCTTCAGGATATTATCCAGGAGAACTTCCCCAACCTAGCAAGGCCAGCAAACATTCAAATTCAGGAAATACAGAGAATACCACAAAGATACTCCTTGAGAAGAGCAATCCCAATACACATAATCATCAGATTCACCAAGGTTGAAATGAAGGAAAAAATATTAAGAGCAGCCAAAGAGAAAGGTTGGGTTACCCACAAAGGGAAGCCCATCAGACTAACAGTAGATCTCTTGACAGAAACCCTACAAGCCAGAAGAGAGTGGGGGCCAATATTCAACTTTCTTAAAGAAAAGAATTTCCAACTCAGAATTTCATATCCAGCCAAACTAAGCTTCCAAAGTGAAGGAGAATAAAAGCCTTTACAGAGAAGCAAATGCTGAGAGATTTTCGTTACCACCAGGCCTGCCTTACAAGAGCTGCTGAAAGAAGCACTAAACATGGAAAGGAACAACTGGTACCAACCACTGCAAAAACATGCCAAATTGTGAAGACCATTGATGCTAGGAAGAAACTGCACCAATTAATGGGCAAAATAACCAGCTAACATAATAATAACAGGATCAAATTCACACATAACAATATTAACCTTAAGTGTAAATGGGCTAAACGCCCCAATCAAAAGACACATACTGGCAAATTGGATAAAGAGTCAACATCCATCAGTGTGCTGTATTCAGGAGACCCATCTCATGTGCAGAGACACACATAGGCGCAAAATAAAGGGATGGAAGAAGATCTACCAAGCAAATGGAAAGAAAAAAAAAAAAAAGCAGGGGTTTCAATCCTAGTCTCTGATAAAACAGACTTTAAACCAACAAACATCAAAAGAGACAAAGAAGGCCGTTACATAATGGTAAAGGGATCAATTCAACAAGAAGAGCTAACTATCCTAAATCTATATACACCCAATACAGGAAGACCCAGATTCATAAAGCAAGTCCTTAGAGACCTACAAAGAGACTTAGACTCCCACAATAATAATGGGAGACTTTAACACCCCACTGTCAATATTAGGTCAGCAAGACAGAAGGTAAAAAGGATATCCGGGACTTCAACTCAGCTCTGCACCAAGCAGACCAAATAGACATCTACAGAACTCTCCACCCCAAATGAACAGAACATACATTCTTCTCAACACCACATCACACTTATTCTAAAATTGACCACTTAATTGGAAGTAAAACACTCCTCAGCAAATGTAAAAGAACGAAAATCACAACAAACTGTCTCTCAGACCACAGTGCAATCAAATTAGAACTCAGGATTAAGAAACTCACTCAAAACCGCACAACTACATGGAAACTGAACAACCCGCTCCTGAATGACTACTGGGTAAATAACGAAAGCAAAAATAAAGATGTTCTTTGAAACCAATGAGAACAAAGACATAATGTACCAGAATCTCTGGGATACATTTAAAGCAGTATGTAGAGGGAAATTTATAGCACTAAATTCCCATAAGAGAAAGCAGGAAAGATCTAAAATTGACACTCTAACATCACAATTAAAATAACTAGAGAAGCAAGAGCAAACAAATTCAAAAGCTACCAGAAGGCAAGAAATAACTAAGATCAGAGCAGAACTGAAGGGGATAGAGACACAAAAAACCTCTCAAAAAAATCAGTGAATTCAGGAGCTGGTTTTCTGAAAAAAATCAACAAAATTGATAGACCACTAGCAAGAATAATAAAGAAGAAAAGAGAGAAGAATCAAATAGATGCAATAAAAAATGATAAAGGGAATATCACCACTGATCTCACAGAAATACAAACTACCATCAGAGAATACTATAAACACCTCTATGCAAATAAACTAGAAAATCTGGAAGAAATGGACAAATTCCTGGACACATACACCATCCTAAGACTAAACCAGGAAGAAGTTGAATCTCTGAATAGACCACTAACAGGTTCTGAAATTGAGGCAATAATTAATAGCCTACCAACCAAAAAAAGTCCAGGACCAGACGGATTCACAGTCGAATTCTACCAGAGGTACAAAGAGGAGCTGGTATCCCGCCAAACTCTTACAACCTCTGCCTATTACCCAGTTCCAAAGTCTCTTCCACATTTTTGGGTATCTTTTCAGTGATGCCCCACTCTACTGGTGCCAATTTACTGTATTAGTCTGTTTTCACGCTGCTGATAAAGACATAACTGAGACTGGGAAATTTACAAAAGATAGAGGTTTAATTGGACTTATAGTTCCACGTGGCTGGGGAAGCTTCACAATCATGGTGGAAGGCAAGGAGGAGCAAGTCACATCTCACATGGTTGGTGGCAGGCAAAGAGAGAACTTGTGAGGGCAACTCCGTTTTCAGAACCATCAGATCACCTGAGACTCATTCACTATCACAAGAACAGCATGGGAAAGACCTACCCCATAATTCAATCATCTCCCACAGGGTCCCTCCCACAATGCGTGGGAATTACGGGAGCTACAAGATGAGATTTGGGTGGGGACACAGAGCCAAACCATATCACCCTAGAACAAATGGACTTAACGGATATTTACAGAACATTCTACTCAACAAATGCAGAATATATATTATTTTCATCAGCACACGGAACATCCTCCAAGATAGACATTATGATAGGCCACAAAACAAGTCTTAATAAGTTTAAGAAAATCAAAATTATATGAAGTACCCTCTTAGACCACAGTGGAATAAAACTGGAAATTAACTCCAAAATAAATCCTCAAAGCTATACAAATACATGGAAATTAAATAATCTGCTCCCAAATGATCTTTGGGTCAACAATGAAATCAAGATGGAAATTTTAAAAATATTTGAACTGAGCCATAACAGTGACATAACTTATCAAAAACTCTGGGAGGGCCGAGCGCGGTGGCTCACGCATGTAATCCTGGCATTTTGGAAGGCCGAGATGGGTGGATCACCTGAGGTCAGGAGTTTGAGACCAGCCTGGCCAACATGGTGAAACACTGTCTCTACTAAAAATACAAAAATTAGCCAGGTGTGGTGGTGTGTGCCTATAATCCCAGCTACTCAGCAGGCTGAGGCAGAAGAATTGCTTGAACCCAGGAGGCAGTGGTTGCAGTGAGCCAAGATTGTGCCACTAGACTACAGCCTGGGCAATAAGAGCAAAACTCTGTCAAAACAAAAACAAAAACAAAAAATAAACTCTGGGAGACAGCAGAAGTGGTGCTAAGAGAAAAGTTCATAGCATTAAATGCCTACATCAAAAAGTCTGAAAGAGCACAAATAGACAATCTAAGGTCACCCTTCAAGGAACCAGAGAAACAAGAACAAACCAAACCCAAACCCACCAGAACATAAGAAATAACAAAGATCAGAGCAGAAATAAATGAAATTGAAACAAAAAATACAAAAGGTAAATGAAATGAAAAGCTGGTTCTTGGAAAAAATAAACAAAATTGATAGACTATTAGTAAGATTAACCAAGAAAAGAATAGAGAAGATCCAAATAAGTTCAATTAGAAATGAAACAGGAGATATTACAACTGATACCACAGAAATACAAAAGATCATTGAAGGCTACTATGGACACCTTCATGCAGACAAACTAGAAAGTCTAGAGGAGATGGATAAATTCTTGGAAATACACAACCCTCCTAGATTAAATCAGAAGAAATAGAAACTCTGAACAGACCAATAACAAGTAGCAAGATTAAAATAATAATTTTGAAACTGCCAAAAAGAACAAGTCTAGAACCAGATGTATTCACAGCTGAATTCTATCAGACAGTCAAAGAAGAATTGATATCAATCTTACTGAAACTATTCAAAAAGACAGAAAAAGAGAGAATTTTCCCTAAGTCATTCTATGAAGCGAGTATCACCCTGATACTAAAACCGGGAATAGGCATAAGAAAAAAGAAAACCACATACCAATATCCCTGATGAACACAAGTGCAAAAATCCTCAACAAAATACTAGCTAACTGAATCCAATAGCATGTCAAAATGATAATACGCCATGATCAAGTGGGTTTCATACCAGGGTTACAGGGATGGCTTAATATAGCCAAGTCAATAAATGTGATACATCACATAAACAGAATTAAACGCAAAAATCGTATTATCAACCCAATAGACACAGAAAAAAACATTTGACAAAATTCACCATCACTTTATGATCAAAACCCTGAGTAAAACTGGCATAGAAGGGACATACATAAAGTTAATAAAAGTCATCTATGACAAACCCACAACCAGCATTATACTGAACAGGGAAAAGTTGAAAACTTTCCCCTGAGAACTGCTCTTTCAAGAAACAAGAATTCTCACGTTCACCACTTAACGTAGCATTGGAAGTCCTAGCCAGAATAATCAGACAAGAGAAAGAAATAAAGGGCAATCAAACAGGTAAAGAGGAAGTCAAACCACCACTGTTCACTGATGATATGATCACATACCTCAAAAACCCTAAAGACTCATCCAAAAAGTTCCTAGATCTGAAAAATGAAGTCAGTAAACTTTCAGGATACAAAATCAATGTATACAAATAAGTAGCACTGCTACACACCAATGACCAAGCTGAGAATCAAATCAAGAACTCGATCCCTTTTACAATAGCTGCCTGAAAATAAATTTTAAAAATACTTGGAATATACTTAACCAAGGAGGTGAAAAATCTCTACAAGAAAAGCTATAAAACACTGCTAAAAGAAATCATAGATGACACAAACAAATGGAAACATATCCCATGCTCATGGATGGGTAGAATCAATATTGTGAAAAGGACTATACTGCCAAAAGTAATCTACAAATTCAAGGCAATTCCCATCAAAATACCACCATCATTCTTCACAGAACTAGAAAAAGCAATTCTAAAATTCATGTGGAACCAAAAAAGAGCCCACATAGCCAAAGCAAGACTAACCAAAAAGAACAAACCTGGAGGCATAACATTACCTGGTTTCAAAATATAATATAAAGCCATAGTCACCAAGACAGCATGGTACTGGTATAAAAGTAGGCACATAGACCAATGAAACAGAATAGAGAACCCAGAAATAAACCCAAATACTTACAGCCAACTGATCTTTGACAAAGCAAACAAAAACACAAAGTGGGGAAAGGACACCCTATTCAACAAATGGAGCTGGGATAATTGGCAAGCCACATGTAGGAGAATAAACCTGGATCCTCATCTCTCACTCTATACAAAAATCAACACAAGATAGATCAAGGATATAAATCTAAGATCTGAAACTATAAAAATTTTAGAAGATAACATCGAAAAAACCCTTCTAGACACTGGTTTAGGCAAGGATTTCATGACCAAGAACCCGAAAGTAAATGCAATAAGAACAAAAAATAAATAGCTGGGACCTTAATTAAACTAAAGAGTTTTGCACAGCAAAAGGAACAGTCAACAGAGTAAACAGATAACCCACAGAGTGGGAGAAAATCTTCACAATCTATACATATGACAAAGGAATAATATCCAGAATCTACAATGAACTCAAACAAATTAGTAAGTAAAAAACAAAAAAATCCCATAAAAAATGGGTTAAGGGCATGAATAGACAATTCTCAAAAGAAGACATACAAATGGCCAACAAACATATGAAAAATTGCTCAGCATCACTAATAATCAGGAAAATGGAAATCAAAACCACAATGCAATACTATCTCACTCCTGCAAGAATGGCCATAATCAAAAAATCAAAAAATAATAGATGTTGGCAAGGATGTGGTGAACAGAGAACACTTTTCCACTGCTGGTGGGAATGTAAACTGGTACAACCACTATAGAAAACAGTGTGGAGATACCTTAAAGAGTCCTGAAAGTAGAACTACCATTTGATCCAGCAATCCCACTACTGGGTGTCTACCCAGAGGAAAAGAACGCATTATACGAAAAAGATACTTCCGCACACATGTTTATAGCAACACAATTCGCAATTGCAAAAATGTGGAAGCAACCCAATGAGCAGACAAAGAAATGGTGATCTATCTATCTATCTATCTATCTATCTATCTATCTATCTATCTATCTATCGTATCTATAGATATATCTATAGATATATAGATATGATGGAATATAGATATGATGGAATCCTACTCAGCCATAAAAAGGAATGAATTAATGGCATTTGCAGTGGCCTGTTTGAGATTGGAGACTATTATTCTAAGATTCTAAGTGCAGTAACTCAGGAAGGGTAAACCAGGCATTGTATGTTCTCACTCATAACTGGCAGCTAAGCTATGAGGATGCAAAGGCATAAGAATGACACAATGGACTTTAAGGACTCTGCAGGAAAAGGTGGGAAGGGGGTGAGGGACAAAATATTACAAATTGGTTGCAGTGTATACTGTTTGGGTGATGGGTGCACCAAAGTCTCAAAAATCTTTACTAAAGAACTCACTCATGTAACCAAACACCACCTGTTCCCCAATAACTTATAGAAATAAAAATTTTTAAAAAGGAATAGAACAGAATAGAAAACCCAGAAATAAATCCACATATTTATAGCTGATATATTCAGTGAGGCTATGAAGAACATTCACTGGGAATATGATATCCTTTTCTATAAATGGTGCTGGGAACACTGGATAACCATATGCAGAAGAATGAAACTGGACCCCTACTTCTCACCATATACAAAAATCAACTCAAGATAGATTAAAGACTTAAACATAATACCTGAAACTATAAATCTGCTAGAAGAAAACACAGAAAAAATTCTTCAGGACATTGGTGTAGGCAAAGATTTTATGACTAAGATCTCAAAAGCACCCGTAACAAAACTAAAAATGGACAAACGGAACTATATTAAACTAAAAAGCTTCTACACAGCAAAAGAAACAATCTACAGAGTGAAGAGAAAACCTTTTGAACGGGAGAAAATATATACAAGCTACTCGTCCAACAGGGGATGAATATCCAGAATTTACAAGGAACTCAAACATCTTCAAAGTAAAAAAATAAATAATCCTGGCCAGATGTGGTAGCTAACGCCTGTAATGTCAGCACTTTGGGAGGCTACAGCAGGAGGATCGCATGAGTCCAGGAGTTCAAGATCAGCCTAGGAAGCATAGCTAGACCTCAGTCTCTTACTAAAATTAAAGAAAAAAAAAATAGCCTGATATGGTGACATGAGCCTGTCATCCCAGCTGAGGGACTGAGGCAAAAGGATAGCTTGAGCCCAGGAATTTGATGCTGCAGTGAACTATGGCACCACTGCACTCTAGCGTGGGCAAGATCTAGTCTCAAAAATAAATAAATAAATAAATAAATAATCCCACTTTTAAAATGAGCAAAGGACATAAACAGACATTTCCCAAAAGAAGACAGACATTTGTTCTCTTCATTGAGAAAAGAAAAAAGAGACAGCAAGAGAAAGAAAAGAAGACACATAATGGCCAACAGGTACATGAAAGAATGCTCACCATCCCTAATTACCACGGAAATGCAAATCAAAACCAAAATGAGGCCAGGTCACAGTAGCTCGTGACTGTAATGCCAATACTTTCAGAGGCCAATGTGGGAGGATTGCTTGAGCCAGGAGTTTGAGACCAGCCTAAGCAATGTAGTGAGTGAGATCTCATCAAAAACAAAACAAACAACCACAATGAGATACCATTTTACCCCAGTTAGGATGGCTATTATGAAAAAGACAAAAAACAAACAAACAAACAAATAAAAAAAAAACCACAGGTGTTGGCAAGGATATGGAGAAAAGGGGACTCTTATTCACCGTTGCTTGGAATGTAAACTAGTACAGCCACTATGGAAAATAATGTGGAGATTTCTCAAAAAACTAAAAATAGAACTACTACACAATCAAGCAATCTCACTAATTAGTATTTATCCAAATGGAAAAGAGATTAATATATCAAAGGGATACATGCACTCTTTATTGCAGCACTATTCACAATAGCCAAGATATGGAATCAACCTAAGTGTCCATGAATGAATGAATGGATAAAGAAAATGTAGTATATATAGACAATGAAACTATTCAGCCATTGAAAAAGATGAAATCATGTCATTTGCAGTAACATGGATGGAAGTGGACGTCAAAATATTAAGTGAAATAAGCCAGGCACAGAAAAACAAGTATCACATGTTCTCACTCGTATGTGGGAGTTTAAAAAGTTGATCATATCAGGGTAGAGAGTAGAATGACACATACCAGAGACTAGGAAGTGGACGGAGATAAAGAGATGTTGCTTAATGGTTATGAACCTATACTAATATATGGAATAAATTCTAAAGTTTGATAACAGAGTAGGGTGACTACAGTTAACAACAATGTATAGTATTTTTCAAAAAAAACTAGAAGAGAGGACCTGAAATGTACCCCATGCATAAAAATGATAAATGGTGGGTGATAGATGCCCTAAACACTGTGACTTCATCATTACATTGCATGCATGTGACAAAATACCACATGTACTCCATGAATACGTTCAAATATAATATATCAAAAACTTTAAAAAATTAAAAACAAAAACCAATCCCCCAACAAAATATGTAGTTTAGTTTTTATTTTACAGAAATAAAGCGTAATGAAATTTTCACTTATACATTCCAAATCTTCAGAACTTACATCATTAAGTAAATGAATACATCAAAATGTTAAGATACATATTTTTCATTTCTAAATTACAACCAGTTGGTAAATAGGCAAAAAAATAGATGAATAAATAGAGTGACAAGAAAAAGAAGATAGGAGAGAACCAAATCCAGAGAAAAAGGAAAGAAAATAGGAGCAAGTATAGGAATGAAATTGTCCTTATACAGAGGCTCACTTACCTTTAAGCTAAAGAGACTTAATATTCAGGACCCCTTCTTGCAAGAGCCTTTTAACATCATATATTTTTGTACAATCTGCAAAAAGTAATATAATTTAACAGCAAATTGTTAAGACTGTTGTCTTTCTTCATTCTGACTCCTCATCCATCATACATTTTGCCCCCTGTTAGGCGGCAATAGAGTGACCATAGATATTTCAGAGATTCAAGTAAGGGAAAGTTAACTTGGGGATACACAAGGTGGAAAAGGTATTTATGGTTTTACATTCACTCCATGCATAGTTAAATTATTACACGGGTTTAATCAGGGACATAGATAGGTTTAAACTAAGGATGCCTGATTCTAATACTAATGATCTTAGAACTCTCAAAATTGTGTTTTATGTGCTTACTATCACCCATAGGCCTTAATTCTTCAATGTAAAGCCATAATAATATATTGTTACTTGCCAACATTTGATATTGTTTACCTCCTCTCTACCCAGAGAGAGGCAGAGTAGTAGTAAATAAAAGGCATCAACTCATTACTCTAGTCATTTACTCTCTGTCACGCTATTGTACACTACACTCTAGCCATACTGGATGCCTTACCTTTACCGGACCATGTACTTGATGTACTTGACCATTCTCTTTCCCCAGCCTCAAATGAATCTGCCCAAGCACATCTATACAGGTTATTATTAATTTCTTGCTGATATTACTTGAAATACTGACATTGATGAAGATAATCCCTCATTTCTAATTTACTATGACAACAATGACATCAATGATAAACTGGTTAATGAGTGTCATTAATTCTAAGAGTATCTAAGATTAATGATTACCATATAGTAACTAAAGAGGAATAAAATTATTTTTCTTCTAGTCTAAGACATAATGTATGTTTGATCAGTTGTATGCTCCCACCAAGGAGTGACTCTGGTTTGCTGGTCAAAGTGGTAGATTATGATAGTCATAACACATCATCTGGTTTTCTCCCAGATCCATACTATATTAATGCAATATATACGCTTGGCTACTGGAAGATGTCCAATATCAACTTCCACTTCTGAAATAAGAGATTATGAAGGAAGAGACTAGTAAGACCTGAGGTTCCAATTCTATCCCCAGTTGTAAATAAAAAACAATACTGTGGATTGCCTTCCACTTTTTGGCTATGAAGGAATAACTTGTACAATATTAATGTTCCTTCCAATAAGAATGAGTAAAGCCAGATAACACATAAAAAATAGGCCGGGCACAGTGGCTCATACCTGTAATCCCAGTACTTTAAGAAGCCAAGGCAGGATGATCACTTGAGCCTAGGAGTCTTAAGACCAGCTTGGGCAACATAGCAAGACCCAGTCTCTACAAAAATAAAAAATCAACTGGGCATGGTGGTGCATGCCTATAGTCCTAGCTACTTTGGAGGCTGAGGCAGGAGGATTGCTTGAGCACTGGAGCTCAGGAAGTTGAGTCTTCAGTGAGCTATGATCATACCACTGCACTCCTGCCTGGGTGAGAGAGCAAGACCCCCTCTCAAAGGAAAAAAAAAAAAAACTACAAAAAATATACGCTTGAGGGAATAATAAAACTCTTAAGGTGATCATAGTTTGAGAACACAAGATCATCAAAAGAAGATAACAAGAGAGGAGCCAACATCCTCCAGTTCCTTTACGCCTAAAGAAATTATCTTATTTTTAGGGCAGAGCAACAGACCGATAATTCTAGCAGACAACTTATGGCCATGGAGAGACAAAGAATGGTGTTTGGGGCTGCCAAATTTAAGGGGTCAGGATGTCAGTGAAACAGTAGACAATGACAACCAGAAAAAACTTAAACCCTGCTTCAAGTCAGATCCATTCCAGATTAAAATAAGGATCACTTTCCACTCTATATGCCTGACAGAGGATAGGGCAAATTCCTTCTGGAAGCAAAGTGCATCACTGAGAAAAATAATGAATAACTTAATTATTGGATTAGAGATAAACTTTACAATAGCTATAATGAATATGTTCAAGATAATAGAAATCATAATGAAAATTTTTTTTAAAGAAATAGAATGTATAGAAAAGAAATAGAAATTCTAGAACTAAAAAATGACAATGATATGAATTTTATTTTATTTTATTATTTTTATTTTATTTTATTTTATTTTATTTTTTTATTATTATACTTTAAGTTCTAGGGTACATGTGCATAACGTGCAGGTTTGTTACATTTGTATACTTGTGCCATGTTGCTGTGCTGCACCCATCAACACATCAGCACCCATCAACTCGTCATTTACATCAGGTCTAACTCCCAGTGCAGTCCCTCCCCCCTTCCCCCTCCCCATGATAGGCCCCAGTGTGTGATGTTCCCCTTCCCGAGTCCAAGTGATCTCATTGTTCAGTTCCCACCTATGAGTGAGAACATGCAGTGTTTGGTTTTCTGTTCTTGTGATAGTTTGCTAAGAATGATGGTTTCCAGCTGCATCCATGTCCCTACAAAGGACACAAACTCATCCTTTTTTATGGCTGCATCGTATTCCATGGTGTATATGTGCCACATTTTCTTAATCCAGTCTGTCACTGATGGACATTTGGGTTGATTCCAAGTCTTTGCTATTGTGAATAGTGCTGCAATAAACATACGTGTGCATGTGTCTTTATAATAGCATAATTTATAATCCTTTGGGTATATACCCAGTAATGGGATGGCTGGGTCATATGGTACATCTAGTTCTAGATCCTTGAGGAATCACGATACTGTTTTCCATAATGGTTGAACTAGTTTACAATCCCACCAACAGTGTAAAAGCGTTCCTATTTCTCCACATCCTCTCCAGCACCTGTTGTTTCCTGACTTTTTAATGATCGCCATTCTAACTGGTCTGAGATGGTATCTCATTGTGGTTTTGATTTGCATTTCTCTGATGGCCAGTGATGATGCGCATTTTTTCATGTGTCTGTTGGCTGTATGAATATCTTCTTTTGAGAAATGTCTGTTCATATCATTTGCCCACTTTTTGATGGGGTTGTTTGTTTTTTTCTTGTAAATTTGTTTGAGTTCTTTGTAGGTTCTGGATATTAGCCCTTTGTCAGATGAGTAGATTGTAAAAATTTTCTCCCATTCTGTAGGTTGCCTGTTCACTCTGATGGTAGTTTCTTTTGCCGTGCAGAAGCTCTTTAGTTTAATGAGATCCCATTTGTCAATTTTGGCTTTTGCTGCCGTTGCTTTTGGTGTTTTAGACATGAAGTCTTTGCCCATGCCTATGTCCTGAATGGTACTACCTAGGTTTTCCTCTAGGATTTTTATGGTATTAGGTCTAACATTTAAGTCTCTAATCCATCTTGAATTAATTTTCGTATAAGGAGTAAGGAAAGGATCCAGTTTCAGCTTTCTACTTATGGCTAGCCAATTTTCCCAGCACCATTTATTAAATAGGGAATCCTTTCCCCATTTCTTGTTTCTCTCAGGTTTGTCAAAGATCAGATGGCTGTAGATGTGTGGTATTATTTCTGAGGACTCTATTCTGTTCCATTGGTCTATATCTCTGTTTTGGTACCAGTACCATGCTGTTTTGGTTACTGTAGCCTTGCAGTATAGTTTGAAGTCAGGTAGCGTGATGCCTCCAGCTTTGTTCTTTTGACTTAGGATTGTCTTGGAGATGCGGGGTCTTTTTTGGTTCCATATGAACTTTAAAGCAGTTTTTTCCAATTCTGTGAAGAAACTCATTGGTAGCTTGATGGGGATGGCGTTGAATCTATAAATTACCTTGGGCAGTATGGCCATTTTCACGATATTGATTCTTCCTATCCATGAGCATGGTATGTTCTTCCATTTGTTTGTGTCCTCTTTGATTTCACTGAGCAGTGGTTTGTAGTTCTCCTTGAAGAGGTCCTTTACATCCCTTGTAAGTTGGATTCCTAGGCATTTTATTCTCTTTGAAGCAATTGTGAATGGAAGTTCATTCATGATTTGGCTCTCTGTTTGTCTGTTACTGGTGTATAAGAATGCTTGTGATTTTTGCACATTAATTTTGTATCCTGAGACTTTACTGAAGTTGCTTATCAGCTTAAGGAGATTTTGGGCTGAGACAATGGGGTTTTCTAAATAAACAATCATGTCATCTGCAAACAGGGACAATTTGACTTCTTCTTTTCCTAACTGAATCCCCTTGATTTCTTTCTCTTGCCTGATTGCCCTAGCCAGAACTTCCAACACTATGTTGAATAGGAGTGGTGAGAGAGGGCATCCCTGTCTTGTGCCAGTTTTCTTTTTTTTTTTTTAATTTATTTATTATTATTAAACTTCAAGTTGTAGGGTACATGTGCACAACGTGCAGGTTTGCTACATATGTATACTTGTGCCATGTTGGTGTGCTGCACCCATCAACTCGTCATTTACATCAGGTATAACTCCCAATGCAATCCCTCCCCCCTCCCCCCTCCCCATGATAGGCCCCAGTGTGTGATGTTCCCCTTCCCGAGTCCAAGTGATCTCATTGTTCAGTTCCCACCTACGAGTGAGAACATGCGGTGTTTGGTTTTCTGTTCTTGTGATAGTTTGCTAAGAATGATGGTTTCCAGCTGCATCCATGTCCCTACAAAGGACACAAACTCATCCTTTTTTATGGCTGCATAGTATTCCATGGTGTATATGTGCCACATTTTCTTAATCCAATCTGTCACTGATGGACATTTGGGTTGATTCCAAGTCTTTGCTATTGTGAATAGTGCTGCAATAAACATACGTGTGCATGTGTCCTTATAGCAGCATAATTTATAATCCTTTGGGTATATACCCAGTAATGGGATGGCTGGGTCATATGGTACATCTAGTTCTAGATCCTTGAGGAATCGCCATACTGTTTTCCATAATGGTTGAACTAGTTTACAATCCCACCAACAGTGTAAAAGTGTTCCTATTTCTCCACATCCTCTCCAGCACCTGTTGTTTCCTGACTTTTTAATGATCGCCATTCTAACTGGTGTGAGATGGTATCTCATTGTGGTTTTGATTTGCATTTCTCTGATGGCCAGTGATGATGAGGATTTTTTCATGTGTCTGTTGGCTGTATGAATGTCTTCTTTTGAGAAATGTCTGTTCATATCCTTTGCCCACTTTTGGATGGGGTTGTTTGTTTTTTTCTTGTAAATTTGTTTGAGTTCTTTGTAGGTTCTGGATATTAGCCCTTTATCAGATGAGTAGATTGCAAAAATTTTCTCCCATTCTGTAGGTTGCCTGCTCACTCTGATGGTAGTTTCTTTTGCTGTGCAGAAGCTCTTTAGTTTAATGAGATCCCATTTGTCAATTTTGGCTTTTGCTGCCGTTGCTTTTGGTGTTTTAGACATGAAGTCTTTGCCCATGCCTATGTCCTGAATGGTACTACCTAGGTTTTCCTCTAGGATTTTTATGGTATTAGGTCTAACATTTAAGTCTCTAATCAATCTTGAATTAATTTTCGTATAAGGAGTAAGGAAAGGATCCAGTTTCAGCTTTCTACTTATGGCTAGCCAGTTTTCCCAGCACCATTTATTAAATAGGGAATCCTTTCCCCATTTCTTGTTTCTCTCAGGTTTGTCAAAGATCAGATGGCTGTAGATGTGTGGTATTATTTCTGAGGACTCTGTTCTGTTCCATTGGTCTATATCTCTGTTTTGGTACCAGTACCATGCTGTTTTGGTTACTGTAGCCTTGTAGTATAGTTTGAAGTCAGGTAGCGTGATGCCTCCAGCTTTGTTCTTTTGACTTAGGATTGTCTTGGAGATGCGGGCTCTTTTTTGGTTCCATATGAACTTTAAAGCAGTTTTTTCCAATTCTGTGAAGAAGCTCATTGGTAGCTTGATAGGGATGGCATTGAATCTATAAATTACCTTGGGCAGTATGGCCATTTTCACGATATTGATTCTTCCTATCCATGAGCATGGTATGTTCTTCCATTTGTTTGTGTCCTCTTTGATTTCACTGAGCAGTGGTTTGTAGTTCTCCTTGAAGAGGTCCTTTACATCCCTTGTAAGTTGGATTCCTAGGTATTTTATTCTCTTTGAAGCAATTGTGAATGGAAGTTCATTCCTGATTTGGCTCTCTGTTTGACTGTCACTGGTGTATAAGAATGCTTGCGATTTTTGCACATTAATTTTGTATCCTGAGACTTTACTGAAGTTGCTGATCAGCTTAAGGAGATTTTGGGCTGAGACAATGGGGTTTTCTAAATATACAATCATGTCGTCTGCAAACAGGGACAATTTGACTTCTTCTTTTCCTAACTGAATCCCCTTGATTTCTTTCTCTTGCCTGATTGCCCTAGCCAGAACTTCCAACACTATGTTGAATAGGAGTGGTGAGAGAGGGCATCCCTGTCTTGTGCCAGTTTTCAAAGGGAATTTTTCCAGTTTTTGCCCATTCAGTATGATATTGGCTGTGGGTTTGTCATAAATAGCTCTTATTATTTTGAGGTACGTTCCATCAATACCGAATTTATTGAGCGTTTTTAGCATTAAGGGCTGTTGAATTTTGTCAAAAGCCTTTTCTGCATCTATTGAGATAATGATGTGGTTCTTGTCTTTGGTTCTGTTTATATGCTGGATTATGTTTATTGATTTGCGAATGTTGAACCAGCCTTGCATCCCAGGGATGAAGCCCACTTGATCATGGTGGATAAGCTTTTTGATGTGCTGCTGAATCCGGTTTGCCAGTATTTTATTGAGGATTTTTGCATCGATGTTCATCAGGGATATTGGTCTAAAATTCTCTTTTTTTGTTGTGTCTCTGCCAGGCTTTGGTATCAGGATGATGTTGGCCTCATAAAATGAGTTAGGGAGGATTCCCTCTTTTTCTATTGATTGGAATAGTTTCAGAAGGAATGGTACCAGCTCCTCCTTGTACCTCTGGTAGAATTCAGCTGTGAATCCGTCTGGTCCTGGACTTTTTTTGGTTGGTAGGCTATTAATTATTGCCTCAATTTCAGAGCCTACTATTGGTCTATTCAGGGATTCAACTTCTTCCTGGTTTAGTCTTGGAAGAGTGTAAGTGTCCAGGAAATTATCCATTTCTTCTAGATTTTCCAGTTTATTTGCGTAGAGGTGTTTATAGTATTCTCTGATGGTAGTTTGTATTTCTGTGGGGTCTGTGGTGATATCCCCTTTATCATTTTTAATTGCGTCGATTTGATTCTTCTCTCTTTTCTTCTTTATTAGTCTTGCTAGTGGTCTGTCAATTTTGTTGATCTTTTCAAAAAACCAACTCCTGGATTCATTGATTTTTTGGAGGGTTTTTTGTGTCTCTATCTCCTTCAGTTCTGCTCTGATCTTAGTTATTTCTTGCCTTCTGCTAGCTTTCGAATGTGTTTGCTCTTGCTTCTCTAGTTCTTTTAATTGCGATGTTAGAGTGTCAATTTTAGATCTTTCCTGCTTTCTCTTGTGGGCATTTAGTGCTATAAATTTCCCTCTACACACTGCTTTAAATGTGTCCCAGAGATTCTGGTATGTTGTATCTTTGTTCTCATTGGTTTCAAAGAACATCTTTATTTCTGCCTTCATTTCGTTATCTACCCAGTAGTCATTCAGGAGCAGGTTGTTCAGTTTCCATGTAGTTGAGCGGTTTTGATTGAGTTTCTTAGTCCTGAGTTCTAATTTGATTGCACTGTGGTCTGAGAGACAGTTTGTTATAATTTCTGTTCTTGTACATTTGCTGAGGAGTGCTTTACTTCCAATTACGTGGTCAATTTTGGAGTAAGTACGATGTGGTGCTGAGAAGAATGTATATTCTGTTGATTTGGGGTGGAGAGTTCTATAGATGTCTATTAGGTCTGCTTGCTGCAGAGATGAGTTCAATTCCTGGATATCCTTGTTAACTTTCTGTCTCGTTGATCTGTCTAATGTTGACAGTGGAGTGTTGAAGTCTCCCATTATTATTGTATGGGAGTCTAAGTCTCTTTGTAAGTCTCTAAGGACTTGCTTTATGAATCTGGGTGCTCCTGTATTGGGTGCATATATATTTAGGATAGTTAGCTCTTCCTGTTGAATTGATCCCTTTACCATTATGTAATGGCCTTCTTTGTCTCTTTTGATCTTTGATGGTTTAAAGTCTGTTTTATCAGAGACTAGTATTGCAACCCCCGCTTTTTTTTGTTCTCCATTTGCTTGGTAAATCTTCCTCCATCCCTTTATTTTGAGCCTATGTATGTCTCTGCGTGTGAGATGGGTCTCCTGAATACAGCAGACTCATGGGTCTTGACTCTTTATCCAGTTTGCCAGTCTGTGTCTTTTAATTGGAGCATTTAGTCCATTTACATTTAAGGTTAATATTGTTATGTGTGAACTTGATCCTGCCATTATGATATTAAGTGGTTATTTTGCTAGTTAGTTGATGCAGTTTCTTCCTAGCCTTGATGGTCTTTACATTTTGGCATGTTTTTGCAATGGCTGGTACCGGTTGTTCCTTTCCATGTTTAGTGCTTCCTTCAGGGTCTCTTGTAAGGCAAGCCTAGTGGTGACAAAATCTCTAAGCATTTGCTTATCTGTAAAGGATTTTATTTCTCCTTCACTTATGAAACTTAGTTTGGCTGGATATAAAATTCTGGGTTTAAAATTCTTTTCTTTAAGAATGTTGAATATTGGCCCCCACTCTCTTCTGGCTTGAAGAGTTTCTGCCGAGAGATCTGCTGTTAATCTGATGGGCTTCCCTTTGTGGGTAACCCGACCTTTCTCTCTGGCTGCCCTTAAGATTTTTTCCTTCATTTCGACTTTGGTGAATCTGGCAATTATGTGTCTTGGAGTTGCTCTTCTCGAGGAGTATCTTTGTGGCGTTCTCTGTATTTCCTGGATTTGAATGTTGGCCTGCCCTACTAGGTTGGGGAAGTTCTCCTGGATGATATCCTGAAGAGTGTTTTCCAACTTGGTTCCATTTTCCCCCTCACTTTCAGGCACCCCAATCAGACGTAGATTTGGTCTTTTTACATAATCCCATACTTCTTGCAGGCTTTGTTCATTTCTTTTTCTTCTTTTTTCTTTTGGTTTCTCTTCTCGCTTCATTTCATTCATTTGATCCTCCATCGCTGACATTCTTTCTTCCAGTTGATTGAGACGGTTACTGAAGCTTGTGCATTTGTCACGTATTTCTCGTGCCATGGTTTTCGTCTCTTTCATTTCGTTTGTGAGCTTCTCTGCATTAATTACTCTAGCCATCAATTCTTCCACTTTTTTTTCAAGATTTTTACTTTCTTTGCGCTGGGTACGTAATTCCTCCTTTAGCTCTGAGAAATTTGATGGACTGAAGCCTTCTTCTCTCATCTCGTCGAAGTCATTCTCCGTCCAGCTTTGATCCGTTGCTGGCGATGAGCTGCGCTCCTTTGCCGGGGGAGATGTGCTCTTATTTTTTGAATTTCCAGCTTTTCTGCCCTGCTTTTTCCCCATCTTTGTGGTTTTATCTGCCTCTGGTCTTTGATGATGGTGATGTACTGATGGGGTTTTGGTGTAGGTGTCCTTCCTGTTTGATAGCTTTCCTTCTAACAGTCAGGATCCTCAGCTGTAGGTTGTAGCTGTAGGAGATTGCTTGAGGTCCACTCCAGACCCTGTTTGCCTGGGTATCAGCAGCAGAGGCTGCAGAAGATAGAATATTTCTGAACAGCGAGTGTACCTGTCTGATTCTTGCTTTGGAATCTTCCTCTCAGGGGTGTACTCCACCCTGTGAGGTGTGGGGTGTCAGACTGCCCCTAGTGGGGGATGTCTCCCAGTTAGGCTACTCAGGGGTCAGGGACCCACTTGAGCAGGGAGTCTGTCCCTTCTCAGATCTCAACCTCCGTGTTGGGAGATCCACTGCTCTCTTCAAAGCTGTCAGACAGAGTCCTTTGCGTCTGCAGAGCTGCTGCATTTGTTATTATTTACTGTGCCCTGTCCCCAGAGGTGGAGTCTACAGAGACAGGCAGGTTTCCTTGAGCTGCTGTGAGCTCCACCCAGTTCGAGCTTCCCAGCAGCTTTGTTTACCTACTTAAGCCTCAGCAATGGCGGGCGCCCCTCCCCCAGCCTCGCTGCTGCCTTGCCGGTAGATCACAGACTGCTGTGCTAGCAATGAGGGAGGCTCCGTGGGTGTGGGACACTCCCGGCCAGGTGTGGGATATGATCTCCTGGTGTGCCTGCCTGCTTAAAGCGCAGTATTGGGGTGGGAGTTACCCGATTTTCCAGGTGTTGTGTGTCTCAGTTCCCCTGGCTAGGAAAAGGGATTCCCTTCCCCCTCGCACTTTCCAGGTGAGGCAATGCCTCGCCCTGCTTCAGCTCTCGCTGGTCGGGCTGCAGCAGCTGACAAGCACCGATCGTCTGGCACTCCCCAGTGAGATGAACCCAGTACCTCAGTTGAAAATGCAGAAATCGCCGGTCTTCTGTGTCGCTCGCACTGGGAGTTGGAGACTGGAGCTGTTCCTATTCGGCCATCTTGCTCCGCCTCTATCAAAGATGTATTACTCTTAACAGTACTAGTTCCGCATGGCTGGGGAGGCCTCAAAATCACTATGGGAGGAGACAGGCAGTCTTACATGGCAGCAGCAAGAGAAAATGAGGTTGTGCCAGTTTTCAAAGGGAATTTTTCCAGTTTTTGCCCATTCAGTATGATACTGGCTGTGGGTTTGTCATAAATAGCTCTTATTATTTTGAGGTACGTTCCGTCAATACCGAATTTATTGAGCGTTTTTAGCATGAAGGACTGTTGAAATTTGTCAAAAGCCTTTTCTGCATCTATTGAGATAATCATGTGGTTCTTGTCTTTGGTTCTGTTTATATGCTGGATTATGTTTATTGATTTGCGAATGTTGAACCAGCCTTGCATCCCAGGGATGAAGCCCACTTGATCATGGTGGATAAGCTTTTTGATGTGTTGTTGAATCCGGTTTGCCAGAATTTTATTGAGGATTTTTGCATCGATGTTCATCAGGGATATTGGTCTAAAATTCTCTTTTTTTGTTGTGTCTCTGCCAGGCTTTGGTATCAGGATGATGTTGGCCTCATAAAATGAGTTAGGGAGGATTCCCTCTTTTTCTATTGTTTGAAATAGTTTCAGAAGGAATGGTACCAGCTCCTCCTTGTACCTCTGGTAGAATTCGGCTGTGAATCCATCTGGTCCTGGACTTTTTTTGGTTGGTAGGCTATTAATTATTGCCTCAATTTCAGAGCCTGCTATTGGTCTATTCAGGGATTCAACTTCTTCCTTGTTTAGTCTTGGAAGTGTGTAAGTGTCCAGGAAATTATCCATTTCTTCTAGATTTTCCAGTTTATTTGCCTAGAGGTGTTTATAGTATTCTCTGATGGTAGTTTGTATTTCTGTGGGGTCGGTGGTGATATCTCCTTTATCATTTTTTATTGCATCAATTTGATTCTTCTCTCTTTTCTTCTTTATTAGTCTTGCTAGCGGTCTGTTAATTTTGTTGATCTTTTCAAAAGACCAACTCCTGGATTCATTGATTTTTTGGAGGGTTTTTTGTGTTTCTATCTCCTTCAGTTCTGCTCTGATCTTAGTTATTTCTTGCCTTCTGCTAGCTTTCGAATGTGTTTGCTCTTGCTTCTCTAGTTCTTTTAACTGCGATGTTAGAGTGTCAATTTTAGATCTTTCCTGCTTTCTCTTGTGGGCATTTAGTGCTATAAATTTCCCTCTACACACTGCTTTAAATGTGCCCCAGAGATTCTGGTATGTTGTATCTTTGTTCTCATTGGTTTCAAAGAACATCTTTATTTCTGCCTTCATTTCGTTATCTACCCAGTAGTCATTCAGGAGCAGGTTGTTCAGGTTCCATGTAGTTGAGCGGTTTTTATTGAGTTTCTTAGTCCTGAGTTCTAATTTGATTGCACTGTGGTCTGAGAGACAGTTTGTTATAATTTCTGTTCTTGTACATTTGCTGAGGAGTGCTTTACTTCCAATTACGTGGTCAATTTTGGAGTAAGTACGATGTGGTGCTGAGAAGAATGTATATTCTGTTGATTTGGGGTGGAGAGTTCTATAGATGTCTATTAGGTCTGCTTGCTGCAGAGATGAGTTCAATTCCTGGATATCCTTGTTAACTTTCTGTCTCGTTGATCTGTCTAATGTTGACAGTGGAGTGTTGAAGTCTCCCATTATTATTGTATGGGAGTCTAAGTCTCTTTTTAAGTCTCTAAGGACTTGCTTTATGAATCTGGGTGCTCCTGTATTGGGTGCATATATATTTAGGATAGTTAGCTCTTCCTGTTGAATTGATCCCTTTACCATTATATAATGGCCTTCTTTATCTCTTTTGATCTTTGATGGTTTAAAGTCTGTTTTATCAGAGACTAGGATTGCAACCCCCGCTTTTTTTTGTTCTCCATTTTCTTGGTAAATCTTCCTCCATCCCTTTATTTTGAGCCTATGTATGTCTCTGCGTGTGAGATGGGTCTCCTGAATACAGCAGACTCATGGGTCTTGACTCTTTATCCAGTTTGCCAGTCTGTGTCTTTTAATTGGAGCATTTAGTCCATTTACATTTAAGGTTAATATTGTTATGTGTGAACTTGATCCTGCCATTATGATATTAACTAGTTATTTTGCTCGTTAGTTGATGCAGTTTCTTCCTAGCCTTGATGGTCTTTACATTTTGGCATGTTTTTGCAATGGCTGGTACTGGTTGTTCCTTTCCATGTTTAGTGCTTCCTTCAGGGTCTCTTGTAAGGCAGGCCTGGTGGTGACAAAATCTCTAAGCATTTGCTTATCTGTAAAGGATTTTATTTCTCCTTCACTTATGAAACTTAGTTTGGCTGGATATGAAATTCTGGGTTTAAAATTCTTTCCTTTAAGGATGTTGAATATTGGCCCCTACTCTCTTCTGGCTTGTAGAGTTTCTGCCAAGAGATCTGCTGTTAGTCTGATGGGCTTCCCTTTGTGGGTAACCCGACCTTTCTCTCTGGCTGCCCTTAAGATTTTTTCCTTCATTTCGACTTTGGTGAATCTGGCAATTATGTGTCTTGGAGTTGCTCTTCTTGAGGAGTATCTTTGTGGCATTCTCTGTATTTCCTGGATTTGAATGTTGGCCTGCCCTACTAGGTTGGGGAAGTTCTCCTGGATGATATCCTGAAGAGTGTTTTCCAACTTGGTTTCATTTTCCCCCTCACTTTCAGGCACCCCAATCAGACGTAGATTTGGTCTTTTTACATAATCCCATACTTCTTGCAGGCTTTGTTCATTTCTTTTTCTTCTTTTTTCTTTTGGTTTCTCTTCTCGCTTCATTTCATTCATTTGATCCTCAATCGCTGATACTCTTTCTTCCAGTTGATCGAGTCGGTTACTGAAGCTTGTGCATTTGTCACGTATTTCTCGTGTCATGGTTTTCATCTCTTTCATTTCGTTTATGACCTTCTCTGCATTAATTACTCTAGCCATCAATTTTTCCACTTTTTTTTCAAGATTTTTACTTTCTTTGCGCTGGGTACGTAATTCCTCCTTTAGCTCTGAGAAGTTTGATGGACTGAAGCCTTCTTCTCTCATCTCGTCAAAGTCATTCTCCGTCCAGCTTTGATCCGTTGCTGGCGATGAGCTGCGCTCCTTTGCAGGGGGAGATGTGCTCTTATTTTTTGAATTTCCAGCCTTTCTGCCCTGCTTTTTCCCCATCTTTGTGGTTTTATCTGCCTCTGGTCTTTGATGATGGTGACGTACTGATGGGGTTTTGGTGTAGGTGTCCTTCCTGTTTGTTAGTTTTCCTTCTAACAGTCAGGACCCTCAGCTGTAGGTCTGTTGGAGATTGCTTGAGGTCCACTCCAGACCCTGTTTGCCTGGGTATCAGCAGCAGAGGCTGCAGAAGATAGAATATTGCTGAACAGCGAGTGTACCTGTCTGATTCTTGCTTTGGAAGCTTCCTCTCAGGGGAGTACTCCACCCTGTGAGGTGTGGGGTGTCAGACTGCCCCTAGTGGGAGATGACTCCCAGTTAGGCTACTCAGGGGTCAGGGACCCACTTGAGCAGGCAGTCTGTCCCTTCTCAGATCTCAACCTCCATGTTGGGAGATCCACTGCTCTCTTCAAAGCTGTCAGACAGAGTCCTTTGCGTCTGCAGAGGTTTCTGCTGCGTTTGTTATTGTTTACTGTGCCCTGTCCCCAGAGGTGGAGTCTACAGAGACAGGCAGGTTTCCTTGAGCTGCTGTGAGCTCCACCCAGTTCGAGCTTCCCAGCAGCTTTGTTTACCTACTTAAGCCTCAGCAATGGTGGGCGCCCCTCCCCCAGCCTCGCTGCTGCCTTGCCGGTAGATCACGGACTGCTGTGCTAGCAATGAGGGAGGCTCCGTGGCCATGGGACCCTCCCGGCCAGGTGTGGGACACAATCTCCTGGTGTGCCCGTTTCCTTAAAGCACAGTATTGGGGTGGGAGTTACCCGATCCTCCAGGTGTTGTGTGTCTCAGTTCCCCTGGCTAGGAAAAGGGATTCCCTTCCCCCTTGTGCTTCCCAGGTGAGGTGATGCCTCGCCCTGCTTCAGCTCTCGGTGGTCGGGCTGCAGCAGCCGACCAGCACCGATTGTCCGGCACTCCCCAGTGAGACGAACCCAGTACCTCAGTTGAAAATGCAGAAATCACTGGTCTTCTGTGTCGCTTGCGCTGGGAGTTGGAGACTGGAGCTGTTCCTATTCGGCCATCTTGCTCCGCCCCCATGATATGAATTTAAAAAAACTCCTATAGATGGGTCAATACCAGCAAAAATAACAAAGTAAGAAACTCTAAAAACTCTCCTCTCCATAAAAGCAACAAGAAAAGTGACAAAAAATGTAAAAAATCAACTTTTTCAGAACTCTGGAAATTAACCAAAGTCTTGCAGCAATCCAGGGAACATTTACTAAAGAAAAACAGTTTTGTGACATTTTAACTTGTACAATTCCCATTCTGTCCTCTCAGGCTCTGCAGTAGACTTGAAAACCAACAAACTGTAATCATGGTGAAAACCAGCAGCCTGGAGGGAACAGCATAGAGCTGGGGCTTTTCCAAAACCTTGTGATCAGAGAATTGTCATTATTTTACCTGTCTGGTGGTTTCCTGGAACACCCAATTTGCAAAGTAGGTCTCATTTGACCTGATTGGGAATTTGCCCAGTGCAAAAATCTTTTTCCATGAAAATATTTATTGGAAACAATTAAAGGCAACTGAGTTGCCTGAGGCAGTGGATAACAGTTGAGGAAAACAAGAGATTAAATAAAAAGCTTAAAGGGATAATCTGGGAAATGAGATGTCCAAGGGGCTTTGATTATTTCCATCATATTCCTGGAATTCTAGAAGGCCATGTACATATGCAGGATGGCGTGCATACTTAGGAAAGACCTGAGAAGATTGTAAGATTTCTTCTTGGACTGGCCTTGGGGCTCTGTACAAGGAGGAAATAAGGGGTAAAACAGAGTTGTCAATTGTCTGGGTGAGTGTTGAAGGTATTCACCAACATGCACACAGAACCTGCTGTGGTTTGAATATGGCTTGTCCTCATCAAAACTTATATTGAGGTTTGGTTCCCAATCTGGTGGTGTTGGGAGATGGTGGCTTTAAGAGGTGCTTAGGTCATTAAGTTGGATTGTGTCTTTCTTGAAAGGGTTAGTTGTCAAGTTCCCATGAGAGTGGGTTGTTATACAGTGAGTTTGCCTCTCTTCTTTTGTCCTCTTCACATATACCTGGTTCTCCTTTTGTTTCTCTGCCATGTTTTGACACAGTGCAAGGACCTCAGCAGAAGCCACCGAATGAAGTTGTCTAATATTGAACTTTCCAGCCTGCAGAACCATGAGTAAAACAAACCTTTTTTCTTTATAAATTACCTCATCTCAGGTATTCTCTTATAGCAACACAAAACAAAGACAAAGACCCCCAGGAAAGACTAGGAGATGTGTTTATTCCAGGCATTTTAGGAAACCTTTATTCAAACATTGGGTGACCACAGAGCTAACTGAGAAAAAGTTTAATAGCTACACATAACAAAGATTCAGACTTTGTAATATTTGTTCAGAAAAGTCACAAAACAAAACAACAACAAACAATGAAAGCAAACCCCAGAAGGGAAAGGGAGGGAAGAATCTGATTATCTGGATTGCCACATTATATTACACAAAATATCTAGTTTTCAACAGAAATTACAAGACATGCAAAGAAATAATAAAGTATGGCCTGTACATGGGGGGAAATTAATATATTAAAAAATGTCCCTAAGGAAGCCCAGCAATTAGACTTACTAGACAAAGACATTAAATAAGCATTTAAAATATATTCAAAGAACTGAAGGGAATCATGTTTACTAAAGGAAAGCATATGAATGATGTCTCACCACCCAATAGAGAGTATAGCGACAGGAATTATATAAAAAAAAGAACCAAATAGAAATTCTGGAGTTGAAAAATACAATAACAAAAATGAAAATTTCACCAGACTGGCTTGACAGCAGATTTGAGCAGGCAGAACAAATAATCAACAAAGTTAAATGTAGTTTAATTTTGATTATCCAATTTGAGGAAGAAAAAAGAAAAATGAGAAAAGAAAAATGAACAGATCCTCAGAGACCTGTAGAACACCATTAAGCAGACCAAAATATGTATAATTGTGGTCCTAAAATGAAAAAAAGAATGCCAGAATGTTTGAAGAAATGACTGAAAACTTTGCAAATTTGATGAAAAATGTTAATCTACATATCTGAGAATCTTAATAAACTGTAAGTAGAATAAACTCAAAGGGATCCACACCTACACACATTGTATTCAAGCTGTTGAAAGTTGAAGACAAAGATATCATCTTGAAACCAGTAAGAGAGAAGTGACTCATCACATTCAACCAAGAAGATTGACAGATGATCTTTCATTAGAAACCATGGAGGGTCAGGTATGGTGACTCATGCCTTTAATCCTAGCATTTTGGGAGGCTGAGCTGGGAGAATTGCTTGAGTGTAAGAGTTCAACACCCCATCCCTACTTAAAAGAAAAAAGTAAAAACACAAAAAAGACAGACAGAGGAAGAAAGAAAGAAAGAGAGAGAGAAAAGAAAGAAAGAAAGGAAAGAAAGAAAGGAAGAGAGAGAAAGAGAGAAAAGAAAGAAAGAGAGAGAGAAAGAGAGAAAGAAAGAAAGAAAGAAAGAAAGAAAGAAAGAAAGAAAGAAAGAAAGAAAGAAAGAAAGAAAGAAAGAAAGAAAGAAAGAAAAGAAAGAAAGAAAGAGGGAAACCATGGAGGCTAGAATGCAATTGAAAGACATATTCAAAGTGCTGAGGGGAAAAGCTGTCAGCCAAAAACTCTAAATCTGGCAAAACTATCCCTCAAAAATGAAGGTGAAATTAAGACATTTCCAGGTAAAAAGAAACAGAGATTTCATCATTAGGAAGAAAGCTGTACTAAAACACTTTCAGGCTCAAGTGAAGGACACCAGAACATAGTGTAATATAGTCAAATCCATGTAAGGAAATAAAGACACCAATAAAGGTAACTGAAATAGGTAAATATAAAAGACAAGAAATGTACTTTTTTTTTTTTTTGAGACGGAATCTCGCTCTGTTGCCCAGGCTGGAGTGCAGTGGCCGGATCTCAGCTCACTGCAAGCTCTGCCTCCGGGGTTTAAGCCATTCTCCTGCCTCAGCCTCCCAAGTAGCTGGGACTACAGGCGCCCGCCACCTCGCCCGGCTAGTTTTTTGTATTTTTTAGTAGAGACGGGGTTTCTCCGTGTTAGCCAGGATGGTCTCCATCTCCTGACCTCGTGATCCACCCATCTCGGCCTCCCAAAGTGCTGGGATTACAGGCTTGAGTCACCGTGCCCAGCCTAAGAAATGTACTTTTTAATGACTTTTTCTATTTAATTTAAAACTTCAGCAAACAATATTTATAAATCTGTGTTGATAGGCACACATGTAAGAATGATGTAATTTGTGCCAGGCGTGGTGGCTTACGCCTGTAATCCCAGCACTTTGGGAGGCTGAGGCGGGCGTATCACAAGGTCAGGAAATCCAGACCATCCTGGCTAACACGGTGAAATCCCGTCTCTACTAAAAAATAGAAAAAATTAGCCGGGTGTGGTGGCAGGCACCTGTAGTCCCAGCTACTCGGGAGGCTGAGGCAGGAGAATGGCATAAACCCGGGAGGCGGAGCTTGCAGTGAGCCGAGATGGCGCCACTGCACTCCAGCCTGGGTGACAGAGCAAGACTCGGTCTCAAAAAAAAAAAAAAAAAAAAAAAAAGAATGGTGTAATTTGTATGACATAACAGCACGGGGGTAGGGAACAGAGCTATACAGAAATAAAGTGTTTGTATACTATTGAAATTAAGTCGATATTAATACAAACTAGATTATTAATATGCTAATTTTAATCTGTAGGGTAATCACTAAGACAAAAAAGTAGAAGAACTAAAAAAAGTAGAGTAAAAGAAATGATAAGTGAATTAAAATGATACAATAGAAAATGTCTATTTAACATGACAAAAAGCACTAATAGAGGAATAGAGGAACAAAGAAAGATATAAGAAAAATAGAAAATAAACAATGAAATGGTAGACATAAAAATATGTTACAGTAATCACACTAAATATAAATGCATTACACATTTCAACTTACGTTAGCAGAATGGATAAAATAAAAATGATGCAAGTATGTATTCTCTGCTGGAGACAAACCTTAGACACAAAGTTACAAAGACGTTGAAAGTACAAGGCAGGAAAAGATACACCATGCAAAGAGTAACCAAAAGAAAGCTGGAGTGGCTACACTAGTGCCAGACAAAATAGACTTTAATACAAAAATTACCACTAGAGAAAAGTAAGGACATTTTAATGATAAAAGAGAAATTTATAGCTGTAAATACCTACATTAAAAAAGAAGAAAAATTGCAAATCAGTAACAACCTTCCACTTTAAGAAATTAGAAAAGAGGCCTGGTGCCGTGGCTCACGTCTGTAATCCCAGCACTTTGGGAGGCCAAGGCGGGTGGATCACTTGAAGTCAGGAGTTTGAGACCAGCCTGGCCAACATGATGTAACCCTGTCTCCACTAAAAACACAAAAATCAGCCTGGCATGGTGTCAGGCACCTATAATCCCAGCCACTTGGGAGGCTGAGGCAGGAGAATTGTTTGAACCCGGGATGGGGAGGTTGCAGGGGATGGAGATCAGGCCACTGCACTCTAGCCTGGGTGACAGAGCAAGACTCTGTCTCAAAAAAATAACCCTGTCTCAAAGGAAACAAAAGAAGAGAAAAGAAAAGAAAAGAAAGAAAGGAAATTAGAAAAGAGAAAGACAAACCAGAACTAGTGAAAGGAATGTTAGAATGGGAATAAATGAACTAGGAAATAGAAAAAGAGAAAACCAACAAAACTAAGTTTTTGCTTTTAAGGAATCAAAACTGAGGACACTTCAGCTAGACTGAGTAAGACAAAAAAAAAAAAAAAAAGAAGAAGAAAGGAATCGAATTACTCAAATCAGGAATAAAAGATGAGACCTTTCTACCACCTTACAGAAATGAAAAACAATTATAAGGGAATACTGTGGACAATTATATGCCAACAAATTAGATAATCTAGATAAAATGGACACATTTTGTGCTGGGCAGGGTGGCACACATCTGTAGTACCAGCTACTAGGGAAGCTGAGGCAGGAGGATTGCTTGACCCCAGGAGTATGGGGCATAGTACACTTTAGCCTGGACAACATAGCAACCTGTCAAAAAAAAAAAAAAAAAAGACAAATTTCTCAAAAAACATAACTGCTAAAACAATTAAAAAGAATACAATATTTCAAAGTATTTTATCTTTTATAATATTCTTTGACAAAAATAGAACGGAGCTAGAGATCAATAACAGAAAGATAACCAGAAATTTTTGAAGAGTTTAGAAATTAAGAAACACAAATTAAAGTAATCCATAGATCAAAGAAGATAATCAGAGATTAAATCTAACTATTGTCAGATCCCTGACAATAAAAAATTGAAAATATCAGCTGGGTATGGTGGCTCACGCCTGTAATCCCAGTACTTTGGGAGGCTAAGGCAAGAGGATTGCTTGAGCCTAGGAAGTTCAAAACCAACCTGGACAACATGATGAGACTCCATCTATCCAAAATATATATATATAAGTTAGCTGGTGTGGTGCTGCATGCCTGTAGTCCTAGCTTCTTAAGAGGCTGAAGTGGGAGATCACTTGAACCCAGGAGTCTAAGGCTGCAGTGAGATATGACAGCACCACTGCACTCCAGCCAGGGCAACAGAGTGAGATCCTGTCTTGAAAGAAAAGAAAAGGAAAGGAAAGAAAAATAAAAGAAGGAAAGAAGAAGGAAAATGGAAAATATTGCAAATTATACTTGCATTACAAAATATTATAACATAAGATGAAGCCGAAGTCAGTTCTAGACAAAAATTATGTGCTGTCCTAAGTACATATAATTAATTGGAAGGAAAGAAACCCTGACAATCAATCATATACTTAGAAAAAGAATGCCAAATTTAACCCAAGAAAAGTAAAAGTAAGGGAATTATATACATAATAGAAGAAAATAATTTGATAGGAAATAATAATAGAAAAAATCAACAAGGCTAAAGGTTTGTTTCTTTGAAAAGACTAAAAATATTGATAAAAGTTTAGCAAGACTGTGGAAGATTTTAAAACAAGACAGAAGGCGTGAAATTCCAATATCAGGAATGAAAAAGGTACTGTCATTACGGGTCCTATAAACATTAAAATTACAATAGAAAATATTATAAATAACTTTATGCTGGCAAATTTGAAAAACTAGATGAAATAGACATATTCTAGAAAATAACACTAAAATGAACTCAAGAAATAATAGAAAAATTTTCATAATCCTGTATCTATTAAAGAAATTGAGTCAGTAATTACAAAACTTTCCACGAAGAAATCTGTAGGCAAAGATGATCTTATTGGGTGAATTCTTCTAAATATTCAATGAAGGTATTTGCTAACCTTACACAAGTGATTCCAAAAGACGGGGGAATAAAAGACCATTTCTCAACTCAGGCAGCAATATGCCAAATCCTCATAAGCATGAAGCAAAAACGAAAACAAAAAAAGCAAAAGTAAGGCTCATCTCATTTTTAAACATAGATATAAAACTCCTAAATGATCTATCAGTCAATTAAACAAAACACTGTGTAAAATAATAACCAAGTTGAGTTTATTCTATGAACACAGGGTAAGTTTAATATATGAAAATCAAGCAATGAAAATGGTAACTTATGGTTGAAAAATCTGTCAGTTATCACTAAAATCAAGTAGTCAAAATTAACATCATAGGGTAAGTTTAATATATGAAAATCAAGCAATTAAAATAGTAACTTTATGGTTGAAAAAATCTGTCAGTTACCACTAAAATCAAGTAGTCAAAATTAGCATCACTGACAATAGAACAAATCGACATCATGTGTCTCCTGATTCAATGCGCGGAGATACAATATCAACTACGAAGAACTCCTGCCTTTGTCACATCCTCTATGAGCTATTTAGTTCCTTTCCAATAAATGTCTTTTCTGCTTAATTATTCAAGGTTGCTTTCTATTGTTTAAAATCAAGAACCTGCGTTAGTACAGTAGTAACAGCTATTGAGCACTAATGCTCACAGCAATGTTTTGACATAGATATTATTTATCTTTATTCTAAGATGAGGCAATAGGTAGTTATAGTTAAGAATAGGACCCCAAATCACATACACAATAATAGGTGAAGGGAAGATTAAATTTCAAGTTTACCTGTCTCCAAATTTCATTCTTTTAAACTCTCTAACCCTTCTCCCTTGACCATGCTTGGCATTTTTTACTAAGTGATTTTAGCCGGGAACCTGGTTTACCCAAATACGCAGAATCAGCAATCTGTCTCCCTCCATACCCTTCCCTGGGGGATGCTGGAAGTTAAGGAGAGAAGATGAACATGTGCTTTTACTGTGATGCTATCTGGGAAAGAGAAAAGTTGTGTGGGGTCCAGATAAAAATCATTGCCTCTCAGAGAACAAAGACATATGCTATTCCCAGGGGGCTGCTCATGGGCTCTTTTTATAAGGCTCCAAATGGGATCTTTTTATAAGGCTCCAAACAGTAAGACTACATTAAGGGCTAGATGTAGGGCTAGCTCCCGAGTGATGGAAAAGAATCAGGACAGCTCCCTCCTGTGGCGCTCTCTCTCTCTCTCTCTCTCTCTCTCTCTCTCTCTCTCTCTCTCTCTCGACTCCAAACAGAGGCAGCATCACAAGAGAACCTCAAGTTTTGTATTATTTATTCCAGGAACCGCAAAGGGAAGGTGAAAGAAATCTGGGGAGAAAAAATTCTCTCGTGAAAGCATGACAAAATAGGTGTTGGGGTGATGTTGATGTTGAGATAGGCAAGTGCAGGCTCCTGACTGCCACCTGGGGATGGGAGAAGGAGGGAGTGCTGGAGACTGTGGATTCGGAGGTTACTAGTGTAGACCTGCAGGGAGCCACAGGCCAGGATGAGTTCTCCAGAGCAGCAGGTGTAGAATGATAAGAGGAGGGCTGATGACTAACATCAGGTGTGTAGTTTTAGGAGAGAAAAAGAGTAATCAACACAGGGGACAAGTTTTCATTCCTGTTTTGGCACCTGGCACAACGGGAAGGGTTTGATTGCCTGTGCTACTTAAACATTCTCCTTCCACGGCCTCTTCGTAGACTGTCTCCTTGCTCACCTCCACCTCAGATTGTCCCCTGGATTTGAGGCCCTAGCCATCATAACATGTTCAGGCTTCTGAATAGAGCTGTGAGTAGGGGGAGGGAGGGAAAATATCAGGGGAAAGGATTTATCTGAATGCCTGTAGAGACTTCAAAGAAGGTCTTTTCCTGGGAAATTCTGGTAACATTTCTCTCTATCCAATAAAAAGTGGGTGAAAGGCAACGTCACTAGTTTCTGGCAGACTAAGCCCCTGAGAAGGTCCTGCTGCACGGATGTGTGTAACTGAAACTGTGTATAGTGAGCTTGTGATCTATACAGAAGTAGCAAGGGCAAGAGGAACAAGAGAGGGTCAAAGGCACCAAGTGCAGAGGCAGTGGGTGGGGAGACCCAGGTACGGAAGCCTGTGTTTCTCTGTGAATGCTTGGAAATTCCCTGACTGGGTCCAAACAGTAGAATACGGCTGGATTCTAGAGTCTGTTTTCAGAATAATGAGAATTGATAAGGAAGCTCATTTTCAGACTTATCATTAGTTATGAGATGACAGAGGGTTAGGGAAGCCACAGTAAGAGGAAGAGATTCTAACGCTAACTTCTTAGGACCCCACCCTTCCCTAAAATTTCAGGTGGGAGACAGAGGAGTGTTATGCATCTCTGTATCATTCTTTATTGGAGTGGGAAGAGAGAGAAAGGAGACGGGAGGGGAGGGAAGCGGAGGGAGAGATGAAGAGGGAGAGATGGAGAGGGAGAGAGGGGGAAGGAGAGAAGGGAGGGAGACAGGGAGAGAGAGAGAAGATAAAGGGAGAGAGAGTGGGGAAAGAGGGAGAATAAGTATAAATCATCAATTAATCTGTAGATGTCTGATTGGCCACTTTCTGGATTATTTCAGACACTGAAATTTGTGAATAACGGTAAGCAGGGCCTGGACCAGGAGAGCACTTCAGAAGATAAGGACATGTACATAGGATGTTAAAGCCTGCTAAACAGGTCCTCACAGGCCCACCTTTTACTGCTTCCTCTTGGAATAAACCTCTCCTGCCCTTCCCTCCATGTCATTACCACTGTCCCCAATACCACAGATTGGAAGATTGTGGAAATCCCTTAAGAAAAAGAAAAGAAGCTCATTGTCTACATCAGAAATTCTCCGTAACTCCCATCCTCCCACTTCCTTATGCTACCTGACTCCCTTCCTTATCACTCTACATCAGTTGGATTGTATCAACATTTGGCCTTTCTTAAAGCTCCTACTCTGGTGTCCAGAGGACAGATTTCTGTCCCAGAGCAGATATAAATGTTACAAGGGGAGTGTTTGATGGAGAAAGGATCCCATGTTACTTTTGCAGTTGAAACTAGCCTCTATATAAGGAATTAAAAAACTATGAAAAGAAAGTAATGAGGAGACATTATTCTCCCTATTGTCATGGATCAATGGCATCATCTGGGGATTAGGCCAATGGCTGCTTTGAAGGAGTATTTTATAAAGTAGACATTATCAGTGATGAATCTGAGTGTGTGTGTGAGTTGAAATGGAAGTATAGTAAAGTGGTCAGACTCCTTGATGAATCAATGTTTGGTGTAAAGGAAAGAGGAAGAGAGAGACAAGATAATATGAAAATCTGATGGCTGATAGAGGTGGAGAGCCAACATCACAGCTCGGGGATGATGTATTGCTGAATTCTCCCTGTTGGCCTGTGACAGCATTTGTGGTTAGAGAGATGAGAAGTGAAAGAAAAACCCACGCCTAGAGGTATCACATTTGTCAAAAATAATAGAAGAGAAAACCATGCCAGACAGTCTTAGAGAAGACAAAAAGTTATTACATGATTTCAGGGCATTGGGAAGTCCCTGCTTTTTCAGCCACTCCCATCTTATAGTTGTGTCTTAAATTTATCCATTAGAAAGTTGCTTTGGGTGAGTGGAGTTTGTTTATTGTTATAACTTCTTAAAATACAATCTCCCTTGCTAGATTCAAGATATATATACCTGAGTCCCATGCAAATACGGGACACTATGGGTGCAGTAAATGAACAACTATATGGAAGAGTTACAGGAGCTAAGATGAAACATGAATCATTAAAAACTGAGGATAATTGAAGGACATAAGCCCTACAGTGGGGTCTTTATTCTGAATCCTGCCACTAAGTGCTCAATAAAATCGAGTTAAATAAGTGAGTAAATGAATAAATGATAAATGAATGAATAAGTATGGATTTTGTTTTGAAAGATAGAAAGCATTCACAAAAGCAGAGTTATGAGGTATGGAAAAGGTTTTTTTCTAAGAATAGCCCCTCAAACATTCTTAGACTCTTGCTGTTTTCTGAGTATCCCAATGTCAACTGTCTATTCCACTTATTTACACAATGAGTGTTAATTGATAGACATTATATTCTATTCAGTCAAATAAGCAGCAGGTGTATGGAGCTGAAAGAAAAACAGGGTTTTGACAGTGTTTTCTCTTCGACTTAGTGTAACTTGTCTTATCTAGATACCTCACCTAAATCTCTGTTGGATTGAGCCACACTTACAGTTTCTCCTTTTCTTTTTCTTATTTTTAAAGCAAATATATGCTTTTTGTAAGACTTTTAAAGGCTTTATGCCTAATGACTTAGGTAAAGAGAAGAAAATTATCAAAAGAAATTTACAAATTCTAGAAATAGACAAGACATCTTAAAAAGTTATATGAAATCCTTGATATCTTAAAAAATCCCAAATAACCACAAAAAAAAGTAAAAAGATGAACAGAGTTGAAGAACTCACACTTCCTCATTTCAAACATATTACAAAGCTACAGTAATCAAAACAATGTGGTACTAGCGTAAAAATATACCAATGGAACAGAATAGACAGCCCGGAAGAAAACCCTCAAGTATCTGGTCAAACGATCTTCCACTAGGGTGCCAAGAGTATACAAAGAGGAAAGGACAATCTCTTCAACAAATTGCGTTGGGAAAACTGGACATCCACATGGAAAATAATGAAGTTGGATTCTTACCTGACACTATATGCAAATACAAAAATTAACTCAAAATGGATAAAAGACCTAAATGTAAGAGCTAAAAGTATCAAACTCCTAGAAGAAGTTCTATCAAACATAGAAGAAAACTTTACGGCATTAAATTTGGCAATTTATTGGATATGACCAAAAACAGGCAACAAAAAAATACACAAATTCAACTTCATCAAACTTAAACATTTCTGTACATCAGTAAAAACAATCAACAGAGTGAAAAACAACATGAAATAAAATATTTGCAAATTATCTTTTCAATAAGAGGTTAATATCCAGAATATATAAGGATCTTCTACAACTCAACAGCAGCAACAATGACAAATAGCCTATAAACATCCTCAACAAAATACTAGTAAACTGAATACAACAGTACATTAAAAGGATCATTTATCATGATCATGTGGGTTTTATTCCAGGGATGCAAGATGTTTCAACATACTCAGGTCTAAAAATGTGACATACTACTTTAACAGAATGAAGAATACTAACCATATGACTATCTCAATAGACTCTGAAAAAGCATTTGGCAAAATTCAACATCCTTTCGTGATTAAAAAAAAAACTCTCAATAGATAAGGAATGCACCTCAACACAATGAAGGTCATATATGACAAACTCATAGCTAACATCATTCTCAATGGTGAAAAGTTGAAATTTTTTTCCTCTAAGACCAGGAACAAGACAAGGAGGTTCACTCTAACCACTTCTATTCAGCATAGTACTGAAGTTCTAGCCAGCAATTAGGCAAGAGTAAGAAATAAAAATCATCCAAACTGTAAAGGAAAAATGTAAATTGTCACTGTTTGTAGATGACATGATTATATACATAGAAAACCATAATGACTCCACTTAAAAACTATGAAGTAATAAAGAAATCTAGTTGCAACAGAATACAGACTGTACTGAAAAAAAATAAAGGAATCTCATAAAGTTGCAGGATACAAAAATCAACATAAAAAATCAGTAGCATCACACTAAGAAGGAACTATCTGAAAATGAGACCAACAAAACAATCTCATTTATAATAGCTAAAAATAAGTAAATAAATAAAATGATACATTTAACAAAGGAGGTGAAAGACCTGTACACTTAAAACTATAAAATACTGATGAAGGAAATTGAAGAAGTAACAAATAAATTGAAAGATATCCTGTGTTTATAGATTATAAGAATCAATATTGTTAAAATGTCTGTAGTACCCAAAGTGATCTGCAGATTCAATGCAATCCCTATCAAAATTTCCTTACATTTTTCACAGAAACAGGAAAAAAATCCTAAAATTAATATGGAATCACAAAAGACCTTGAATAGCCAAAGCAATTGTGAGCAAAAATAACAAAACTGGAGGCATCATACTATCTGATTTCAAAATACACTAATATACTACAAAGTCATAGTAATCAAAACAGCATGGTACTGACATAAAAACAGATGCATTGACAGAATAGAGAGCCCAGAAACAAATTCACATATTCATGATCAACTGATTTTCAACAAAGGTGCCAAGAACCAACAATGGTTTGTAAAGCATAGTCTCTGGATATCCACATGTAGAAGAATGAAACTAGACTCTCATCTCACACCATATACAAAAATCAACTCAGAATAAAGGCTTATACATAAAGCCTGAAACTGTAAAACTACTAGAAGAAAATATAGAAGAAAAGCTCCATGACATTAGTTTGGGCAATATTTTTTTTGACATAATCCCAAAAGCACAGGCAACAAAAGCAAAAATAGATAAATGGGATTATATCAAACTAAAAAGTTTCTTTTTCTTACAATCAAGGAAACAATCAATAGAGTGAAGAGACAACCTATGGAATGGGACAAAATATTTGTGAACCATATGCTCGATAAGGGGTATAGGAATCCAAACAACTCAATAGCAAGAAAACAGCCTGATTTTAAAATGAGCAAAGGATTTGAAAAGACATTTCTCAAAAGTTGACATACAAATGGCCAACAGGCATATGAAAAAAAATGCTCAACATAGCTAATCAGAGAAATGAAAATTAAAACCACAGTGAGATATCATCTCATGACTGTTAGAATGACTATTATCAAAAGATAAGAGGTAACAAGTGTTGGCAAGGGTGCGGAGAAAAGGGAACTCTTGTACACTGTCGGTGGGAATGTAAATTATATAGTCATTATGGAAAAACAGTATGGAGGCTCCTTAAAAATTAAAAATAGAACTACCATATGATCCAGCAATCTCATTTCTGAGCATACACTCAAAGGAAATGAAATCAACACTTCATAGAGATATTTATGCTTCATGTTCATTGCAGCATTGTTCACAATAGCTAAGATATGGAAACAACTTAAGGGTGTATCAACAGATAAATGGATAATGAAAATGTGGTATATACACACCATAGAATACTATTGAGCCTTAAAAAAGAGGAAGATCTTGTCACTCACAACAAAAACGGATGAACTTGAAGAACATTATGTTAAGTGAATATGCCATAGAAAGACAAATACCACAGAACCTCATTTATATGTGAATCCAAAAAAGTTGAACTCATAAAAATAGTGAATAGAATGGTGGTTATTAGGAGCTGAAAATGCTGCTGGTTGGAAAGATGTTTGTTGCAGGAAACAAAATTTCAGTCAAATAGGAGGAATATGTTCAAGAGGCCTAGTGTACAATGTGGTGACTATAATTAATAACAATGCATTGTATTCTTGCAGATTGCTAAAAGAGTAGGTTTTAAGTGTTCTCACCATAGAAGTATATAATGCATGTATTAATTAGGTCAATTTAACCATTCCACAATGCTTACATATTTTAAACATCACATTGTACATGATAGGTATATATAATTTGTCTTTGTCAATTAAAAAAAAAACAACCTGGTTTAAAAGTGGGCAAAGGACTTGAATAGATAATTCTTCAAATAATATATACAAATAGCCAACAAGTGTGTGAAAATATGCATAACACCATAATTATCAGAGAAACATGAATCAAAACCACAATGAGATAGTTATTATCTCACAGCCATTAAGGTGACCACTATAAAACCAAACCAAACAAAAAAAAATAACAAGTGTTAGCGAGGATGTCAAGAACTGGAATCCTGGTGCACTGTTGGTAAGAATGTAAATGGTGCAGCCACCATGGAAAACAGTATGAGATTTCCTTAAAAGTTTACAAATAAAATTATCGTATGACTCAGCAATTGCACTTCTAGATACATAGCCAAAGGAAACAAAATCAGCATTTCATAGAGATATTTCTGCTCTCATGTATATTGCAGCATTATTTACAACAGCCAATGGGTGTGAACAACCCAAAAGTTTACTGACAGATAAATGGATAAAGAAAATGTGGTGTGTATATATATATATGTAGTGGAATATTATTCAGCCTTAAAAAAAGAAGAAATCCTGTTAGATGGTACAACATGGATGAACATTATGGTAAGTGGAATAAGCCAGTCACAAAAAGATAAATACTGCATGATTACACTTACAAGAGATATCTAAAGTCAAAATAATAGAAACAGAAAATAGAGTGGGGGTTTCCAGGAGTTGGGAGAGCGGGATATAGGGAGTTGTTCCCTGAGTATAAAGTTTCATTTTGCATATTAAAAAGTTACAGAGTTGTCACACAACAATGTGAATATTGTTTACCCAACTGAACTGTACACATAAAAGGGTTAAGAGGATAAATCAGATATGGATGAGACTCAAGGTATGATTCATTGTGAGGCAAATTGCTCTCCAGCTGTGAAATTGAGTATGCTATTTGCTTCCAAAATATAATGATGGGACAGGCATAGGATAGAAGTTCTTATTCCAAAAGGGAGGAATGGGAGAGAAGAAAGGTGTACCAGGTCTTGAGCAAGTCAAGTTTCCAAAATCATCTTTTCGAATCAAGGTTCTGCCCTCCAGGCACACTGGGGAGGTGGCCTCTGCCTCATGGCTTTGTGTGGCCCTGCACTCATAGTTGTTCCCTTTGGTGGCCCTACCCCTGAGGCAGCTCTGTGCCCGAGGCTCTCCCAGGCTGAAATTGTATACCAGTGGTTCTATTGGTCTAGGGCACCAGGGATGGCCTTACCCTACTGCTTCACTGGGCATTGTGCAGTGCAATCTTTCCATGGTGGCCCTGCACATGGTCGCTTTCTGCCTACGCTCTGTGGCTTTCCAGAGCATCCTTTGAAATCTTGGTGGAGGTTACCATGCCCCCACAGGTTTTCTGAGCACAGCACACATTAAACCAGGATCTGTTGGAGCCACACCTGGGGTAGCCTAGGAGTCCTGTGATGGAGTGTGGAGAGATTGTGTGGCCCATGGTAGTGAGTGTCGAAGCCCCACAAGTACCTGCAGACCCTCCTTTGAAATCGTTCTGTCCCCCATGCCCTTGCATTCTGTGCCTTGGATAGGAGTGGCGGCCCTGATCTGAAATGCCTTTCGGTCATTCTTTCATCGCCTTGATGAATAGCACCCAGAGTTCACTGAGACCGTTGATCCATACTAATTTCCTCATCCAATAGTTACATAGACACACTACTGGTGTTCTCCCCTGAACATGCTTTCTTAGTTTTCACAATATGGATAGGCTGAGAATTTTCTTAATCTTTAAATTCTGTTTCCTTTTAAATTAAAAAGTCTATCTGGTGCCATCCCCTTATCTCAGCGGCAGGGGCTGACAAACTTGAATCGAGAGGGTGAATTAGAGGAAGTGGGGGACATCTTCTCTCCTGTCCCGGTGAGGAGTTGCTGCAAGCTCCCTGCTCTTCCTCTCCCTGATCCACCGGCCTGTACAGCCCATGTGATCCAGGGAAGCTGGGGTGCCCCCCCTCACCCCACACCTGACTGGCCTGCAGGCGGGGTCCCCTCAGCCCTCAGGGTTCCAGCGCCACTTGTGTAGGTCCATCTGTGATGGGCCACGCGTGCATATCGGGCAGGGGAATCGCACCAGCATCTAGTTTTCAGTGGAAACTTATTGAGTGAGGAAGAGCTAAAGGTAAGTGAGAAAGGGTGGATTAGTTAGCCAGGGCCACCATAACCAGATACCACAGGCTGGGTGGCTTAAACTTAAACTTATTTTCTCAGAGCCTGGAAGTCCAAGATCAAGTTGCCAACAAGGTAGGTTCCATTCTGAGCCTACTTTGGTAGGTTCCATTCAAGGTAGGTTCCATTCTCTCGCTGGTCTGGAGATGACTAGATGACTGCCTTCTCGCTGTGTCCTCACAGGGCCTCTGTGCATTTGCTCTCCTGGTGCCTCTACCTCTTCTTATAAGGACACCAGTCTCATTGGCTTAGGGCCCCACCTGGATGACCTCGTTTCACCTTAATTACCTATTTAAAGGCCCTCTCTCCAAAGCAGTCACATTAGGTGTTAAGGTTTCAATATAGGAATTTCACGTTGTGGGGAGGGATACAATTCAGTCCTTAACAAAGGCATAGCTCCTGGAATAATTAAACTTGCAAACAATAGCAACTGTGCTTTGAGGCAGGAGCATGACCTTAAGCCAGGGTTTCTCAATCTGGCACCATTGCCATTTTGGGTTGAATAATTCGTTGTGCTGGGCGCTGTCCTACGCACTGCAGGATCATCCCTGGGCTACACCCACCAGATACCAACAGTGCTCCCCTCTCCTAGTGTGAGAACAAAAATGTTTGCAGACATTGGCAAATATCCTCTGGAGGCAAAAATCACTCCTGGTGGATATTGTTGTAGGCACAGCTCTTTCAGCAGCAACAAAGTGTAGAAGGACAGATTTCCTCCACAGAAGCTTCATAAGTTAAATAGGCCATAAATACCCTTGAGCTCTCTTAGCAATCCTGCAAGTTTCTGCCACCCTTGTGTGTGTGTGAGTAGATTTTTAAAATATATTTACATGTTTTGAGAATTTACACTTTTCACTTTTGGGACTAACACATTCCCATAGGTTTATTAGCCTGGTATGAGAGAGTCTGCCTTTTTACTTATGTTAAACTTACCATCTTCAAAGTTTAAAAGACTCTCCCTGTTGTGTGTTTCAGGATTTGGTGAACAGGATTAATGTAGTCTGACTTTTTCCAAGATTATAGACTTGCACCATATATGCTGTCTACAATGGACATCTTTTATTCCTCTCATAGTGACCACCCCATTCCCTAGATTGTTTCTGTTGTTTCTAGAGCTTTGTCATCTCCCTATGTCTTCTCCAAAACTCAGGACCAGTGGTGGAAGGCACTGTAGGAGCAGTGGGCACACTGCTGAGCCTGGATGGATAGGGTCAGGAAGGAGGATGGACTTGGAAGGTCACACTAGAGGCACCAGATGATGGATGGATGAAAAGGCACATTTAAAAGTAATACGTACCGCCGGGCGCGGTGGCTCACGCCTGTAATCCTAGCACTTTGGGAGGCCGAGGCAGGCGGATAACGAGGTCAGGAAGTTGAGACCATCCTGGCTAACACGGCGAAACCCTGTCTCTACTAAAAATACAAAAAATTAGCCGGGCGAGGTGGCGGGCGCCTGTAGTCCCAGCTACTGGGGAGGCTGAGGCAGGAGAATGGCGTGAACCCGGGAGGCGGAGCTTGCAGCGAGCCCATATCACGCCACTGCACTCCGCACCCCAGCCTCCAGCCTCTAGCCCAGGCAACAGAGTGAGACTCCGTCTCAAAAAAAAAAAAAAAAAAAGTATGTTACAAATGCAACTCCTTTTGTGATAACTATTGTAGCAAATTGGGCATTTCTGAGCTTACCCTGTTGTTCTCCAAAGCAGCTGGCTAAGGCTGTTCTTATTTTTTCTTTAACCTTCCTGCCACCTTCAGATGGAATTTATTTGCTACACTAGTGCCAGGTTAATAGTCCTAGAACACAACCATGATCATCTCACCTCCTCCTCAAAAACCTTCGCTGTCTCTCCACTGCCTGCAGAGTCCCACAGCCTGAGCCTGGCATTGCAGGTTGTCTACAGTCTTTCCTCAGCCTAACCTCCCCCTGTGTCCTTACAAACACGGTGTGCTCCAGACAAACTGGACTTTGACATGACTTATAAAATATGTTTTCACATTTCCCCCTTTACATCTTTCAAGGCATTTATTGGATGCTAGTATGATTCCCTCCTCAACCCCAGAGCTCTCTGTTTTGAGGCAGAAAACAAAGGGCCCAGAATCAATTAACATCAGTTTCCTGCCTTCACTTTCCTATGGCACTAAGTCAAGTCAGATCGGCAAAGCCTTTATGGCTGGTTCCAGCCTGACTCTCTGCCAAAACCTACTTCCTAAATCCTCTGGAAATGCGGGCCGTCCCACTCCAGGTTGGCCTCATGAAGACATCTCAGTCCCATCAAACCTCCCCTTGGCTCTGAGGCTAATCCACGCTGGCTACGTATACAGTTTTTCTCTGTGGGTTTATCCCCTGAAATTCTACCACGTCCTTGGATTATCACCACACCCTTGATGCTGCCTCTGTCTCAAAGGACACTTTGGACTCTGCCCGTCCTTGCTATCACCTGTCTGGGCAGTGGTCTGCTTAACTCTAAGCCCCAAAGTCCTCCCTTCCCTCCTGGACTAAGTTTCTCAGATTTGCTCAGTTTGGTGGCAACTTCCTATTCAGTTGCTAAGACAGGAGTGACCCTTTGGTGTGGTCTTTGAGATTCTCTAGGGACCTCACAGCCTGGAAGGCCTCCTGGGAGCTTGCCTGGCTTTACACTGAGCTGCAAACCATGAGAGGAAAGCTATTCAGCCCCTCCAATTAAAGAGATCGCCTCTAAGTCCCCTACAGAGTTGCTCTTTCCTTGTGTCTCAGGGTCTTCTCTGGGTCACATGTCTTTTGCAGAAGACTAGCAGTGAATTGCCATGGGATTGATAACAGAGCCCTCTGGGCTCAGTGGCCAGCTCTGTCCTTTTCCTTGGTCTGTCTCTGATTATTTACAAACATATAACTTTCTAGCCCCATCAAGGAGGTTGTCTTTTGGAATGAGAGCTATATAAACAAAAAAGATTAAGAACTTAGTAATGGGCCAGGCGCGGCGGCTCAAGCCTGTAATCCCAGCACTTTGGGAGGCTGAGACGGGCCGATCACGAGGTCAGGAGATCGAGACCATCCTGGCTAACCCGGTGAAACCCCGTCTCTACTAAAAAATACAAAAACCTAGCCGGGCGAGGTGGCGGACGCCTGTAGTCCCAGCTACTCGGGAGGCTGAGGCAGGAGAATGGCGTGAACCTGGGAGGCGGAGCTTGCAGTGAGCCGAGATCTGGCCACTACACTCCAGCCTGGGCGGCAGAGCGAGACTCCGTCTCAAAAAAAAAAAAAAAAAAAAAAAAGAACTTAGTAATGGATTTAATTTTCACCAAGAAAGGAGGCAATCCATTTCCTCACAAAACTTTCCAGAGAGCAGGAGATGCAGCTCTCTGAGAAAGGAAGGAAATAGTTCCAAGGAGGGGCTGCTGTTTGCTGGGCCACTTTGCATGTGACCGAGAAAGTGAAAGCAGTACTGAAGCAACCTCATGGAAGGCTGTTTCTGTGGTAAGCACCTACTTCTCCAAAGAGAACGTTCTCCATTCCCTCGTGGGCCAATGGGCAGTGGGAACTGAGAGAGTCATTTGTGTCTGGCAGACTATTTCCCAAGAAGGGCCTGGTAGCCAGGCAAGCCACAAATTTGGAGACACTGTTTGAGTGGGAAGTAGACCGGTTTTTTCCTAGTTGCTTGTTTTCATCAAGCAGGCACCACAGAAGTGAAAAGCAATTTTAAAAACTGATTTTTGGTTTTGAGAAAAGTCAAATGTACAAAGACATTTATGATTGCATAATAAAACTGCATGCCTAAGAATATAAATATTTTGTAATAGATTAGCTATTACACAACAACATTCAAATATCTTTTAATTTTTCATTTTGATCAGATGAAGACAGCCAAAGCAGGAAAGTGAGTGTACGGAAATGGAAAAAGAGGTGGATTAATGTTAGAGAAAGTAGAGATACCTAGAAGAATAAAACTGTGGTCCTAAGGAGAGACGAGGTGGAATGGTTAGATTTTGCTCTCCATTAATAGAAGACCAGGTTGCTGTATTCAAAAGGTCTGGGGAGAAGAAAGGATGTGACAGCTACCAAGCACCTAGTAGACACCAAGGATTGTTCTTTACTATGTTAGACATAATTAGATGACTAAGAATTGAAGCTATACAGGCCAGGCACGGTGGCTCACGCCTGTAATCCCAGCACTTTGGGAGGCTGAGGCGGGTGGATCACGAGGTCAGGAGATCAAGACCATCCTGGCCAACATGGTGAATCCCCATTTCTACTAAAAATACAAAAATTAGCTAGGGACAGATCCCTAGAGAGACCCTGCATCTGAATAAGGATAGATGTCAAGTAGAGATGTCAAGAAAGTGGAATGATCCACTGTGATGAAAGCAGCAGAGAAATCCACCAAGATAAAGATTTGATGACCTTAGCAATCAATTTCTGTCCCATCGAGGTCATGGACAAGGAAGTCAGACTGTGATGGGGCTGAGGACGCATGGGAGGGGAGAGAGGAAACACAGAAGTGTAGCATTTTCTTTAAGGAACCTGGGAAGAGTAAAGAAGAGAGATAGGGTGGAAGCTAGGGAGATGAGAAGAGCCTTGAGGACAAGGAAGAATTTGAGCCTAAATTCTAAACTGAGGAGAAAGATCTTGCAGCAACAGACTGAATAGAGTTAACAGAGAGACAGAAGGGAGGATGGCTGAGACAAGCTCCCAGTGGAGGCAGGAGTGAAGGTTTTGAGGGCACAGGTGGAGGTCAGGGTTAGCCTGGAGCAGGAAGAGCCCCAGCCTCTGAGACTTGAGGAAGAAGAAGAAAGAGAAGCCAGGGTCTCAGAATGGTCAGAATGTTGCTGATGAAGGGTGTGCCTGACTAATTTTCTTGATGAAGTAAGAGGCAAGGAATTCCTGCTGCTATGTAGAACTGAATGTGGAGAGAGCGGAGAGTGATAAGGTTTGGAACTTTCACAAGGAGACTGGGATAATTAATTGATTGATCAATTAATTAAATGGTTTGCTGCCTCTTTTCTCTTTCTATCAATTCAAGTCAATCCTGCTTTCACCTGGCTCCAAAACAAAAACTGTGCCTGCTTGCCATTAATCATAGATGAAGTACAACCCTATTACATTAGCAGGACATCTGTGGCTTTCACAATTTGACACCAGCCTGCTTTCTAAGCCTCGTCTCCTCCAGCTCCTCATCTCCTTGGCCACACAGCAGTCCCCTGCCTACCATATGCTTTGAGGCCTCTGTGCCTTTGTCCAGGCCGTCTTCTCTCCTTGCAAGGCTCTCATCCTCTTCTCCACATCAGTAAACTCATATTTATCCTCCAAGGCACAGTTCAAATGTCATCTCTCTAGCTTCTCCTACCGAGGACAGAATTAAGAATTCCCTTTTGTGTATTACACAACAATTTATTTATTCTTCTTATAGTAAAAACGGGAAATTGCTGTTTCAAATACATGGTGTCAGAAGCTGCTTTAATATTCTGGAGATGTAATTAATCTCAAGGAGGAAATTGACCTTTGATTTAGAAAAACACGTTAATGTGCCATTTCATTATAAATGAAATACCCAAAGCTCGTATAGACAGAAGTTACATGTTTCTGTGAAGCATATGGGGATATATGTTATTATAAAAACATTAATTTACTAGAGTTCTTAATGTTTTCCTTTTGCACTTCTTTAGATGTGACCTTATGCCTATTCACCCAGGGGAAAATTTGGATTTTTATCACAGAAGACCAAAAGCAAACAATATTCCAAAACAGAATATTGACAGCCATATCAAAGTCATAGTCTTAAAAATTAGACGTTGGTAAGAGAAAAGGGAGTTTCTAAATTTACAAAAGTCTAGGTCCTTAGAGCTCTCTGCTGAGGATTCATTCTAGACTGAGATCACCTCTTTTGGGAGGTGGGCACGCACTGGCCACTTCCGTGTTCCCAAGATCTTAGAAACACCAGAACCCTCTCCTTTCAACCCTCTGCTACCTCCACATGGCACTACAGCCCACAGGATCTACCTTGGATCTACAGCTTGGATCTACCCACACACATGCCAGAGTCTCGCGGGATCTTCTAGGGATGTCCCTGGTCTGATAAAGAGACACTGTCTTGGGTATTATCCTTTGCTATCCCAATTGCACTCTCTGTATTTGTGGGGACACTTGGGAAGATGAAAAACACTCTGTCACCATTACCATCTTCTTCCTGTGTCCCCAACATCTGACAAATTGAACATTATTTATCAGGTACTATGAAAACAAAAGGAAAAGCAAATTAACCAAACATTTTCAGAAGTCTTCGAAAGCTGTAAAAACCATTCAATTCAACATAAAAGGACAAAATCTTTAAAGTAAACTTTTTGGCATATTGATAAAATTGGAGAATTGATTTGATGTATTAATTTCTGATTAGTTGATGGGTTGATTTTAGTGAGTTAACGTGCAGTAAATTGGTTTTCAGGATGGTCATGGAGAGGGTAGAACTGGCCTGGAGCCAGGGGCCACAGCCCAGACCACACTGGCCCAGGATCAGGCTGCAGCCCCAGCAAACTGGAAGGATGTGAGTAGGAGCAGAGCCATGCTGGGGCTACCAGCAGCCAAGGTGGCTGAGCCCCATTGCCTTCACCAGGGATAATCAATCACAGATTAAACCAGCCATGGAAATGTTGGCAATTGATGGGGAGAGGCCAAGGAACTGGGGGCAAAGAACCATCAGAAAAGAGAGAAAAAAAATGCCACCTAGACCCAGCTTTCCACGGCCAGCACGCTCTGTAAGTTCATCCTCTGCCCGAGGATATCATTCTCAAAATGGGGAGGGAGGGGGAAGGAGAAGAAAGCATGAAAAATTCCGCCTTTCCCAAAAGAGAGTTGAAGTTTTTCAAAAATACCTCTTTTAAACAGGAAGGGCTGTATCTATGCCTTTTAATGGCCAATTTTGGGGTTTTCCTACCATCATTTGGAATTGTTTCTCCACAGTGTAATGAGACCAGTTATTTATTTTTAAAGTTACTTTTCTTTTCACAAATAAGTTTTAACGTATAAATTTCAAACTATCTGTAGATACAAAGGAAGAGTGATTTTAGCTTAGAATTTTCCAGGAGGTAGAGGTTGGAGCTCTGGGATCTAGAGAAGTCAGGAGACGGGAGGGGAAAGTTCTAAGGGAAGTGAGCAGTTCCCAGCCAAAGGACAGAAGTCCAGAGTTTGAAAAGTGATGGCCAACAAGAAATCTGCTGTGCTAGGGAGCTCCCCCAAATGACCACAACAGTCTGCCCAGGGCAGGAGGCTGGTGCAGGAGATGACATCAACTCCATATGTAAGCACACATTTGCACCACTTCTCTGTCCAGGAATTATCAGACATGCTGGTGACAGCACTGAGCCGCTTGAATTCCTGCAGTTATACAGGCACTTGAAACTACTTAATTACTAGGGAAAGGATTGCCCCAGAAAGTTGCAGACCACATGAACATTTATATTGCACATTAATATAATGAACTTTCTCCTTTTTCCACAACATATTTAGTTCTGTGTACAGATTTCCAAGGCAGCCATTCTTGATGGCAGGAACATGTGTTCCCAAAGCCTAGCATGGTGCTTAAAACAAAAGAGACTAAAAACAGAGCAATGCAGGCCGGGCGCGGTGGCTCACGCCTGTAATCCCAGCACTGTGGGAGGCAGAGGCGGGCGGATCACGAGGTCAGGAAATCGAGACCATCCTAGCTAACATGGTGAAACCCCGTCTCTACTGAAAATACAAAAAAACTTAGCTAGGCGTGGTGGCGGGCGCCTCTAGTCCCAGCTACTAGGGAGGCTGAGGCAGGAGAATGGCGTGAACCCGGGAGGTGGAGCTTGCAGTGAGCGGAGATCTCGCCACTGCCCTCCAGCCTGGGCGACAGAGCAAGACTCCGCCTCAAAAAAAAAAGAAAGAGCGATGCACCAACAAAAACAGATCATCTAAGGTCCAGAATGGAAAAATGCAATGGTAAGTCGCCCTCTGGTGGAATATCTAGGTAGTAACAGAAAAGAACTTGACGCTGGCAAGCAGACTGCTTAAGTGGAAAAATCTCAGAAAAGGAGCCAGTGGCCAACTGGTAGCCAACCAAGAGCAACCAGAGGAGCGCTGTCCAGTAGAAATATAATGGGAGCCTCTTAATTCAATTTCAAATTTTCTAGTAGCTACATTTAAAAAGCAATAAGAAACAGGTGAGATTAATGTAATATATATTTTAAACCGCAAATACACAAAAAAATTGTCAATTGAACATTAGTTAATATAAAAATTACTGAGATTATGTATATATATTTAATCAAGTCTTCAAATTCCAGGGCATTTTATACTTAGAGTATGTTTTTTGCTTAATAGCTACAGGTGGCTGGCGGCTACCGCACAGGACAGCATAGTCCTTGAGGAAGGGGATCGTGTCCTGCTCTTCTGTACTCCCAGAGCAGGACACAGTGCCCAAGTCACATCAGGTGTCCTATAAACATGTATTTAATGAAGAATATCCCCCAACACCTACCTGAACTTGTCATGCTCCAGAGAACATGACAGATACAACTTTACCTCAAAGTCAGCATTTTAGACAATTTAAAACAACTGGATTTGTGTCATTTTTAAAGGACACTTTAAATTTTTGTTGAACCTATGTTTGCCCCATTATTAGACTCTAGTCCCAATAACAGTGCCTCTCCCTAGAGCCAGTGTTATCCACTTTATTCACTTTTATTTGTTATCATTGACTTTATTTAATAATGTGCTAGCATTTAGAGGGGAAAGGAAGATTGTGTAGCAAAGATTCAATAAACCATGACCCCTTCTTACAGGCCCTTTCCATCTAGGAGGGAATGTGGGCCATACATATACATTCCGAGAAAACCAATAATGAGTTAGCCCTGGTGGGACTGAAAGGTGTTTTGAACTGGGTTGCTTGCTGGCTGTGACTACGAGAAGGTTCCTGGAAGCTTCTGCTCTTGCCTCCCTGGTGTTGGCCTTGAGCAATCACTGACTGCTCCCTGCTGCGAAAAACGAAGGCAAGATCCTGATTGCCTGTCCAGCTGTTGAGGGGTGGGTGAGAAAATCCAAGCTGAAATCCTGCTGGAGTGGGAGGAGCTGGGGACTGCCCTAGTCATTGCTTCCTCCACCATCCCAGCTATCAGTGCTCCCTATGCTTCCTAGTGCTCCCACCCTGAAGCCCTGACTTGAAGTGACACCCAAAGGGTAGTGACTGTGGTTTTGCGCTGGCCTAGGACTCCAGCTGGCCCTCCTTTCTCTTTACACACATGACACTAACACAGATGGCCACTAATGGCCCAAAATAATGAGACCTTTAGGGAGTGCCGCCACCACAAAAGAAAAATAGCAAACAGGACCATCTATGTCCTTGAAAGAAGTAGTAGAAAATATAGACCAGCCATTTAAAATGAGAATTAAAAGTGCACTTTAAAAGTGAAAAGCTACTATAATATGAAAAAAAAATAGAAAATATAGGAAAAACACTTAAAAGTTCTAGGTGTAAAAATATACATAATAATCAAAGTAAAAGTCACACTAATGGGATAAATAGTGGGAGAGATGCAACTGAAAAACAAAACAGAAAGTTGGAGGACTACACTGAGGAGCTAACTCAGAACAAGAGAGGGAAGAATTGAGAACTCATCAATAGAAAAGTCAAGGGAAAAGGAGAAGAGAATTATCCAAATGTAGATTATACGAGTTTCACAAAGACAAAAAAAATAGAGAGAGGAGAAAAATAGTTAAAGAAATCAAAAAGATGAATTCCCAGAAATAAAAGATGGAGATCCATAATGTCTTACAAAGAGAAGGAAAAACCCACTGTAGACACACTAGCAAAATTTAAAAATATCAAAGACAATGAGAAAATTCTAAAAGATTCCAACATGAAAGACTGACATGGGATTTTCTAACTGTGACATTGGATGCAAAAAAAAAAAAAAATGGGAATGATGTTATTTAGTATATTAAAGGGAAAAAACTTCCAATAGGATGTAATATACAGCTAAACTTTATTCAAAAGTGCTGGTATAATTTTAAAAAATTATCAAGCATACAAGGCTTTAGGAGGTTTGCTATGCAAATTCCCACATTTGAAATGTTTCGGAAAAAGAATTCTAATCAGAGAAAGCATTCTAGAAGGTTCCAAAAGATATGAGAAGTAATGTTGACCAAATACTTTGGTGAAGGAGAAAATATGTGAATAAATTTGAAAGCATGCTAAAGTTCTTATCCAGTCAGAGGGAAGATGGGAAGGAATCAGTAACACTTAAAAAAATAAAATTAAAAAAAGGCAATGGCGATTAAAAAAGAAAAATTGGCCGGGTGTGGTGGCTCACCCTTGTAATTCTAGGACTTTGTGAGGCTGAGGCGGGCAGATTGGCTGGACTCAGGAGGACCAGCCCGGGCAACACAGTGAAACCCCGTCTAAAATACAAAAAAAAAAAAAAAAAAAAAAAAAAAAGCCGGGCATGGCGGCATGCACCTGTAGTCCCAGCTACTCGGGAGGCTGAGGCAGGAGAATCGCTTGAACCTGGGAGGTGGAGGTTGCAGTGAGCCCAGATCGTGCCACTACACTCCAGCCTGGCAACACAGCAAGACTCCATCTTAAAAACAAACAAAAAACTTTTAAAAATAGAAATATTGAAATAAATAAGGTATTACAAAAAAGCCCAAGTGCATCAATATTCACCATAAACACAATCAGAATGCGGCAAAGACAGTGCCATGTGCTCACCAAACCATTTTATCTTCCTGCACACGTAGCTAAAGTACATTTTTCCATCCCTGTGCGCCTATGTGGGGTCATTGTTTACTTCTTGCCAATGGAATGTGAACAGAGATGGCAAATAGTTTCTGGTCCAAAACCATGGAAAGAATGTGCCTTTCCCAGGTTCTCTCTCCTACCTGCAAAGCTGGAAGTTCATGAAGTGATTTTCAATAATGGAGATGCAAAGTGGAGCTTAGCCACCTTGAGGCGCGTTTTGGAAAAGAGCTACAGAGTGCCCAACTTGACTTGAACTACACGTGGCTAAAAAATAAACCTATGTTTTGTTAAACCACTGAGGCTTCAGCGTTTGTCCCTTGCAGAAACAAGTTTGCTCACTTTGACTACCACATGAATTGAACCACAGGTTAGAAGACAGAGATCATCAGATTGAATCAGAAGCAAAAATCTATATTTATGACATTTCAAGGGCTACATCTAAAGCATAAGTACACAGGAGGAGTAAAACCAAAAAAGTAGAAAAAGATACAGTGAACAAATACCCAAAGACAGCTGCAGAACTTATTACTAACAGACAAGACAGAGTAGGACAGAAAGACTGTCAGGACAAATTGGGAAAAGGCTCAGTTCACCAACACTGTAATCATTCCCAAGAGTAAACACCTTAATAACCTAAACGCATAGAGGGCAAGAGCTGATTTAAAAATTAGAAACAAGCTGAAAAACCTACAGTCACAGTTAGAGATTTAAATATACCATTCATAGGCCAGGAGTGGTGGTGCGTGCCTATAGTCCCAGCTACTTCGGGAGGCTGAGGCAGGAGGATCGCTTAAGCCCAGGTGTTTGAGGCTGCAGTGAGCCATGAGGCTACAGTTGCTCACTGCCCTCCAGCCTGAGCAACAGAGCAAGGCCCTGTCTCTAAAAAATAAATAAATAAATGTACCACTCGTAGTTATGTGTAGGTCAGTCCAAAGATAAAGAAAGCCATAATAAATTAGAATGACAAAATCCACATGCTTGATCCAATAAACATGTACATGTATAAAATTCTGCACCAAATTTATTAGAGCCCATGTGAAATATTTACAGAAGTTCACCACACTCCAAGTCATAAAGGATTATCGTGTAATTAAGTTATAAGTTAATAACAAAAAACATACTTTAAAAAATCTATGTATGTTTTGAAATAAAAAAAACACCCAATACTCGATTGTTATTAACCAAAGAAGCAACGTTCTTTATCATGAGTTTTTCATGACTTCCCCATCTATCATCTCATGGCTCCAGCTCCCACCTCACTTGGGGAGAGATGAAGGTGGTGAGGGTCCTAACCAGGGCAGGACCAAAGCAGTGAAGACACTGTTCATTCATGCACAGATATCTCCTAGGCACCTATTATATGCTAGGCATTATGCTAGACACTGTGAAATAGAAACAAAAAAACTAAGATTAGGGCTCCCCATAAGCTGTGCCATGCAAATCAATTACTAGCTGTCATTTGATTAATTTGAAGTCAGAAGCTGTGTCTGCCCCACTCAAAATAGGCATCCCTTGTTCACTGAGGAAAGAGCATTGGAGCAGGTTTTACCAGTCCACAGGCTACCCGAGAACCACTTAGGGAGCATGCTGAAAACACAGGTTCCCTGGCCCTGCCTTGGAAAGGCTAATCTAACCCATTAGGTCAAGAGGAAACTCAGGAATACGTATTATAACAAACCCCCAGATGATTCTCATTTGGAACCAGAGACCCAGATGATTTCCTAGCTCCTTCCAAGTTGAAAATCATCGATTTCAATGGCCTAATTTGACACACGGCCTAATTTGGTTGGACTTATCTTTACTCAGATGTTAGCTTCACGTTGTTGTTGTTGTTGTTTTAATATATATACTGGACTCAGTTCTCCCAGTGCCTCTTATTAGCCGAGCCCAACCAGAAGCCAAAGGCAAGGGTGATGCCGTCCTCCAGCCTGTGGCAACCTGGAGGAGGTGCCGGGTCCCGGAGGGACAGACAGAGAGGACCAGCACCTCTGCCCTCCTCAGGAGTCCACGGAAGCTCCTTACACTTTGCTTTAGACCAAACATCTCCAACAATTACACATTTTTTCTTACACAATGAAATTAAATAACAATAAAAGAAAAATAAAATAACATTTTTGAAAGTGGTTTAAAGTTTTAAGAGGTTTTTATTCCATTGTGTATCCAGCGTTTTCCTTTTAAAGATTATTGGTAAAGTTTATTTTACTTTCTAGCTCAAAATTTGTCCACAGAAACTTCTTGGGAAAGTAGGATTCCCTGCATCGCAGATGGACGTAGAGAGAGGATTTGTTGGAGCTCAGCTGCGCGGAGCTCTGACGGCTTTTCTCTCCCTTCAGGGAGGGGGTCCCTTCTTGGAGGACGTGGTAACAGTTGGTCCAAGCCCCTCCAGTCCTCCAAAACTTCCTTTGGCTTCCCCTGGGGGCCCACTGAATCCTTCCACCTTCTCACCCCGGCTCTTTCCCTCTTCACCCAGCAACAGATACAGTCACTCAGAGAATTCCTGTGATTGGCTGAAGACAGCAGGGGTCGCCCCCATCCTCGAATCTGTTTTCTTCGTCTTCAACTCCGCCTTGTTCCTGTACTCCCCGCACGGACTGAGACTGATTTGATTAAAGCACCAGAGTGTAATGGCCCTCAGAACAGGGCTGGTCCTGGGGTTCCACACCCTGATGACCCTCCTGAGCCCGCAGGAGGCAGGGGCCACCAAGGGTGAGTGCGAGGGCGAGGCGGGTGCGGCGGGGAGCAGAAACTTACGGAGTTGGGTTACATGAGGAGATGACATGGAGGATGCTTGTTCCTCTCCCTCTCTGGTTTATGAGCAACTTCCTTCACCAAGAGACACCCAATCCCCCTCACCTCTGTCACATCCACTCTGGACCTAAATGAAGGTGCAGCTCGGTCAGCTGCGCAGGTGTCCTCCTCAGCCTTTGCTCACATTCAGATTACCCCTCATTCTTTCCTACTCCCTGAAACCCAAACCTCCACCCAACAGATGCCAGCAAGCACCCTGATTTCTCTGCTACCCCTGGCCTGGAGTGTGGCCCATCAAGTCCAGTTCTGTTGCAGTGTTTATGCCCATGCCAGTAGTTAACTGTTTACCTGTCTTTGTTTATCGGGAGACATGAACTGGTTAGTGGGTCTACAGCTGGTTCATCTTTATTTTATTTCCCTGGCCCACCATTGTGCTGGTTGCATGCTAGTTCCTCAGTAGCTGTTGCTCAAACAACTTCATAGAATTCTACAAGAATTAAAACTTAATCCCTAACTTCCAGAAAACTAGACAACAGTTATGGAAGAGACACACTCAGTCATAATACTCTGAGATGGAGGAGTTGGGACATGAACCTTGACTTCTGACTCTTCATCCAGTGCTCTTTGCAATGTCTTGAATTACCTCTTCCTATCCCCTTGGTCTCTGGGTCACTAACCTTAATTCTTACCCCTGCCAGCCGTGGCCTATTTCGCCTTACACCCACCTACACTGCATCTCTGTGCAGAGCTCCACTACTCTCCTGTCCTTAATAATTCCCCCTCATTCCATGCCCACAGTCCCACCAGCTCACAACACAGGGCAGACGACCACAGCCAAGATTTAAATTCTGGAACCCCAAGCATGATTGTAGGCAGCCCCTCCTCTTCCCATCCTGATAGGCCAGACCGCACTGTCTCTGTGGCGCCTGCAGCTTGCTGGGATGAGCCTCTTTCTTCCCGTCCTCTCCCTTCCCCTCTCCCAGGGCCAGCCCAGTGTCAGAACAGGACTGTGTCCCCCCACAGAACCCAGGACGGGGCCCAGGCTCAGGGACTCAACAATCACATATTGCAGATGAGACAGACACATTTTCTTCTCTCTCCTTGACCCTGAACTCACCAAATACAGCTGACCACATGGGCTCCTACGGACCCGCCTTCTACCAGTCTTACGGCGCCTCGGGCCAGTTCACCCATGAATTTGATGGGGAACAGCTGTTCTCTGTGGACCTGAAGAAAAGCGAGGCTGTGTGGCGTCTGCCTGAGTTTGGCGACTTTGCCCGCTTTGACCCGCAGGGTGGGCTGGCCGGCATTGCCGCGATCAAAGCCCATCTGGACGTCCTGGTGGAGCGCTCCAACCGCACCAGAGCCATCAACGGTACCAGCCCTCCCTCTGCCCACCCAGTCAGGTGGGAAGGTCCAGAGAAACTTCCTCCCAGTTCCTAGGCCCCCATCACTCTGGGGCGCACTCTCAGCGCCAGTGCCTGTCATGCCCTGTCCCTTTCTTTCCCAGGAGGCTCCAGGTCTTCCTAGACCCCTTTGGTATCCCTCTCCTTGAAGAATGACACCTCTCACCTGGACTCCCGCCCAGGGAACAGTCAGATATAGGACCTCCTGGCATCCCCACTCCCTCCCTAGTCTCCTCTCCCTCTGTTTTTCTCCTTTTCTGCCCCAGTGGATAGCATCCCAGAGCATCCCCTGCCCACAGATGGCTACGAAGGGGGAACGTCCCTTAATCCCAGTCCTAGTAAGGCCCTGGGATGAGGGATGAGCCTGTGGACTCAAGCCCCATTCCTCCTAGTGCCTCCACGGGTGACCGTGTTCCCCAAGTCTCGGGTGGAGCTGGGCGAGCCCAACATCCTCATCTGCGTCGTGGACAACATCTTCCCGCCTGTGATCAATATCACCTGGCTGCGCAACAGCCAAGCTGTCACTGAGGGAGTGGCCCAGACCAGCTTCTATTCCCAGCCTGACCATTTGTTCCGCAAGTTCCACTACCTGCCCTTCGTGCCCTCGGCCGAGGACGTCTATGACTGCCAGGTGGAGCACTGGGGCCTGGATGCGCCACTCCTCAGGCACTGGGGTATGGAGCCCCCTCCCCACACACCCTCCTGGCCCCAGGTTTCCTTTACTCTAGATTCCTTCCCTATACCACCAATTCCTTCCTTTCTCTCCCAGAGCTCCAGGTGCCTATTCCACCACCAGATGCCATGGAGACCCTGGTCTGTGCCCTGGGCCTGGCCATCGGCCTGGTGGGCTTCCTCGTGGGCACCATCCTCATCATCATGGGCACATATGTGTCCAGTGCCCCCAGGTGCAGAGGCCCCGGGAGTCTGGGGGAGGGGAGGAAAGTGGATGACTCTGAACAGGACATGGGCGGAGAATCAGAGATTCTGTCTCGGGGAAAGAGGTCAGGAAAGAAATGGGCATGGAGGAAAGAAGCAGAGGTGGGGTGAGAGAGTGAGGTTTGGCAGGAGGTGGGCCCTCAGAGATAGGATCCCAGCATATTGAAATTGAGCAACATCGATTGTGTGGTTTCTGCTACTTTAGGTAACGATCCTTCTGAGAGAAAGGACTTGTGGGAGACACCCTGCAGATCCTCGTGGATTTGTGACAGCTGCTGCGTGCTCAGTGCGCTTTAAGTGCATCCTGCTGTGCTGACCTTGAGTGGGATCAACCTCTGTCCTACAAGTCCCCCCCTTTTTGGCCCCAGTACTCATGGCAGGGTTTGTGGGACACCTACTAGCTTCCCTTCCCTTTCAACACACACGCACATTCTCACTCTACCCAAAGCTCTGGCTGGCAGCACCAAATGCTTTGGTGGTGTTTGCTCTGTGTCCTTTTTAGGCCTTGGCCAGTTCTCCCAGGGTTGAGGCATGTGGTGCTGGGGATTGGCAGCAGTCCTGGGGCCCGCAGGGTGTGTCTTGCTCCATTTGTCCCATTGTGTGTTACTTTGTGAATGAGCCGTTTCACATGGACTTCATGAAATTTGCCTCCTGAGTTCAGTTTTGCCCTGAAAGGGATGCAGATTATCCTGTTCCTCACGACCCCCTCAGCTAACAACCCCCTCAGCACTGGGACAGGACAGGCTCATGGGGACTCCACTCCTGCCTGGGTTTACTCTGTATGAAGAGACCATTGGTATCCTGTCATGATGTCATGTCCTTTTTCTACTTTCCCTAGAGTCCCATGCATGACAAAGAGAGGCCCAAGGCTTGGATAAGGTGGCCACTTCCCTCAGTGGGGTCAATCATGTTAGGTAGGAGGTGGTAGAGTCGGTGTGCAAGGTATCTGGTAAGAGGGGCGGTCCACCTAGACACTCTCTAAATATATGGCCTGGAAGATTTTAGTCTACTTTTCTGTGAACAAAATTTAAAATATACAAAGAGATAAGTCACCATACCACGTCGTTTATGTCAAGACCAAAATGAGCAGTACAGATTACGGCTTTCAAACCAGAATGCACATAAGAACTGCTTGGGATCCTTTTAAAAGTACAGGCATTGGCCTGGTGCAGTGGCTCACTCCTGTAATCCCAGCACTTTGGGAGGCCAAGGGGACAGGATCACTTGAGGCCAGGAGTTGGAAACCATCCTGGGCTACACAGAGAGACCCCATCTCTAAAAAGAAAGATTTAAAAATTAACCAGGCATCGTGGCTCGCACCTGTATTCCCAGCCACTCGGGAGGCTGAGGCTGGAGGAGTGCTTGAGTCCAGGAGTTCAAGGCTGCAGTGAGCCAAGATTGCACCACTGCACTCCAGCCTAGGTGACACAGTGAGACCCTGTCTCTAAATAAATAAATAAAATATAAAAATAACAGGCATCACCCAGACCTACTGAATTAGAATCTCAGGGGTGCAAGGGGCAGCAACAGGGAGGCTGTCTTTTTTGAGACAGGGTCTCGTTCTGTCACCAGGCTGGAGTGCCATGGCATGATCTCGGCTCACTGCAACCTCAGCCTCCCGAGTTCAAGCAATTCTCCTGCCTCAGCCTCCTGAGTAGCTGGAACTACAGGTGCGCACCACCATGCCCAGCTAATTTTTGTATTTTAAGTAGAGATGGGGTTTCACCATGTTGGCCAGGATGGTCTCCATCTCCTGACCTCGTGATCCACCCTCCTTGACCTCCCAAAGTGCTGGAATTACAGGCATGAGCCACCACGCCTGGCTGAAGCTGTCATTTTTTAACAGGCTCTGGATGACTCTGATGCAGCCATCCTGGACCTAGGCTGCGGTCTGGTCACTGGGACACAGTGACATAATCAGGTGCCATGGGGGGTCATGGGAAAGGGGGATCTCTAAGGTCTGAGGTGGACCAGGAAGGCTTTCTGAAGAACCTGGGTCTGTTAGGGCATCAAAGCCAATCAAGGTACAAGTAAATAGGGACAAAATGAGGGTTTGAACTGTGAGCAGTTGGTCCTGGAAAAGAAAGAAACCGAGAGATGATGGGGACTCAGAGGGCTTCTTAAGAGAGAATAAGCTTAAACCAATGACTAGAAGACCCTGACGGAAGTGGAGGAGAATCATCTCAGGCAAATTTTTTGTGTGCCAGTAACAGAAACCCTCTTCGTGTGATCACATGCAAAGTATAGGATGTTTGCAATATAGCTGTGGGGAAGAGTGCAGGGCCCAAGGGTAGATTCTAGCCAGGCCTCCTAGGAACAGAACTGGGATCCAAAAAGCCTGGAGAAGCTACAGCTACCCCTCCAACACTCTCGGATCCACACGGTCTGTGTTCTCTAGACCCCCTGCATGTTAGCGGTGTTCTCTCTCTGTGGACTGACTGTCCTTTTCAGTGAACACGTCCACCCGAAAGCTCCTGAGTTTATATCATCTCAGCCCTCACAACCCACAAAGGCTGTGTCTCCTAGTCACAGCTTTAAATTACTGGAAAAATAAATGACCGACCAAACGTGGAGCAGGTGTCCATCCCAGCCCTGTGTAGTTAGAACAGGAGACAAGATTCCACACAAATGTGGCTGCCAAGCACCCAGCCCCGGGGCAAGGGGTCAAGTTCTTGTCAGAGAAAGAGGAATAAGTTGGTTCTCAGAAGACACCACAAGATACGTGTGTTCCCAATGATCTCTGATCTCTGCGGATCTTTTGCTGAGCAGTTAACTTGATGCATCATTGGGAAGGTGTTTCTCTCATCTCCATCCTAAGGCTTAATAAAGTCATTAAAATTGTGTGCTTTTGACCAAAGAAATGTGTGGGGTTTTTTTTGTTTTTTTTTTTTTCACTGTTGCATATACTATCCTGAAGTCATTGGAACTTCTAGGAATAATTCCAGAGCCTTTAGATGTATGCGTCTGCGTGTATACTCACATTTGTTTCTAGTCTCAAGGTACGTAGTGTTTTATTTTAAAAAACAAACTGTGCTCCTGCATTCCTGATCTTTCACTCTGTTTTAGAACAGACATCCAGTAGTCTCCTGTCCTTTGTATCCAAACTCTCCCTTTTTGCAGGGTCCCCCTACAGATCATAAGCACGTCATCTCTCCAAATAATGAGAACATCAAGTCCTCTGTCTGTCCTTGACCTAGTCTCCCTTCCACCCAAGCTCCTCCCGGTCACACCCTCTGAGAGTGTCTGCGTGGACTGCCTCCAGATCCCCTCTTCCCATCCACTCTCTTTCGGTTTTAATTTTTAACCAAATTATGTTATATGCATAGTTTAAAGAGTCAAATATTTTTTACAAGATTTGTTACAGAAATACCAGTCTCCAGCCCCCTCTGCCACCATATCCTCAGCCTCACAGAAAATAACTTTCAATTGTTTTAATGTGTTCTGTTGGTATTAACCTCCCATCTCTAAATAACATGTTTGTGTTGCTACATCTAGATTTTTCAGCTTTAGGCTTTATCTCTTTACCTCCTGCTGTGGGAGAGGGGGATTTAGATTTTTTTCATCCTCAAAGAACATCATGCACCCTCCCCATGCCCCTTCTTTTAATATGAGTATATTGTAATTTTTACAACATAGTAAAAATTACTATGCTTACTATGTTTATATCAGTATGACCATGTAATGGCAAACCATAGAGCAAACCATGCCTGCTCTTCCTTTTCTAGGTGACTTTGTTTTCTCTGGAGTGTGTAATTGTCCTGTTTTCCTTTGCGTGGCTGTATTTGTACTTATTATTAATGAATCACAAAATTCCTTGCAGTACAATCAAACATGTCAGGTATTCTGTCAATTTTACCATCAGATGTAACTCTCCCAGAATCTTCTGTCTGCTCCAGTCTTAACTCTTTGCCCTTGATGATACAGCGTTCATCTGAGATCACCCTTCGCCATCCGCATCAGGATTTACCTGTCCTCCGAGTTGGATCTTCTGTTTCTTGTATCCAGTCATTGCCCCTTTGTGGTCTGCCTTATTTTAATGAGGCACCTCTTCTTTCCACTTCCTGAGAAACAGTGCATATGAGGAAAATTTTGTATGTTTCGTATGTCTGAAAATGTATTTATTGTACTCTCAAACTTGAATAATAGCTTGCATGGGTATAAAATTCAAGATTGGAAATCATTTCCATCAGAATTTTTAAGGCATTTCTCTATAATCCCTTAGCTTCCTGTGTTATTGTTGATAAGCCAAAAGATATTGTGTCATGAAACTTTGTATGTAATCATTGTTGTTTTTCTCTCTCTGGAAGCTTATAGGATTTCTGCTTTTTCCTTTCCTCCTTTAAATTCTTCTAGGTGCGCCATAACCTACAAGGTGAAGATCCTTCTCAAACTGTCCTCAGTGTACTGTCTTAACCATGTTTCTTTTCTTTTCTTTTCTTTTTTTTGAGATAGAGTCTCGCTCTGTTACCCAAGCTGGAGTGCAGTGGTGTAATCTTAGCTCACTGCAACCTCTGTCTCCCAGATTCAAGCAATTCTCCTGCCTCACCCTCCTGAGTAGCTGGAATTACAGGCACCCGCCACCACGTCTGGCTAATTTTTTTTATTTTTAGTAGAGACGGGGTTTCACCATGTTGGCCAGGCTGGTCTCGAACTTCTGACCTCAGGTGATCCACCTGCCTTGGCCTCCCAAAGTGCTGGGATTACAGGCATGAGCCACCAAGCCTGGGCTATTTTAACCATATTTATAATAGCGCCTCCTGAAAATGGTCAATGCCTAAGTCACAGAAAATTGTTGTTGCATGTTTACTCCTCCCTGCCTTCGCACAAACTATTATCTGTGCTGGACCTGCCTTCCTCCACCAACCAGTCAAAATTCTACCTGGCCTTCCAGGGTCCAGATTAAATGTCACCTCTTCTGTGAAGCATTTCCAATCCCAGCCCCCAATATGCTGGCCACCATCTCCCTTCAGTACTACCACATTCCGCCCTTTGTCAGTTGACTATGTATGAATTTGCCTTTGCCACTAACTGCTCCTCTAAAGCAAGAGAAGTCTGTGTCTTACAGATCCAACACCCAGAACATAATGGGCATTGAAACACTGTAGAATTCTATTTAATTCAATTTTGTTTGCTTCAAATCCAGCCTGATCTGACTGTCTGCGGCTGGTTTTAATAACATTGGCTACTGTTTACCCAACACATGCAATGTGCCCAGCCTTAATGCTTTTCACATGTAGTGGATTTGAATCTTGGTCCAAAAGATTAATAAGATAGTGCACAGAATGCAAAAAATAGTAAACGTCTTTAAATAATCAAAAATCTGATTCAAAACCTGCTGTTTAAAAAATCTTAAATCTGATTCAAAACCCCTGCCACGAGGCTGGTTTTAAATTCAATCTGTCATTATTGGGGCTTCTGGTCTCTTACAGTTGTTCCAAGGGTTTGTGCCCTGATACAGTGCTGAGGCCTTGGAGAAGCCCCTGTTGTCTTCCAGCATCTGTCCAGACTGTTTACTCCAAGTATGCCCAGGGCTTAACCTGTATGGTCTTTTCAAGTGGCAGCTCTGCTGCTTCTGCACCAGGCTTGGGGCAGGGGAATCTTTAGTGAGGAGTGATCCCCAGTGCCTGGGAGCAGGACTGCAAAGACGCACCACAGGGCCAACTTCCCCTCCCTGGGAGGCCTCCCCACCTGCCTTGGCTGCTGCGAGGAAGCAGGGCTCTTTCAGACCCACAGGCCACTGTGCCTTCCTCAGTTTAGGAGAACCTTCCCCCTTTGCCTGTCAAAGGCATTCCCCTCTCTCTCTCTGGCACAGTGTCTGGGACACCTGGCATCATGTCAAGTGAGCTTCAGGTTTTGGGAAATCCAAAGCCAGAAGAGGAAGGGCCTTGGAGGTGACATGTGCTATTGTCTTGTGTGACAAACCTAAATACAAACAAAGAAAAAAGAAAAGCATCATTCTGCCATACATTAATTATTTTATTTCTTCCTTATGACCAATCTGCAAGTTAAGTATAATGATTTCATTTTATAGAGAAGGAACTAGGATTCAAATTACTTGACTTGCCCAAGATCAAACAGCTAGAAGGTGGCTGGAAGGTCTGTGTAATGCTAGAGCCCGTGTTCTTTCCACTGCACTGTCCTACTCAGCAGCGAATGGAGACCAGCTTGTGAGACATGAGGCTGGATGAACAGGGTCAGACATCAGCATTACTAGGAAATGTGTAGGAGGAGGCATTCCCAGCTTTGGTAACAAACTTCTTCTGAGGTTTCAGCAGCAACAGGCTGCAGGGAATGAGGTGAGCTTGAAGAATGACTGGGGTTGGAATTACTGAAGAGATTTTCTGCTCCATCCTGGATCAGTCGAAGCACTCCCTTAGTTCAGACTTACTTTCTTGCTTAGTCTAAATTCCCTGCTGGCTAACAAGACTCTATATGATCTGGCACTGCATGTGTCCTCATCTTTACTTCCCTCCACTCTTCCTTCTTTCATTAAGCAACAGCCACACTATCTTTCCCCAGAATCCTCCTGCCCAAGATGTTAACATTAATGCCTCCAATTCGTCACCCATTCACAACTCATGTGGTACCAATTCAGAGAAGCTTCATTGACCAACTTTGCTAAATAAACCACCTATCTCCAGTCTCTGCCTATCATGTTACCCTATTTATCTCTACAAATAGAAGCCTTTCAATGAATGATGTCCCACTTCTCAGGCTTTCCTTTCTTCTCTGACCTCAGAAAAGCTTCCAGACGAGTGATCATGCACGCAGAGGAGCGGATTCACTTCCTCTTCTCTCCTTATGGTTTAGGAGGTTGCTACCTATGACTTGTAATTTGGCTCCATCTTGTGGTTTGCGTCCACCCCACATGGAGCCTCCAAATCTGAATAAGCCTAAGGTCTCCCAAGGCGGACTCCTTGGCACTTCCCTCCACTGGAAACGTTCTGCTGCCTCCTCCCTAGACTCCCAACACCGCTCTTGAGACCTTGTCAGATTCCCAGTTGCCCTTTATTCCTTTCCTCAGGCCTTCAATATATGGATCTGCTTCATGTACAAGTTCTTACTACAATGCCTGGAACATGGTGGTTACTCAATAAATATTTAAAGCCCCAGCTGACTAAAACAAAATGCAGTCACCCTGCTCTCAAATTCCTTGATGACATGTCCACATAAAGAAAAATAAATTAAAATTTGTTCTTCCGATATTAACAAGTATTGTTTTGTTAATACTGTTATCTTTCATTTATTGAGCACTTCCAATGTGCCAAACACTAGTCTAACCAACTGATATTTGTCAAATCCAGTATCTCCACCTTCACTAAGAAGCACATCTGGTATTTCCTAAACTGTTGCATGAAACCCAAGTGTTTAGGAGAGTGTTAATAACCTAACCAAAAACAAATCAATAGAAGTAATATTTTTCTGTTAAAACATATTTTAATGCATGTAAGGAAATGCCAAACTTAAATATGTATCTTTTTGTTTTGTTTTGTTTTGTTTTGTTTTGTTTTGTTTTGTTTTTGAGACAGAGTCTTGCTCTGTTGCCCAGGCTGGAATGCAGTGGTGCCATCTCAGCTCACTGCAACCTCCGCCTCCCGGGTTCAAGCGATTCTCCTGCCTCAGCCTACCGAGTAGCTGGGACTACAGGCATCCACCACCGCACCCAGCTAATTTTTGTATTTTTAGTAGAGACAGGATTTCCCCATATTGGACAGGCTGATCTTGAACTCCTGACCTTGTGATCCATCCTCCTTGGCCTCCCAAAGTGAAGTATGTATCTTTGTTATATAGTAATCTGCCTTTTAAAAATGATATGTCATTATTTGTAACAACTGAAAATTATTGGAAACATGCCTAGTAAGAGTACAATAGTTGAAAAAATTATATCTGCACAATGGAGTAATGCAAAGCTGTCAAAAAGAATGAGGAGATAGAAAAAATATGTTCCAATATTTGATAGCACACTGGGGTGACTGTAGTCAGCAACAATATATATATAGTATATTTCAAAGTAGCTAGAAGAGAGGACTTGAGACATTGCCAACACATAGAAATGATAAATACTCAAGGTGAAGGATACCCCAAATACCTGACTTGAATATTACTCTCATTGTATGCATGTTTAACAGATACTTACATGTACCTCATAAATAAAATATGTAAAATATCATGTATCAATTAAAGGAAAAAGTCTAACAAAAAGGAATCAGAAAGATCTCTTTGAACTAATGCAGAGGAATCTCTAGGCTAGAGTGGAAAATTCACAGTACAATAGAATGATTAAACTATGTACTGCCTTTGGGGTAAGAAAGAGGAAAGATATGTATTTTTTGAAAAAAGTGGATTGGGTCAGATATGGTGGCTTGTGCCTATAAACCCCACACGTTGGGAGGATGAAGTGGGAGGATCACTTGAGGTCAGGAATTTAACACCAGCCTGGCCAACATAGCAAGACTCTGTCTCTACATGAAAATTTAAAAATTGGCCAGTTATGGTGGTACACCCCTGTAGTCCTAACTACTCAGGACCCTGAAGCAAGAGGATCACTTGAGCCTAGGATTTCGAGGCTGTCGTGAGCTATGATGGTGCCACTGCACTCCAGCTTGGGCAACAGAGTGAGACCGTGTCTCCACAGGGGGAAAGAAAGCTACATTGGAAGGATAAACAAGAAATTAATAAAAAATGGCTACTTTTAGTGAGGAAGGGAGAATAGAAGTCAGAAGTGAAAATTGATCTTTGAAACGTATAAATACAATGTTAATAAAAAATTGACAAAAAACCTCTAAAATTTAAAACGAATAGAACTGAATCACACAGAAAAAATAAGTATTCCAAGTGATATTAAAAGATACTACTGGGTCGGGCGCGGTGGCTCACGCCTGTAATCCCAGCACTTTCGGAGGCCGAAGCGGGCGGATCACGAGGTCAGGAGATCAAGACCATCCTGGCTAACATAGTGAAACCCTGTCTCTACAAAAAATACAAAAAATTAGTCGGGCGTAGTGGGCGCTTGTAGTCCCAGCTGCTCGGGAGGCGGAGGCAGGAGAATGGCGTGAACCCGGGAGGCGGAGCTTGCAGTGAGCCGAGATCGCGCCACTGCACTCCAGTTTGGGCGACAGGGCGAGACTCCGTCTCAAAAAAAAAAAAAAAAAAGAGATACTACTGTATATTCTTGGTGGAATACATTTATTCTCTCTCTTCTCTCTTTCTCTCTCTACCTCTCTCTCTCTCTCTCTTTTTTTTTTGGCAGGGTCTTGCTCTGTTGCCAGCCAAGGCTGGCGTGCTGGAGTGCACTGGTGTGGTTATAGCTCAGTGCACCCTCAAACTCCAGGGCTCACGTGATCCTCCCACCTCGGTCTCCCAAGTAGAGTAGCTGGCACTGCAGGAACATGCCACCGTACCCAGTTAATTAAAATACATTTTTAAAAATAGAAATGGGATCTCCCATTATGTTGCCCTGGCTGACTTAATAGAATATATTCTAAGGACAAAAAGAACTATCAAAACTTTGAACATCATTCAGTTGTTTTATGGTTAAGTAATATTTGTATCCTTATTTGAAACTATATTATATATAAAATAAAGCAAATCAGTGATTATGTTAATATAATTAAGAACTAAGATTTTTAGGCCAGAGGCAGCGGCTCATCTCTGTAATCCCAGAACTTTGGGAGGCCGAGGTGGGCGGATCACAAGGTCAGGAGCTCGAGACCAGCCTGGCAAACGTGGTGAAACCCTGTCTCAACTAAAAAAAACAAAAAAATTAGCTGGGTGTGGTGGCGGGCGCCTGTTATCCCAGGTACTAGGGCGGCTGAGGCAGGAGAATTGTTTGAACCCGGGAGGCAGAGGTTGAGGTGAGCCGAGATTGCACCATTCATTGCACTCCAGCCTGGGCAACAGGGCGAGACTCCATCTCAAAAAAAAAAAAGAACTAAGATTTTTAATGTATAAAAAGCAACTAAAAGTAGCTGAATTAAAACAATAATATTAAATTTGAACTAGAAAAAAATATTTGAACTAGAACTGTCAATTTTAACTAATGATTTACTAATATATGTGTCCTAACTCCATCAAATTAAAGAGCTTAGTAATAGCCCTGTAGCAATGAGCATCCCCAGTGCACAGACTGTAGTTTCTAAATATCATTTCCCACTCAAAAGAAATAGAGCCTCTTGGAGAAGTGACCAGTTACAGGCCTAAGTTATGGAAAATACAAAGCAAGTGTGCGTATCTCATTGTTTTCATAAAACAAGGCACTGTTCAAAGACTAATAGAGTCATGTCAAAAAAAAAAAAAAACAGGTCAGCCAGTTTGAAGGAGCTTCCATTGGTCAAAATTGGAACAACTCAGACATCAAAAAGATGACTATAATATAATTAAAAGCATTGAGTATATAAAAATACATGGGTTCCTATTAATAGTCGAATACAGATTTTAAAAAGTAAGCAATAATAACCCATTTATATTACCACTGGATGTGATCTTCTAATTCCTAACACAGAAAATTGATACTTAAAGAAAGCAAGTATATATCCTGACATTTCACAAGGAAATGTTTCATTGATGAAAAAAAAGGTCTACCCTTCAGAGTAGCAGTGAATAAATGTTGGGAAAAATAATGGAATTAGAAAACCAGCATTTTGTAAGCCTAATGTGATCATTGATTCAGGGAAGACATCATATATGTTAAAATCATTAGGAGACTAGATAGTGGGGAACAGGAGAGTCACATCATGCCAAAGTATCATGGTCATAGATTATTTGCTATTGACAAATGGGAGGAAAACCTTTACAGAGGAGAGAACTGGCTGTCATCACCTTGACTGAGTGATCAAGTTTAGCCTCACCAATAATAAGACAAGACATTAAGCGTATGCTTCCTAATAAGATGAAATGCAAAGTACACAGCAATATCTATGAAGAATTATTGTCAAAAATCTTTCATCTGAATCTAATCAAGCCTTTGTTTCCAAAAGTTCTAGTCTACAAAAAATACATTGGATAGAGGAATAAGTCAAATGAAACCATAAAGAAACAATCACACAAATTCAAAATGTGAGAGATTCTACTGGTCTGGGCTCTCTAAAAAGATGATGTTTAAAAAATGGGTGGGATAGTGGGAATTAAGAGACATTACAATCAAATTTAGTGGATGATTCTTGGCAATATCTTTGGGGAAAAACAGATATAAAAGTACTTTTCAGACAAATGGGGAAATTTGAATATGAACTGGTAATCGATGATATTAGAGAGCTGCTTTCAGTTTTGTTCAGTATGGTTACAGTACCATGGTTATGTATCAAGGCATCTTTATGCTAAAGTATTTAGGGATGAAATGCTAGGACATCTCTCATTTACTTTGAAATGAATTTAGAATACACACACAGTTCAAACAAATATGGCAAAATCTTGACAGTTGTTGAATCTATATGCTGGGTATTTGTCTTAGTCCATTTTGTGTTGCCATAACAGAATCCCACAAACTAGGTAATTTACAAAAAAAAAAAAAAGAAAAGAAAAGGAAAGAAAGAAATTTATTTCTCACAGTTCTGGAGGCTGGGAAGCCCAATGTCAAGGTGCCAACATCTGGCAAGGGCTTTCTTGCTGTGTCATACCACGGCAAAAGAAAAAAGGATTAGAGAAAGGATGGAGGAGAGGAAAGGAGTCAAACTCATCCTTTCATCAGGAATTCACTCCTGAGATGAGACAACTAACCCACTCGAGAGACGATGGCATTAATCCCTTTATGAGGGCTCTGCCCATCTCTTTAAGAGATGACCTAATCATCTTTTAAAGTTTCCACTTCTCAACGCTATTGCATTGGGGATTAAGTTTCCAATGTTTTATATATAACAATTTTATGTTATATATAAAATAAAGCAAATCAGTGATTATGTTCATGTAATTCAGAACTAAGATTTTTAATGTATAAAAAGCAAGTAAAAGTAGCTGAATTAAAAAAATATATTAAATTTGAACTAGAAAAATAGTTTGAACTAGAAATGTCAGTTTTAACTAATGATTTACTAATATATATGTCCTAGCTCTAGCAAAAGGAAGAGCCTAATAACTTTGGGAGACACATTCAAACCATAGCAGCTTTCAAATATTATATTACTTTTTCCAGGTTTTCTGTAGGTTTGGAAATTTTCACAATTAAAGAGGTAGGGGTGTGTGTGTGTAATGCTTTATTATACTTGAAAATAGCAGGAAATTAAAGGAGAGAGCACTAGATTCCTGAACTCATAAGCTGATGTATGTCACCAATTGAATAATTTTTTTTTTTTTTTTTTTTTTTTTTGAGATAGAGTCTCGCTCTGTTGCCCAGGCTGGAGTGCAATGGCGTGATCTCAGTTCATTGCACCCTCCACCTCCTGGGTTCAGGTGATTCTCCTGCCTCAGCCTCCCGAGTAGCTGGGATTACAGGCACCCACCACCACGCCTGGCTAATTTTTGTATTTTTAGTAGAGGCAGGGTTTCACCAGGTTGGCCAGGCTGGTCTCGAACTCCTGACCTCAGGTGATCCACCCACCTCGGCCTCCCAAAGTGCTGGGATTACAGGCATGAGCGACCGCGCCCGGCCTGTTCTGTAATATTTTATAATTTAAATAAATAATGTAAATGCATTTTTTGTTTTAATTAAAATAAAATAAACATAATATAATGCCTTTAAATTTTTGTTCCACTACATGGCTATTAGATACATACATAAAATTTGACCATTTCTCCAGCAGATTTCTCATCCATTGGCTCAAAACACAAACTCATTTTATTTTGGGAGCCCTACAATTGCTTTATCAATATTATATCATTTGAAAAAAAAGTTCTGTAGTCAAAAGTTACTGTAACATTGTCTATAGACATCCCAGGAACACCAAGAATAAGTTCACGTGGGAAAATGTTGTTTTATAATTTTGTATTTCCCCATGTTTGAGATTTTATTGCCATTCCCAATCAGAAAACATAAAAGAGGAATAAAAAATAGTAAAAATGAAGAAGATGCAAAGTTTCCAAAATCTTAAAAAGTCCTTATAATTTTTGACTCTCCTTCTTATATAGTCAGCGTAAGCCCAGATGCACACCTACCCCCACCCCTAGCTTTCCTGTCACCATCCATCTCCTACCGTCCTGTTCCCTCAGGCCTCTTCCTTCACAAAGGTCCCAGTGTCTAAGCCAAGCCTGAAGGTATGGTTAGGATGAATGGTCGGTATGAATAATTACCATTTAGAAATTATGCAGTCTAAAGTGAATATTAATAGTTCAACTTAGCCTGGTTTCTCTTCATGTGGCAAAAGCCATCACTGGAATTTCCTTTACTTACATTTGTGGAATGAAGTCGTTTGTTTCTTATTTGTGTCTTCACACTTCTTAATAGTTCTCCAGCTAAGCTAAATTAATTGGGCTTGGTGAAAAAAATAAAATTTTCTACAGTTCACAGGAATCTTGTGCAGAAGCTGCATTTACAAACAGAAGAATTGAAAACAGAGACATTACAACTGACACTATAGAAATACAAAAGATCATCTAAGACTACTATAAACACCCCTATGCATACAAACTATAAAATCTAGAGGAAATGAATGAATTCCTTGAAGCATTCCTCTAAGCTTGAATCAAGAAGAAATAGAAATCCTGAACAAACCTAGAGGAAATGAACGAATTCCTAGAAGCATACAACCCTCTAAGCTTGAATCAGGAACAAATAGAAATCCTGAACAAACCAGTAATAAGCAGTGATATTGAATCAGTAATAAAAAGTCTTAAAAAAAAAAAAAAAAGCCCGGGACCAGATTCACAGCTGAATTCTACCAGACGTTCAAAGAACTGGTACCAATCCTATTGAAACTATTCCAAAAGATTAAGAAAGAGGGGATCCTACCCAACTCATTCTGTGAAGCCAGTGTTACCCTGATGCCAAAGCCAGGAAAGAACACAACAAAAAAGAAAACTACAGACCAATATTCCTGATGAACACAGATGCAAAAATCTTCAACAGAATACTAACAAACCAAATCCAACAGCACATCAAAATGATAAATCACCATGATCAAGTGGGTTTCATCCTAGGGATGCAAGGATGGTTCAATATATGCAAGTCAATAAATGTGATTCACCACATAAACAAAATTTAAAACAAAAGCCATATGATCATTTCAATCAATGCAGAAAAAGCATTTGGTAAAATCCAGCATCCCTTTATAATAAAAACTCTCAACAAACTAGGCATAGAAGGAACAAACCTCAAAATTATAAAAGTCAGATATGATAAACACACAGCCAATATCATACTGAATGGATGAAAGTTGAAAGCCGGCCAGGCATAGTGACTCACACCTGTAATCCCAGCAGTTTGGGAGGCCAAGGCGGGTGGATCACCTGAGGTCAGGAGTTCAACACCAGTCTAGTCAAAATGGTGAAACCTCGTCTCTACTAAAAAAAATAAATAAATATATACAAAAAAATTAGCCAGGCATGGTGGTAAGCATGCCTGTAGTCCCAGCTACTTGGGAGGCTGAGGCAGGAGAATCGCTTGAACCTTGGAGGCAGGGGTAGCAGTGAGCCGAGATCCCACCACTGCACTCCAGCCTGGGTGACAGAGTGAGACTCCATCTCAGAAAAAAAAAGAAAAAAAAAAAAAAGAAAGTTAAAAACATTCCCCCTAAGAACTGGACAAGACAAACATGCCCACTTTCACCACTCCTATTCATCATAGTACTGGAAGTCCTAGCCAGAGCAATCAGACAAGGGAAAGCATACCCAAATAGGAAAAGAGGAAGTTAAATTATCTCTGTTTGCCAATAATATAATGTATACCTGGAAAACGCTAAAGACTCTTCCAAAAGACTCTTAGATTTGATAAATGCATTTAGTAAAGTCTCAGGTTACAAAATCACCATACACAAATCAATAGAACAGCTCTATACCAATAACGACCAAGTTGAGAATCAAATCAAGAACTCAGTCTCACTTGCAATAGCTACAAAAAAAATTGTAAATGTCTAGGAATGTATTTAACCAAGGAGGTGAAAGATCTCCCTAAGGAGAACTACAAAACACTGATGAAAGAAATCATAGATGATACAAACAAATGGAAAACCATACCATGCTCATAGACTGGAAGAATCAATATGAAAAATGACCATACTGCCCAAAGCAATCTATAGGGTCAGTGCAATTCCTATCAAAATATCAGCATCATTTTTCACAGAATTATAAAAAGCAATCCTAAAATTCACATGGAACAAAAAAAGAGCCTAGATAGCCAAAGCAATCCTAAACAAAAAGAATAAATCTGGAGGCATCACATTACCTAACTTCAAATTACACTACAAGTCTAGAGTAACTGGAACAGTATGGTACCGGTATAAAAGCACACAAGTAGACCAATGGAACAGAATAGAGAACCCAGAAATAAAGTCAAATACCTACAACCAACTAATCTTCGACAAAGCAGATAAAACAATACACTGAAAAAAGGACACCCTATTCAATAGATGGTGCTGGGAAAATTGAATTGCCACAGGTAGAAGAACAAAACTAGGGCTGGGAGCAGTGGCTCATGCCTGTAATCCCAGCACTTTGGGAGGGCGATGCAGGTGGATCACTAGGTCAGGAGTTTGAGATCAGCCTGGACAATATAGTGAAACCCTGTCTCTACTCAAAAATACAAAAATTTGCCCGGCGTGGTGGTGTGCGCCTCCCGGCTACTTGGGAGGCTGAGGCAGGAGAATCGTTTGAACCCAGACGAGACACTGTCTCAAAAAAAAAAAAGAAAAAAAAGAACGAAACTAGATCTCTGTATCTCAACATATACAAAAATTAACTCAAGATAGATTAAATTCTTAAATCTAAGACCTGGAATCATAAAAATTCTGGAAGAAACTTTGGAAAAACTCTTCTGAATATTGGCCTAGGCAAAGAATTTATGAATAGGACCTCAAAAACAAATTCAACAGAAACAAAAATAAATAAATAGGACCTACCTAATTAAACTAAAAAGCTTCTGCACAGCAGAGGAAATAATCAAGAGTTAAACAGACAACCACAGAATGGGAGAAAATATTTGCAAACATCTGACAAAGGACTAATATCCAGAATCTAGAAGGAGCTCAAACAAATGAGCAAAAAAAATACACAAATAAAATAAATAAATAATCCCATTAAAAAGTGAGCAAACGACATTGACAGACATTTCTCAAAAGAAGATATACAAATGTCCAGAAACACATGAAAAAATGTTCAACATCACTAATCATCAGGGAAATGGAATTTTTTTTTTTTTTTTTTTTTTTTTTTTTGAGACAGAGTTTCACTCTTGTTGCCCAGGTTGGAGTGCAATGGCGAGATCTTGGCTCACTGCAACCTCCGCCTCTTGGGTTCAAGCAGTTCTCCTGCCTCAGCCTACCGAGTAGCTGGGATTACAGGCCTGTGCCATCATGCCCAGCTAATTTTGTATTTTTAGTAGAGATGGGGTTTCTCCATGTTGGTCAGGCTGGTCTCAAATTCCCACCTCAGCCTCCCAAAGTGCTAGGATTACAGGCGTGAGCCATCGTGCCCAGCCCGGAAATACAAATTAAAACCACAATGAGATTCTACTTTATCCCAGCCAGTATCATTGATATTAAAAAGTCAAAAAGCAATAGATGTTGGCAAGGATGCAGTGAAAAGGAATAGCTTATACATTGTTGGTGGGAATGTAAATTAGTACAACCTCTGTGGAAAATACTATGGAGATTTCTCAAAGAACTAGAAGTAGATCTACCATTTGATCTAGCAATCCCACTCCTGGGTGTCTACCCAAAGGAAAAGAAGTCATTATATCAAAAAGACACAGAATTGCAAAGATATGGAATCAACCTAAGTGCCCATAAACTGATGAGTGGATAAGAAAATGTGATGTGTATATACCATGAAATTGTACTCATCCACAAAAAAGAATGAAATGATATATTTTCCAGCAACTTGGATGGAACTAGACCATTTTCCTAAGTGAAGTAACTCAGGAACAGAGAACCAAGTACTACGTGTTCTCATTGTTAAAGAAAAAAAACCTTAGACAAATGAAATTCAACAGAGTTTAATTGAACAAAGAACAATTTGTGAATTGGGGAGCTTCCTGAGCCAGAGTAGGCTCAGGGAGACTCCAGAACAGCCAAGTGGTGGAAGATTTATGAACAGAAAAAGGAAAGTGATGTACAGAAAAAGGAAAGTGAGGTACAGAAAATGGAAGTCAGGTGCAGAAATAGCCGGATTGGTTACAGCTCAGTATTTGCCTTATTTGAACACAGTTTGAACTGTTGGTCACCTTTGATTGATCAAAACTCGGTGATCGGCACTAGAGTAGGTTTCACTCTGATTATACATCCAGTTAGGTTTCAGTTTGCTATGTATGGAGAAACCTTTAGGCTGAACTTAAAACATGTAAGGAAGCAGCTTTAGGCTAAACCTAATTTAAAACTCACTTGTAAGTAGGAGCTAAGCTATGGGTATGCAAAGCCATATAGAGTAGCATAACGGACATTGGAGACTCAGAAGTGGGGAGCGGGGTGTGGGGTGAGGGATGAAAAATTTTTTACTGAGTGAAATATACACTATTGGGTAATGGGTACACTAAAAGCCCAGACTTTACCACTATACGATTCATCTATGTAAACAAAAGCCACCTGTACCCCTAAAGCTATTGAAATAAAAATAATAAAAACAAAATTCTAGGCTGGGCCTGGTGGCTCACACCTGTAATCCCAGCACTTTGGGAGGCAGAGGTGGGTGGATTGCTTGAGGCCAGGAGTTCGAGACCAGCGTGGACAACATGGCGAAACCCTGTCTCTACTAAAAACACAAAAATTAGCCCAGCATGGTGGCGGGCACCTGTAATCCCAGCTACTTGGGAGGCTGAGGCAGGAGAATTGCTTGAACCCAGGAGGTGGAGGTTGCAGTGAGCCAAGATCATGCCACTGCACTCCAGCCTGGGTGACAGAGTGAGACTCTGTCTCAAAAAAATAAAGAAAGAAATAAAAATAAAGTTCTAAAAAGATAGAGGGGTGTGTGTGACTGTGTGTATGCGTGTGCGTGCGTGTGTGTGTGTGTGTGTGTGTTCATCTCTAGCCTCATTCTTTAGCTCAGGTTGGTGGAGTTAACAATATCTGGAAGTTTTTTCTAAGTTTTACTTCTGAATTCCTTGTTGGCTTATATCTAGAATATAACTAGAAATGTTTGGTATGTAAAGATATAAACTTTGAAATTAGCCTTATCTTGTCTCACGAGCTCTGTGATCTTAGGCACATTAACTTAGAGTTTCCTCCTCTCTAAAATAAAAATAATAATATATATGTGATAGGAATGTCATGTTGACCAAAAGAGGTAACTATGAAAAGTGCCCATCAATATACACCTGGCAGATAGCAAGGGCTCAGTAAGTGTCAGTTCCCCTTCCCGGCTTTCTCCTTCTCTCTCAGTTTCCCCAGACTCAGAGGAAAAGAAGGTCCTTTCTGTTTTGTTTTCTACCTGACTCTGAAGTTCAGGGCAGTGGCTTTTGATACCCCTTGCAGTAACATCAGCCACCTTCCTCCCAATCACAGAACTGCTTTCTGAGGTAGCCTTTCAACCCCAAGCTGCTCCCTCAGTTGCTCATCATTCTCTCCTGCTCTCAATTTTTGTCTCTTGCATTACTCCCTGGCCAAATGATTGGTGAAATAGTTGTGGGGCTCTGTAGGGTCTATTTGCAAGACCACAGGCAGTGATAGAAGGACATGAGATCACTGGGAATCAGCCTGAATAGTAGAGATGGATTCAAGAACAGTACATCAGGGGGTTGTGTCAGTGTGGTTGGAAACAGGTCCAGAAGAGAATGCAGAATTTTAAGGGGAAGTCTAAGCACAGTGTCATAGCCAGTTTCAGCACCAGGTCACAGACCAGACATCAGGGAATTGGGGACGAAGTAAGGAAAGTTCTTCACGGAAGGCAGGGTGAGCAACCTGAAGCTTGACACAGCAATCAAAGGGCACAGAGACTGGGCAGTGCTAGTGCTTTCTTAAATCAAGAATATAGAACAATATGTCATGATAATCATGGATCTGGAAGAACAACCATCATTTTATTTTGCATCAGAGAGAATAAAGTTTCACTCTGACAGGGAGGCAGGACTGCTTGGCCCTTGCAACTATCATTTTGTAACTTTTCAGCTTCCACTTACCTGGAGTTACTTAAGAGTTAAAAGAATATGAGCAAACTTAGAAAACCTTGAGAACTGCTTTAAAACAATTATTTTTGGGTGAGGCGTGGCAGCTTATGCCTGTAATCCCAGCACTTGGGGAGGCAGAGGTGGGTGGATCAGATCACTTGAGATCAGAAGTTCGAAACCAGACTTGCCAACACGGTGAAACCCCATCTCTACTAAAAATACAAAAATTATCTGGGTGTGGTGGCACACACCTGTAGTCCCCAACTACTTGGGAGGCTGAGGCATGAGAACTGCTTGAACCTGGGAGGCAGAGGTTGCAGTAAGCCAAGATCGTGCCACTGTACTCCAGCCTGTGCTACAGAGCAAGACTCTGTCTTTTAAAAAAATTATTTTTAAGAGAGAGAAGAAAATGGGTAGATGAAACTGCAAAATGTCTCTTTTTTTTTTTTCTTCAGTAACTCTGGGTGAGAAACAACCATGCAGGAGGACAAGGTAATTTGGAAGAGCTGTCATTGTCTCTACAACCTGCCTTCACAGAGAAGCCAGTTCCAATACATCTTCTGCAGGGGCAGAAGAGGGGAAAGTATTCATCAGTGAACCAGTGTTACCTTCTCATAGTCTGAGCAATTAGAATAGCAACTGTCAGACTCCATGAGGTCTGACAGTGGCGGTTAATAGAAGAACTGCTCTTTTTTTGTTTGTCAAACACCAGCAAAAATGCTTATCACTGGAGAATAAATCCCTTTTCTCCTTCAACCTCAAATCAAACATTAGCTTGTCTGACAAAATGAGCAATGTCCTCATTTGGCAAAGAGTTGTAAGAAATATTTTATTTATGTAGAAATATTCACTTACTATACAAGGACACAAAAATACTTGAAGTTTGGGGTTGATGGAAAGCTTGGCAAGGATGATGAGTTCCTCTTACTCACAGGAGAGGCTATTCTTCTTTTGACCTCCTTAGTTGAGGTGAGGCCTCACTGAAAGTGACAGGCCTGATAACCCAGGAAGGGAGGCCTTCACTGGTGTGGTGGGAATAGGGCAGGGCATGAAGGGAGAGGTGAATGATGGGCCCTGAAACAGCACAGTATAGCTGAAAGACGTGGACTAGTGAGAGAGTTGTGTGAGAGTCCAGGCTGATGGGGGACACTGAGAGAAGGGACAGAGGAAGGCTCAATAGATCTCAATGGTTGAACAGGGAATTGGGGGAAAATAAGGGGAAGAAACTAGGCAGCTATGGAACTGTTACTAAATGTCTGTTTCCTCATGTATAAAATGGTGATGAGTACTTACCTCTTGGGATTATTATGAAGACTAAATTGCAAAAGTGCTCATAAGTGTCTGGTACATGGTAAGCTCTATATAAGTATTTGTTCCTTATAGCAGGGGTCCCCCAACCTCTGGGCCACTGACCACTACCAGTCTGTGGCCTGGTAGGAACTGGGGTGCACAGCAGGTGAGCAGCGAGCAAGCTCTGCCTCTTGTCACATCAGCAGCAGCATTAGATTCTCACAGGAGCGCAAACCCTATTGTGAACTGAGCATGCGAGGGATCTAGGTTGCACACTCATTTTAAGAACCTAATGCCTGGTAATCTAAAGTGGAACAGTTTCATCTGGAAACCATTCCCCCCACCTCCATCCATAGAAAAGTTTTCTTCTACGAAACTAATCCTTGGTGCCATAAAGATTGGGGACTGCTGACTTAGAGAACTCACTGTGAGGGACATGTTTTGGGGAAAAAGGTAGAATCTTTTCTAGACATGTTGTGTGCACGAGCTTATGGGAACTTGGCATTAGGTGTTGGAACTTTGGCTTAAGGTTTGATATGGTTTGGCTCTGTGTCCCCACCCAAATCTCACCCTGAACTGTAATAGTCCCCATGTGTCAAAGGTAGAGATAATTGAATCATGGGAGCAGTTTCCCCCATGCTGTTCTCGTGATAGTGAGTTCTCATGAGATCTGATGGTTTGTTTTTTTTTTGTTTTTTTTTTTTTGAGACGGAGTCTTGCTCTGTCGCCCAGGCTGGAGTGCAGTGGCCGGATCTCAGCTCACTGCAAGCTCCCCCTCCCGGGTTCACGCCATTCTCCTGCCTCAGCCTCCTGAGTAGCTGGGACTAGAGATCTGATGGTTTTATAAGGGACATCCCCCCTTCACTTTGGCACTCATTCTTCTGCCACCCTGTGAAGACGTGTCTTCTGCCATGATTGTAAGTTTCCTGAGACCTCCCCAGCCATGCAGAACTGGAGTCAATTAAACCTCTTTCCTTTATAAATCACCCAGTCTCAGGTATTTCCTCATAGCAGTGTGAGAATGGACTAATACAAGGTCTAAACAGAGACACAGATTTTATGGGTGGGAGTTGCCTCCAGAGGAATGGGCAAACTTGCTTAAAAATACTGTGCAAATAAAAAGAGGACAAAGGAAGGTGTCATAAGGAACAATATATTATGGGAGGCAGAGGCAGAGTCTTTAAAGCAGCAGACTAAGAAATGGGTGTCTGAAAAGTATGAGAGCTAGGAACAAGTGGTGTCAAGTCAAAGAAGCCAGGAGATGCAGGGTGCGGTGGCTTATGCCTGTAATCCCAGCTACTCAGGAGGCTGAGGCAAGAGCATTACTTGAGCCCGGAAGGTCGAAGCTACAGTGATCTTTATCTTTATAAATATATAAATTTCAAAGTTTATATCTTTACACACCACTTCACTCCAGCCTGGGTGACAGAAATCCTCTTTCTTAAAAATAAATAAATACATACATACATACATAAAAATAAAATGCTAGGGAAGCTGCATGGAATGCTTCAGAGGTAAAGGGAGATAAGGACTAAAAAAGCCTAATCTCCTTCTTCTATGACCCTCTGGGTCGTAAAAATGAAGGCTCACATTTTAAAAGTCGAAGTATAGGAAAGAAGGGAAGAACCACCTAACTTCGGGGGCAGGGCACAAAAATGACAATAGATTCAGGAGGAAATCGTGGGTAACACGCCCAACAGGTGGCGCCAAATACCTCAGTGGCAGTCTCTGAGAGCCTCAGAACCCCTGCCCCTTCCGCAAGCCTCACTGGAGGGAGCTCCATTCAAATCTGCCAGTCAGCCAGGTGGCACTCCTTTAGTCAACAAAATATCAAGCTTCCACTATTGGAAAGCTCTGTGCTAGATATTCTGAGAGGTGTATGTCTGCAAGTGCCCATGTGCTCTGCTGTTCCTTTAATGTGTGGAGACAAGAACATTTTGAGAATAAGTTCCATCTATTTTATCTCCCACATAGCTCTCAAATCTACCTACATTTCTTCATCTACATTGCTGCCTCTCTCTTCTACACCACTATTCTCACTTGCTGGGATTAACTGCTGCAATTGCTTTCTAAACTATCCACTCTCAACACCCCACCAACCCTAACATGATTATCCCTAGTGCAATTTCCTTAAAGCGTGTCTATCTCCTAGCTCCCTACTGGCCCACAGCACTGGAAGTCTAGTGCAGTAGTTATAAATGTGGACCCTGAAGCCAGATCGCCTAGTATCAAAACCCACCTCCAGCACTGACAATGTGGTGATACTGGGTAAATTGATTAATCTCTCTGTGCCTCATTTCTTCATCTGTTAAACGCAGACAAGATGTACCTCACAGGATTATAGTGAGGACCAAATGAGTTTACAGGGTTTTTATTTAGCACGGTACATGGGACACACTAAGTGCTCAATGTTAGCTATTAGTGTTTTGAGATGTAAATTCAAGTCCTTATCGCAGGTGAAATGCTCTCCTTGATTTAGCTTCCCTGCTTTCCGGACTTATCTGGAAGCACTCACCACCTTCATCCCTGCTGCTTCAGCATCACCTAGTTACCTTCTCAGTTGCTGTTTCTTCTGCTGGCAATGTTCACTACACCCATCCACCCCTTACAAACAGGAAGGAACTCATCCTTCTGAGATATCTGAATAGCTCTCACATTCTCAGAAAAGAGAACCCTCTTTTCCGAATTCTTGCTAGATCTCTGCACGTTGTCCTGTTAGAATTACCTACTTTTGCTAAAAATCGTGTGACTAGTTGTCTCATGCTGCCCCTTTCCCTGAACCTAGAATATAAATTCTGAGAGCAAGAAGCTGTTGTCTCATTTGGTGCTGGAGACCAACTAGTAGGATTTTGTGAGGATCTTTAGGGTGATGACCCAGGAAAAAATGAAATCATGGTGACAACACATTAGTCCCATGCTACCATTCCCACATCTCCTTCCCAGCTCTCTATTACAGCCACTCTCTAATTGCTCAGGAAAATCTTCCTCCAGTCTTGCACCAAGCCCCAGAGTAACACCAGTCAGCTCTGGTCCTTGTCCTGGGAGTCCCTCATGCTGGTCACTCATGGAAGCAGGGCCTTCCAATCAAGGTAGTCCTGAGTGAACTTAAGAGCAGGAGTTTGGGTAAGGTTCCAGGCAGGCTGGAACTGGGGTCCACATATGGGTGCACAGTAAGGATAGTCTGTGAAGACCAAGTCATGCCTGTATCTTGGATTCAATCAGTATAATCACACCATGATGGTTAATAATCACACTCTATTTGTGCTAAGCAAACTCCATGATAAGACCTTATCTTTACCTTATACCCTCTGGCTTGGCAATGCCCAGGTCTATGGGCCTAAGTTTGCTGAAAAGGCAATCAAGGGAACTCAATAAATGTGTGACTGAATAAAACCAACTCTCACCTTCCCCCACATCCCAACAAAACGTTTCCTATGGATGTAATAAAAAGGAGTAAATGGCAGCATGAGGGGAGAGAGAAAAAGCAGCAGCAATAGAACCTATGATTCCAGTTGCGGAGAGGAGCATAGGGGGAAATCATGCCCACAGGACTCCACAACTAGTTCTTTTGAGTTGTGCTGGAGACTGCTATTTTGGAATGAAGTCCTTTGGCAACCAAGATGCAACTCAACCAAAGTCCTAAAACAATTACAATCCCTAAGCGAGACAGGCTTGAGATAAGTTCAAACTAATATGTCAATCAAAGGAGACTAGTCCAATTGGTTTAAGGCAGGTGTGAAGCCCGTGTCAGCCAGGTCGGCAGTCAAGCAGATGAGCCAGGCCTTCTCTCTCTTTAAAGCACTTAGGGTGGTCTGGGTTCAACTTATAGGGAATTAAGTACTAACGGGCCTCCAATGTCAGGTTGAAACTTTTATTTTTCCCAACTACACAATACAAACCTTAAAAGTACACGGGCAGGCCGGGCTCGGTGGCTCAGGCCTGTAATCCCAGCACTTTGGGAGGCCGAGGCAGGCGGATCACAAGGTCAGGAGATTGAGACCATCCTGGCTAACACGGTGAAACCCTGTCTCTACTAAAAAATACATTAAAAAAAAAAACATTAGCCGGGCGTGGTCGTGGGTGCCTGTAGTCTCAGCTACTCGGGAGGCTGAGGCAGGAGAATCGCGTGAACCCGGGGGGCAGAGCTTGCAGTAAGCCAAGATCGCACTACTGCACTCCAGCCTGGGCGACAGTGCGAGACTCCGTCTCAAAAAAACAAAAACAAAAAAAGTACATGAGCAGAAGGGGCTGCAGTCAGACAAAATATTCTGTATTTTGTCCCAAAACTAAGCCAATTCAATCCTTAAATTCCCTCTGAAATGAGATGTAGTCCTTGACATGGACATGCACTTGGCTTAAATCTATTTACTACGATTTTCAGAACTTTGTCTCATCACCTATTGCCCAACATGTCTATTACTTATGAATCCTCAACATCTGTTCTCAAAAGGGGACCAGAGCTCAAGAACTTTCAATGGTGCACACCAGTTAGTGAAAAAGTCGAAACAAGGATTTGTTCCCCTCTAAAACTGTTTGGCAAAGAATAGCAGGTGGCTCACAAACCTAATTTATTATTACTATCTCCTGAGCTTTTGAAAATTGTTGCTCAAGCCCGTTTAGTCGGACTCCCTAAAGAGGGCTGAGAATCACTAGTAAAATTTATTGCTTCCAAAATCCACCCTATACTTTGTTTCTGGTGCCATTTATAGCAGAATAAACCATTTGCTTTACTACATTCCTGATTCTAATTTCCATGTCTCTATTCATTTCCTACTATGGTATACTATACTAAGCCAAATGTCTCACTTTTCCAGTATTAAAGCCCGGAATTCCAGAATGCACACATCCCAACCCCCTAACATACAACCCTTCCCTCCCCTTAGCAAGACAAGGTGATATGCAGAAAGGATAGTTTTGCCATTTAATTGTTGTTAATACTCTAGTATTCTAATAAACTATCTGTAAATTTGCGATGTGTGACCATAGCAGCAAAATTTAACAACGAAGTAGGCCCAATTGCCTTTTATAAGGCAATAAACTCAATGCATAAAGTACTTTACCTTTGGCTACCTCCCACCCCCTTCTCACATTTTACATCTTTTCAGGAGAAAACTCACACATCCAGTGCCACAGGGAAAAACCTAAAGCCTACCTCAACATTTTGAGTTCTTGGTTAAAGCATGAATGAGCCACAGAACTATTTTTCATTTAAACAAGAGCAAATTGTAGACCTAAAGATTAGTTCTAAGCACTCAGTTTACAAAAGTGAGATGGATTTATTGAAAACACAGCAAAAGCCTACTGGTTTAAAAATTAAAACAATCCAATTATAGGGTAGCTATTGCCTTTTCTCATTGCAAGAGTATTTTCTTCAAAATTATCAAGACAATTCTTATGATGTTCCTTTTGAAACACTACAAAAACAAATATTAAGTTAACTCAAAACTTGAATAATATTTTCTTTATTTACAAGTTAGAATCAACAAAGACAGTCCAGGGGACCAAATGGGGAGATGACTGAAACCCCCAGGGCCCCAAATAGAGCGGAAGGAAAAAGGGAAAACAGAGTAGAAAAAAAAAGTCAACGTAAAAAAAGAGCTCCCCCTTCTTCCCTCCCCGTGGAGGCTGAGGGGACCACGGCCCCACCCTTCCCCCCAGCCTTACCTAGCTTAAAATAAATTAGAACAACCAACCTCAAAACAGGGCCCTTAGAAGTGAATAGGGCAGCTATGGCCTCAGGTAACTCTACATCAGGGTTTTGCACATTCCCACCCTTGCCCTGCCCCATTTTGAATGGGGGCTCTGTGTCCGAGATCACTCCCCAATGGGGCTAGGAATTCAATGTTATTTTGTCCATGTCCCTCCTTCAGTAAATGTCCCTGCATCCCTCCCCCACTGCAGAGCCAGCTCTCCTAGGGGGGGTGGGGGGTGTGAGATGAAGAAGTGTCACAGCAAAGGGGGAAGGGGCAGGTGGGGCAGGGTGGTCTAGGGGTCCGGTCCTGCGGAGCCTTCCTGCCCCATCTGGCCTGACCCCTTAGCCTGAGTCTGAATCACTGGTGTCTGAAGAGGACGACGACGAAGAGGAGGAGCTGGAATCTGAGCTGGAGCTGGAAGCGCTAAGGCGTGACACTGCTACTTGCTGTGCAGAGGATGACTCTGTTTTCTCACTCACTGCAGAACAAATTTGAAAGTTAAAGACGTTCAAGTCTGAATCGTCAATTGTCAGTAAGAGTCACGAAGGCAGGATGCAGTCAATCTGTAGTGGCCTGTAAGTATGTACTCACCTTTCTTGGGGGGCTTTTTAGTGGAATTGAGCTGTCCGCTGACATCTTGTAACCGCTTTTCTAATTCCCGCTTTTTCTCCAAAGCTAGTTCCTCCTTTGTCTTTCCCACAGGCTTCTTAATGGCTAATGAAAGAAATTTATCAGGATACATTAAGATTGCCCCAAGCATCTTATTATGGGTCCCTAGGTTCCCAAGTTCCTTTCTTGAACATGAGGAGTCAACCAACACATCCCATTATCCCGGGAGCTGACAATCCTGAAAGCAAACAGACCCCATTATCTTTCCTAATCTGTCCTCAGAACCACGAGATGAACCTCATTTCATACGTACTGTAGGGCTTCCGGGGTTTCTTACGCAGGCAGGAAAGGACATAGCGCTCAAGCTCTCTAAGTGTGGATGGCTTGAGTGTTTCAAAATCAATCTCAATCTCTTCTGGGTTTGAATCACGTAAAGAGGGTTCCCTGGCTTGGATTATATGCACAACTCGGCCCAGCTTCTCCCCAGGTAATTTGTTGATGTCCAGGCTCAGCTGCCGCTTCTCATCGTAACTCATGGGCCTGCTCTCTTCCTCCTCCTCTGAATCATAACCTGTAGGCAGGGCAGGTGGGGCTGTCTTTGTGGCCTTTTTGGGGAGCCTACGGGCAAAAAGAGTTGTCAGCAAAAGAATCTTCATTAACCTCTCCTAGTATGTTCCCACTGTTATAATTCAGTGATCCTATTTCCTGCCCAGAGTGGAGCTTCTGCTTTTCCATTCAATGGCCAAATCAGAGGTGGGGTACTGGGACACTGTATAGTGAAACAGTGTTTTATGGAACTCTTACCTGCCAAGCATTTTATTACATTTACTTTGGGCTTTCAAAACTTTACACAGGCATACCTCTTGGAGACAGAAAATTCTGGGTTTGGTTCCAGACCATTGCAATAAGGTGAGTACCAAAATAAAGTGAGTTACATTACTTGGTTGTTTGGCACTATGTTCTTGACTGTAAGTGGGCAATAGCATTAGGTCTTTAAAAAGACGATGTACGTACATACCTTAATGAAAAACTACTACTAAAAATGTGACACAAAAACATGTTGGAAAAACTGTTGACTCGCTCCATACAGGGTTGTCACAAATCTTCAATTAAAAAAAAGCTGTAATTTCTAAAAAATCTCCATAAAGTGAAGCACAATAAAACAAGGTACACCCATTTAGGTATACTGGTATGGGTCTTTCCACTCCCTAAAACACTACCAAACTACACCATGGGCCAGGTGCAGTGCCTCACATCTGTAATCCTAGCCCTTTGGGAGGCCAAGGCTGACAGATCACTTGAGGTCAGTTCAAGACCAGCCTGCCCAACGTGGCAAAACCCTGTCTCTACTAAAACTACACAAATCAGCCGAACACTAAAACTACAAAAATTAGCTGGGCTTGGTGGCGCAAGCCTGTAATCCCAGCTATTCGGGAGGCTGAGGCAGAATCGCTTGATCCCAAGAAGTGGAGGCTGCCATGAGCCGAGATGACGCCACTGCACTCCAGCTTAGAGTCTAAAACAAACAACAAAAACACACCAAAAAACCAAAAACTGCTACGCCACTAAAAACAAAAGTCTAGACTCATTGATTTAGAGCAACAGGCAAACTACATGGCCCAGGGAACAAATCTTATCTGCCACTTGTCTTTGCAAATAAACTTATTGAAACACAGCCATCTTCATTTGTTTCTAGTTTATGGCTTTCAGAGTAGCTGTGAAAGACCCTATGACTCCCAAAGCCAGGGGTCCCAACCCCTAGACCAGTACCCAGTCTGTAGCCTATTACTGGGCCACACAAGAGGTGAACAGCAGGCATGCGGGCATCACTGCCTCCTGTCAGATCAGCAGAAGCATTACATTCTCGTAAGAGTATGAACCTGTGAACTGCATGTGGTAGACATCTAGGCTGCATGCTCCTTATGGGAATCTAATGGCCCAATGATGTGAGGCGCAACAGTTTCATACCAAAAACCATCCCCTCAAACCCGAGTGGAAAAATCTGTCTTCCATGGAACTGGTCCCTGGTGCCAAAAAGGTTGGGGACCAATGCTCAAAGCCTATTGTATCTGTTAACTGGACATTTAGAAAAATCTTTGCAAAGAGAGATGGCATCCCCTGGAGAGAGAGAAATAGCCAAACTAGTCTCTGCTTCCTACTCTAACTCACTTGGTGCCACTTCCTCCAGAAGGTCCAAAGCCAGAAGGGCCTAAAGCAGCACTGCCACCCCCACTGCCACTTGCTTTCTTGGACTTCTTGGGCTGAGGTGGGCGGGGTGCCCGAGGCCCCTTGTCATCTTCATCGGCCCCAGCTCGGCCTCGATGCTTCTCTGCCTTCCGTTTCTTCTTTTTCTCTTTTTTCTCTCTTTTCCTCTTGGGCTTAGATATTGGACCCTGGGACAGAGCAGCCAGTTGTTCGTGCACTGCCCGAAGCTACAGAAAAAACAAGAAGTGGAAAAAGTAAATAAAGATAAAAAGACAAGAAAAAAAAATCAGAACAAAAAGCATGAACCTCTTACCCAGTAAAAACTTTTAAGAGTGACAAAATACCTGTTCCTGTAGTTCTGCTAAACGATGAGCCCTTTCTTCCTCCGAGTCTGAGCTTTCACTCTCTTCTTCCTCCTCGTCCTCCTCATCTTCCTCCTCCTCTTCCTCAGAGGAGCTCTCACTGCTACTTTCCTCACTGGAGGACTCTGAAGATGATTTGGCCAAGCCAGGGGGCATGGCAGTAGAGACTGGTAAAGGCCCTGGTTCCAGTGGTTCATCTGGCATCTTGGCATAACGGAACTCAAATACATCCTATAAAGAGGCACAAACTCAAAACTATGCTGATGAACAGTGGGTGCCCTGCATACCCAGCCACCAAGTGATACAGCTCCCATTTACAACTGTACAGAACAGCGAGACCCTCATGTTGAGGCTACGCAGCACAGATGACAAAATAACTCCCCATACCATTTATTTTTCCAACTCCAACCTCTCCGCTCACCTGTAGCTTTCGTGCCATTGCCACAACATCGTGATCTGGGGGATTGTACTTATAGCAGTTGGAGAACATAAGCCGTACATCAGCAGCAAACTCCTGTGCATCCCGGTAATCACGGTTCTCCATCTTCCGCTGCAGAAGGAGGCAGCATCAGAAGCTGCACAGGCAGGAAGACTCACCTTTCCCTGCCAACCCCAGACACCACAAGAAGAGCCCTCTCTTGAGAGCACAGTGGGGATGACCTTAAGGATCTGTGCCCTGGGGTTCAAGTTTGAAGTCAAAGGAATTTGGGTGGGTTGAAGAGATATTTATGTCTAGAAAAAGAAATCATTTCTAAGTGACAGAGAAGAGGTGGCCTATGACTGTCTTTCCACCCCATAACTTCCTTAACCCAACACTGCCACATTAGTAATTATAAACAGTATTGTTCCCAAGACAAAGAAACCCCACCCTACTGTTTCAAACTCCAGAAAATATGAATTCTCAAGCACCAGACCTTCTTTCTGTTCCACTATTATTTTATAAAAGTAAACTGCCAAGAACCAAAGACTGCTGTGTGCCCACATAAGGATACTTCATGTTTTGCACCTAGGCTCCCCTCACTGCCTGAGCATCCCATCTGCCCATGCAGTGGGTACCTTGACAGTGCTGAGGTCCATGGGGTGCTTAATGATGTCATGGTAGTCATGCAGGCCAAGTGCAGAAGCATCCACTGGTTTATAGAAAGGCCAAGCATAGGCAGCATGCTTCTTAGAGAGTAACTCCTTCAAAATGCCATTGCAATGTTTTAATTGTTCTGAAAGCTTTCCTTTCTTAGAGCTCTGGTGTTGTTGCTGAGAGTCAGGCAAGTCTTTGCGTGGGGGCTTGATGGGGCGACCACTCTCTCTACGCATAGGGGGAAGCCGTGCTGCTTTAGGCTCAAGACTCCCAGGAGGGCTAGCTGGAGAACCAGGAGCCAGGATGGCTGTAGGTGTAGGGGTGGTAGTATCTGCTTTCCGCTTTACGCCTTTCTTCTGCAGAAAGAAAGATAAGGAACCTATTACTCCAAGCCCACCTTACTTAAGACCCTTGCCTCCCTGCTGCCCAGAGGAAATCCACAGATCATACCTTGGCAAGAGGCTGGGCTGGAGGAGCTGCAGTAACAGCAAGGAGCGGGGGTCCAGCAGAGTGCAGGGACTTGAGAAGTGGAGAGGAAATGACTGATGGGTGGGGAATGTTGAGGACAGTGGTAGGTATCTCAGGTGGGGGAGTATACAGGGCTGTGTGTGACACAGAAGAGACGGCAGGCACCTGATGGGCACTGGTAACACTGCCCTGGAGTGCTAGGAAAAAGGAAAAAAGCAAGTATAGTTTGATTCTCTTTCCCCTATCTTTAGGTGTCCATTTGCAAAACTCCTACTCTTCCTACCTGCCAACTTGGCCCCCTTCTTGTGGCTGTTCTTAGGGATGGTCACCACCAGTTCTTGTTCTTCTTGTGGCATTGATGCAACTTTCTGTAGGAAGATCTTTTCCAGAGTTTGTGCCATTAGGACAATATCATCAGTGGGCTATAAGAACACAGACAACAATGAAGAAAGTTAAAAAAAAATGCCAACAGAAGATAGACATACACCATCTTTCTCAGAGGCATTCAGAATCTAGGCCATTACCATACCCGCCGCAAGTCACCTTGTCATCAAATCTTGAAGAAAATTTCCTACTCCAGGCCACTACTGATTTCCACTTTCTCTTAACTGTGTCTCCCAAAATACTAAAGAAAAAACTACATGGTCCTTTACAGTTCAGAAGGGATTGAGAGCTGAAAAGAAAAGACATCCCTAGTCTACTCAGGTCTCTGGTGCTCTCTAAGAAATAGGGCCACCACCCTCCCCAAGTATGAAGTGTTCTACTTAAATAACCTTTAACTGGAGCTCTGAAGTCACATCACTGTGTTCGATAGTACCACCTAGAATCAGGTTTTGAAAACTGACTACTCTACCTGGGTAACACCCTTACTAGCAAAGCATTTAAACTTTATGTAGACAAAGTATCTAGCAATAATAGAAATCATCGTTTATCTGCATCTGCTAAATGAACACACAGAAAAACTCACCTTGTTGTAAATGTAACAGTTGGTGAACATGGTATTAAAATCTTGCATACACTCTGAGGCAGCCCAATAATAATTGTTTTCAAGTCTCCTCTTAATAGTACCCATGTCCATAGGCTGTTTTATAATTTTGTGATAATCCTAAATAGAGAAATGTTAGGTCAGAACCATAGGAAAATAAATGCTTACAGACACTACGGATCCCCGACTCTCTCTCTCACACACACACACCCCCCCCCTAAGCATCAGAGGAATATTTACTTAAACTGCGGCCCCAGTTAAACTGTGGGACAAAATAAATAAAGATTCTTGACACCCACAGGGAGGCCCCTGCTGCCTTTCTCTAACCACCCACCTCCCACCCACTCTGGAAACTTCCCATCCTGTGACATTACCTCTGGGGCTGGCTATCCATGGGCTGCATGAGGGAAAGGAAGAAGCTAAGAATTTTGGCCACCGTGGTCCTCTCCCCAACCCGAGGTGGGAATCTGTAAAATGGAGCCAGGGCACAAAAGTTAAGGAAGGACACATGGAGGGCACAAGGAAAGATGCCAAGATAGTTACAGCAAGCGGTCGGATCAATCGCAAAGGACCAAGAATCCAGAAATCTGGTGGCTAACTACCCTACAGGGGAGAAATGGGAACTCCCTAGGGGCCGCAGCATCTACACTAAGCAGACCACCCCCATTCACACGCAGTCTTGCTCATCCCATACCTCCCAGGCTCCAATGTCTCTACTCACCGGTAGACCCAGTTTGACAGCATCCACTGGCTGCCGGAATGGCCATGCGAACTGATGTTTCCACAGAGCCTTCATCACTACCTTGTGTAGGTATTGCAGCTGGTTGGTAACTCGTCCTGGCTTTTTGGGATTGGACACCTCCGGGGGTGGTGGGTTGGCAGGGGTCAGTTGCAAAGCAGGCACCGAAGCCATTGTGGGGCTCTCAAATCCCTCATACAAGAGGGAGGGTTTTCGAATCCTTTTCCCTGGTGCCGCTGCTTCTGGGCCCAGTCCCAGCAACCCTGCATTCCCTTCCCCAGGGAGCCTGTAAAGATGGGAAACAAAATTAGGGCAATATCGTGCAAATCAGAAAAAAGTGCATTTGCACAATGGTCTGATAAATCCAGGTGTTGGCCCTAATGAGGTGGTTGCGCTTATGCCAAGTGATTTAAGCAGAAACAATACCCAAACAATCTGTGGAGCTTTTATTGCTGGCCCTGCCTTTCTTTTATTAGTATTTTTAGTATACTGTCTAGATCCCACCTTCTGAACTCTAATGACTTCTTTTTCGTATTTTAAACTCTAAAATTGGTTCTGATAGGGCACAATATCTCAGAACTACAGCCCTATGGGGATGGGGCTTAAGCAAGATGGGAGGAGCTAAGAAACTCAAACCCCAAGCTTCCTCCTCACTGGGGGGGTTTGGTGGTTGCCATGGTGGTTGAGCGCTGGTGAAGAGAGGAAGAGAACAAATTATGGACATAGAAAATTCCATAAAATGCTGGTAAGACACCGAATAATCCACCTAGATAGAAGAGAGAGCACCATCTTCCACAAGGTCTGGGAAGTTAACGCCACAACAGAACATGGACTGGAAACTCAAATGAAAAACCATACCAACTTAAAAAACATCCAGACAAGGAAGCATTTTCAGACTTCACAGCCCGAAACTGCCAAGCCCCCAAAATTATTCGCACCAAATGAAAGTCTCCTCACTCCAAGAAAGTAAAAAACCCGTACAAAACAGTCAAGGTCACCAAGTGATAGCCCCCTTCCACCCACCCACTACACAACAAGATTCCACTACCAGTTCCCCACTATGGCACCAACTCCAGACACCAAACGCCAACAGTGGTTCGTCTACAGTCCCTCTGGTGCTCCTCCGATGAGTTTCCTACCACCTAAAATTTAAGACATTATACGGGAATCTCATTGTTTACAACGCAGTGCTGAACGAGGAACCTTAGCTCTACCCTCCTGCTCCGAACGAAACCCCTATTAAGAAAAAACAATGCCTCCACCAACAAACACCACATACAACCCACCCACCCAAAGAAAACAAAAGATTTAATGACATATCCTGGGCGTTAGGAATCCGCAGACTTGGAGAGTGATCCCTTTACCCTTCTCCGGGAATCCCCGTTGCCAGTCCCTTAAGCTATCACCATGGCAACCCTACAGGGCGCTAGAGGTGGCCGTGAATCCCCCTAAAAAGCTATGACAAACCGCCGCTAGACACCAGACCCACCAAACGCCAGAGCTGCTGTCCACCCTCACTACACTCCACCGCCAAACTAGCTCTGCCTGACTCGGTGAAGACTGGGCCACGGCGGCATCAAATGTATAAAATGACAGCCTGTATTCCCCTCCATGCGCAGTAGCCGGGCCGCCACCACCGTTCCAAAACCGTCGCTCAATGCCCTCCGCGCGGCCGAGTCAACAGCCGCCGCCAAACAGCAGCGCGCCGGGGCCGCTCCGTACTCCCCCCGAGCACGGCGCCCCACACCCCTGTGCCGCCGCCCGCAACATCCCCTTCCCACACGCTCCTCCCGTGAACGTACTTGTTGTGAGGGGTCACGTTCTGCAGCATCTTGACCGCAGGGAACCGGCGCTGCCCTCAGCCGCGGAAAGTCCGGGTGGCCTCAGTTCCCCTCACCGCCCGGTCCAGCATAACCCGGTAAGTACGGGGGAGGCCGTTCCTCTTGGGCCTCCAGGCAACAAACCCCCTGCCGGACCGGCACGAAAGCAGTCTCTTTGGGGCCTCTCGGAGAGCTCCAGGCAGCTTGGCGCGCTCTGCAGACGGCGGACAGCAAGAAAATGGCGGCGGCCTCCGCTGAGGCGGGCAACTAAGGAGGGACTGACTCTTCAAAGGACGGTCCCCGATCTCAGACACCGTCGTCGATATAGCCCGCTGTTGCTCTGCAGGGATCCCCTCTTCTTGTCGGGAGCCTACGGGGCGGACGAGGTCCCGTTTCGATCTCGGATGGAGGCGGATGAACACGAAAAGTGGTTTAGGAAGCCGCCGCCTCCATCTTTGAAATCCTCTTGAGGGCGGAGTAGAAGGGGAGGACAGACTCCGAGGATTGGGCGGGGCCCGAAAAAGGGGAGCTTCAGGGGCTTCTATGGGGTCTGTACTGTCCGCTGGGACCAGTCATAGGCCGGGACGAAGGCCATTTCCAAGCGGATGGAGGTGGATTGTAATGGCGGCCCCGGACGACACGAAGGCTCTGTATCAGTAGGCAGAATCCTCCAGCTCGTTCTAGAGGCTGCTCCACTCCAGCGCGAAATGGCGCCGCCGAGCCCCGCGCCAGCCCTTTATATATAGGCGGGGAGGAGGAGCTTCGCCGCTCATGCGCGCCACCCCGCTCGAGATTTCCCCCACCCCCCCCGCGCGCGCGCGCTCGCTCACGCGGGTGAAGAAGCTGAGTCGAAGGGGAAGGAACACCTCTCCGCGGGAGCTTTTTCTATTGGCCAGCCGCAACGATGACGTCATAAACTTCATTTCCAAGGTGTCAGTCACCAGGCAGAAGAGTGCCGCAGAGACCCACAGGGAAGTGGCAACCCGCCACATCTCCAAGCCAATTGGCTGAGCTGTGGTCCGCCGAATCCAGGCAAAGAGGATGGTTGGAAGGGGTGCGGAAGCCATCGCCCCACAGCCTCCAGCACCCTCTCCCCGCCTCTCCTTCCAACAAAGTCTTCCCAGGCTTCCATGCACAGCACAACTGGAGACTGCCAAGCTCGGGCAGGTCGTGCCATTCGTAGCTCCTCCATTGGCCAGACCGGCAGGGAAACGGGAGGGGTCGCGTGGGCGTAGCCTGCCTGGGCCCGCCAGGGGTGTGGCCGCAAGACGCCCGGCGGGTGGTGGTTCTCGGCGGTAAGGCAGCTGCAGCGAAGAATCTGAAACGAAGAAGAAGACGCCATCTTAGAAGCCGCGGCCTGTTCCTCTATGGCGAACAGCTACGGGCTTCAGAACGGCGACGAGGGGATCTAACTTTCCATGCCCCACAATGTAAAACACAGGCTTGCCAAAGTCTTAAAATACTCCACTCCCTCCCCCAAACCAAATAATGGAAAGACAAGAGCAAAACACTCATTATTTACTGTTTAGTCCCAAAGACTACAAAAGCTAGAATACGTCTCCCAAATTTGCACGTCCAAGCCCCTTTCTAATCCCTCCCCCTCACACCTACGGTTACCAATACATTTCTGCTCGTTCGAAAAAACCTCGGCAACCCTGAAGTGGGATTAAAATCTCCAAACGCATCCATCTACCCTATACAATGTAACCCACCTCACCTCTTCCTCAAACTCCATTCCGGCGTCTGGCTCAGAGCAGAAAAAACAAGTCCTGTGAGGGGTGACTTAGGGGAAAAACCCTCCCCCTCCAGGCGAGCTCGGACCTTTCCCCACACGCCACACCACCCCTAAGGGTATCCGCCTCTTAGGGGCCCTCCGCCACGGGGGCGAAAGAACCCCCCCGCCCCCCCACCAGGGTCCGGAGTCCTCCCCACGGAGCGGCTGGTCCATCGGTCAGCGCCAGGGAGGAGGGCGAGCGGAGGAGGCGGCGGCTGCGGCTCAGACTAGCCCTCCCCCTCCTCCCCTCCTCCCCTCCCCCCGGCCGTCCGCCTCCGAGGAGGGGCAGGAGCCATTTTGGGAGCTCAGTTTCGCCCCCTCCCCCCACCTTACTCAGGTCTTCCTCATAACTTGGTTAGCTAAATAAGGGTGCAGACTCTATGAATAAACCAGAGCCCAAAGTCTGGATCTCCAGAGCATCTCTGGGGCCGTCCCCGCCCCCTTACAAAAGAGTGAAAGGATTTCCCCCACCCGAGAAAACCTGGGCTTTGGCGAAAGGGCGTCCCCTCCCCCGTTTCCCCTTTCTTCGCTACCAGGGAGAAAACAAACTTGTGTGCCTATCAGGGAAAAGTAATCAGCGTAGGTGAACAAATACACGGTAAGATTCCCCCTCCCCCGGGAAGGACTCGTAAGGGCCTAGGTCCTTTAGCTGCAACCATGCCACCCTTCCTCCTCTGCAGTAGCCCTTCAGCTCCAACCTCGGTTACTGTCTAAAATGGCCGCCAGTCTCCTGTCTTCTTACCACTAGTAGGGCAAACCCGGGGAAGGCGGGGGAAAACGAGCATCGGGAGAGCAGAGTCCCCTTCCCCCAGCCAAGGATCAGGCCTTGGCCCCCAAAAGTACAAGCGGCCCCGTCCGGGTGGCTGCAGCAGGGAGGGCAATGACACAGCAACTTTGCAGAGGCCTCCTCCCCTCCCCCTAGTGGCCCAACCGCCCAAATCCGCTTTTCTCCACCCGGGCTCTGCAGGCCAGGACAGAGGCCCATCAGGGGGCCGGCCGTAGAAGAAGAACTTAGCAGGCTGAGAAAATACCAGGCCTTAGAAAGGAAAAGGGCAGCCAGATATTGCTCTCGTTTATTCCCTGCATTCCGGAAAATCACTGCCTCCCGATCCTCTATCCTCCCTTCCCCCACATGAGTCACCAGGGAGGCTACTGCTACTCAGTAATTTGGGAAAGTAACTCTTTTCCTCCTTTCCGTTCCCTCCCCCGCAGTACACAAGGAGAGAACTGTTCAGGACTGGGGGAGGGGATGAGGGAGGCGAGGGAAGAGGCCACCCTGGAGAAACCCGAAACCTTGGGAGCTGTGAAATCATTCCAGGTCCCGAGCCTCCCTCGCATCTCAGACCACTTTTTCTAGACCCCCTACTGCCAGCACCCACCTTGGGCCTGGTTTCTGTTCCTAAGCAGACCTCAAGCTTTCAGCTTGTAAGACCCCCAGCCTGGAGTAGACACGTGCTCAGTAAAGATCCTACAGGGGCAAAAGGCCCCACAGGCCGTGTCCACGTGAATGCACACAAATTCGGTAAGCGACTCGAAGCGTAACCTCCAGCCTGCAGTGTGACGACTGGAGCTCCCCTACCGCGAACACAAAGGGCACACAGCAATGCTCCCTCCAGAGGCTCTGGGGAGAAAAGAAGTTGGCGCCTGGGAACAACCTCAGTTCACAGCCTGGGTGGCCAACTCCTGAAGCATTCACATCCACGGGTAGGGGCCACAGCCACCACTCCTCAGCCCACCGCCAGGTCACCCCTCCCTCGGCCTCCGATGGATCCCTTCTCACCTGGCTCCCGGCTGCTGTACCCCCAGGGGACGAATGGAATGGGGGGGCCACACCGCCCCCTTACCCTTTTGCCCTCCAATTGGTATGGAGGCATGAGGCTGGCCATTCCCATCCCCCCCCAGTGGCCCTCTCCCGCTCGCCCCCCTCTACGCTCCCATTGGCTGTAAAAGGTTTGAAAGACAAATCTTCCCACTCTCAGCATTCTTTTCTGAACCCCAAGAATCCCCCTCCCGGACTCCCCACCATTGGCTAAGCACTTGACTGACAACATCTCCGCCCCACAAGGGCCCCTTCTCACCTGGATCCTAAAGCCTTCCAGGGGGCCTCCAAAGTTGCCCTCGGCTTGGTACGGGGTATGTAATCCGGGGTGTCAACCCCCCCCGGAAAACGAAGCCGTGTTGGGGGAGGGGGCGTAGCCCCCAGCCCCTCCCTTCCCGAACGGGCTGGGGGGTGGGGAGAGTACCGGGGCCGCGCGGCCACGTCAGCAGCGCCCAGATTGGCTGACGGGGGTCACGTGCCCGCTGCCCCCCCCCAAGTCACGAGGACCAGTTTTCCAAACGTTCCTGGGGGTCGCGCAAGGGGCCAAGGGGGCCGCATGGCCAGGCCTATGTCCCGAAACCCAGAGCGTTATAATGCTGCTGCTTGTCCATATCCCCAGCTTCCTATCCCGCAGTCCTCGACTCTGTCCCCCCCACTCGCCTCTCCATACGGGATCAGCATGGCTGCCGCAGACCACGAACACGCACAGCGCAGGCGCAAGGGTGCGCCCTGACTGGGGGAGGGGAAAGGAGTGCCAGAGGCGGCGGGGAGAGCCGTAGTGCGCAGGCGTCCGGGCCGGAATCGCAGCTCCGGCGGCGGGGCTCGGAGCGCTCGTATTTGGTTGGTGGGGGGGAAGCCGGCGCCCTGGCGCCGACCGCCTGCCTCAGCGCGCCCTCCCCCACTACCCGCGGCCTAGCTGGGTAGCCGCGGGCGACCAGGCTTGTTTCCTTCTAGGTGGGTGTAAGGTGCACCTTGGCTGGTCTTGGCCTGAAACCAGCGGAAGCGCGCGCCAGGAAGCTGCTGTCAGCGGAGGAGAATGGGGCCTGGACCTGGAGATATGAGGGTCTGCAGAGAGGGGCCCCTTTCCTGGTGTCGTGTGGTGCGACCACTGGACAGGGCGTTTCTCGCCCTCGTCGCGCCTGCCGCGCGGAGAGATGAGGTGCGGACCGCAGACATGGACTTCGTATTCGGCTTTAGTCTTAGGCAGCCTTACAATTCCTCCGTGCCATGAACCTACGCTAGACTTTTCTTTAGTGAGACCTGTGAGTCCCTGGACCGCTCTGTCTTGTATGATATTTACCAGCTGATCACTTTTCCTTCTCTATCTCGTAGTGGACCGTTTAAACTTCTTATACTCTTAAAAGTTACGACCTCTACTCTCTCAATCTTGAGTGAATCCCCCCAAAATTTTGGAATTGGTAACATAAAATGTTATGGTGATTCAGTTGCCAGCTAAAAAGTAAGCCTTTAATTTGTCATTAGCCGATAACCTCTCCCTTGATTACCCAGAGTAAGGTCTAGATTTTCACGCTGCAGACCCTAATCTCTCCTCACCGACAGATGGCACCTCACAGAACAGAAAGGCCAACTTGCAGAACTCCTGGCTTCCCATTTCCCACCTGCAAACTGGGTCAAGTGTGTATTCCTTTACCATTTCACTAGAGGTCCTCCCTTCGATTTAAGGAAATCCTTTACTATTGACCTGGTCAACCTTCTCTCTTACCCGGAGGCTCTCTTCCTTTCTCCGCCCTTTGACCTTTTTAACTTTTCTCTTGGTTTCCCTGCTGACAAAAAGAGAACAACCCTCTCAATCACCTGCCCTCTTAGAGACTCATTTCTCTCAGCTCCCTTGCACAGCCAAGACCTGAAATTGAAATTATCCTTACTATCTCAATTCTTTGTCACCCTCTCTTTCCCCATCCCCACTCCTCAAGCCACCTCTGCCAGGCTGCTATCACCAAAACTTTTCTGGCAGATGTCACCAAGAACCTCCTAAGTGGCAAAGTCAGGAAGCACTTTACAGTTCTCACCTTATTTGACCTCTGAGGCATTAGACATTTGATCATGTTTCCTTCCTGACATTCTCTCTACCCTTGACTTCTATGACCACTCTCACTTGTTTCTTTTTCTATTTGTCTAACTGTTCCTCTCCAGTCTCAGTGGATTTTTCTTCCTTAGCCCCTTTTTATGTGTTGATGTTTGCCGTGATTCTTGTTTGCTTCTAATTCTGTTCAACTTCTCTAAGTAATCTGACTCCATGGCTCAAAGCCTCTCAAGTCTGAATCTTTAGTTCACACAGCTCTTTAAGCTAAACTTCCTACTAAATATTCCCACTTGGATAACTCTCAGATACCAATATGTTCAAAATTGATGCAATCTCTATACACTCTAGACCTGCTCTTTCTCTTCTGTTATCCCGAGTAATGGCGGCTATTTAACCCCAAAGCCTGTAATCTGGGAGCCTGTTGTTGATTTCCTTTTCTCATACCCTTACAGACTCATCATTTTGCCTCTTAACTATGCATCAACTCACCCTTCTATCCTAGTTCTATCACCTGAGCTGTACCAACAGTCTCCTAAATTATCTCCTAGACACATGGCTATTTGGATTTAAATTAATACAATTTTAAATTTAGTGTCTCAATATACTAGCCACATTTTAAGTTCTCAATTGCCACATGTGAGTAGTGGCTGTCATATGGGAAAGCACAGATTATTGAACATTTGTGTCATTGCAAGTAGTTTTTTTTTTTCCTGATACGGAGTCGGAGTCTTGCTCTGTCGTCCAGGATGGAGTGCAGTGGCGCGGTCTTGGCTTACTACAACCTCTGCCTCCCGGGTTCAAGCAATTCTGCCTCAACCTCCCAAGTAGCTGGGATTACAGGCGCCCGCCAGCACATCCAGCTAATGTCTGTATTTTTAGTAGAGACGGGGTTTCACCATGTTGGCCGGGCCAGTCTCGAATTCCTGACCTCGTGATCCGCCCACCTCGGCCTCCCAAAGTGCTGGGATTACAGGTGTGAGCCAGTGCGCCCAGCCTCATTGCAAGAAGTTCTATTGGACAGTGCTGCTTTAGACTTTCTTCTCTGCCTCGGCCACAATACTGCCAGGAGAAAGCTTTCCAAAATATAGCCCTGGCCATAGCTCTCTTTTAAACTCTATGTTAATTCCTTATTGGCTATGTGATGAAGTCAAAATTCCTGTGTTTGCCAGAACAGTCTGCCTAGCTTTCCAGCCTCATGTCTAACCACTTCCTCTTGGGCCCTATATTCCAGCTGTATTGAACTGTTTCCCAGACGCATCATTTTGTTTCATGCCTCTGTGTTTTACACATATGCATTTTTTTTATGGAGTAGACTTTTCCCCAATCTATGTAAGCCTAAATAACATCTCTGAAAACATCTCTGTTATCTTTGAAGTTGAGCTGACTGCTCATTCTTTGGTGTCCCTTACCCTTAGGATTTTACTTTCCACAGTGAATGGCATTTATGTGATTACATGTTTCTCTCCAGTACTAGGCCTTGATTTTGAGAGCAGGGCCATGATATATTTTTCTTGCTTTGCTTTTTTTTTTTTTTTTTTTAAATATCCTCAGGTCCTAGCACAGTATCTGGCCAGTATTAGCTTCTCACAAGTTGAGCAAATATTGAGGTGAATTGATGTGTAAGTAAGTATGTGACTTAGGTAAGATTGAAATGTGTATATTTTATGGGGTGCCATGTATAGGGGAAGAATCATAGACAAAATTATTGCCTTCAGACATAATCTGAGACATTAGAATTATGTGAGGAAAGACAGAAGTAGAACAGCACAGGTTATTGTCACAGAGAGTAGTCTAGTCCAATCTGGCCAGAACATAAGCTACAAGAAGTAGAGCAGGAGAAGAGAAAATGGGAGGTAAATTTATATTGGAGAACACATTATGGAAGGTTTCCGGTGCTGTTAAGTTTGGAACCAGTGGGGAACCACTGAAATTTTTTGAGTAATAACTTGATCAGAGTTATGTTGTTAGATAGGAACTCTGTCTTCCAGTGGCTGGCACTGTCCGTGTTAATAAACCTCAAATTAAAATGTCAGGGGGTCGGAAAGAGATGTGATTGGTGATACAAAACATTTATTGAGTAGTTAAAATGTGTCGGGTACTGTGATGAGTACTTTACATGTATTAACTCTTTTAATCCTTATAACCCTGTAAAGTCAATACTAATATTATCACCCTCAGTTTTCAAATGAAACAACAGAAGCAAAGGACGGGTTAGTCTGTTTTCTGATGCTATCACAGAATACTCACAGACTGGGTAATTTATAAACAGTAGTTTATTTGACTCAGTTCCAGATGCTTGGAAGTCCAAGAGCATGGCATTGGCACCTGGTGAGAGAGCCTTGTGCTGCATCATCCCACGGCAGAAGGGCAAACAAGCACATGAGATGGAGAGAGAATAGGGGCCAGAACATACCCTTTGTTTGTTTGTTATTTTACTTTTTATTTTATTTTATTTTTTTTGAGACAGAGTCTTGCTCTGTTGCCCAGGCTGCAGTGCAGTGTGCAGTGGCACGATCTTGGTTCACTGCAAGCTCCGCCTCCCGAGTTCACACCATTCTCCTGCCTCAGCCTCCGGAGTAGCTGGGACTATGGGCGCCCACCACACCCAGCTAATTTTTTGTATTTTTAGTAGGGACAGGGGTTCACTGTGTTAGCCAGGATGATCTAGATTTCCTGACCTTGTGATCCGCCTGCCTCGGCCTCCCTGGGATTACAGGCATGAGCCACCATGCCCTGCCTCAGAACGCACCCTTTTAAATGGGAACCCGTACCTACATTAGTAGCATTAATCCATGAGAGCAGAGCCCTCATGACCTAATTAGCTCTTAAAGGTCCCAGTTAAAACTCAAAATGGCAGTTAATTTCAACAAGAGTTTTGGAGGGGAGATTCAAACCATAGCAGATAGTATTTACCTAAGGTCACACTTTTAGTAAGTAGCAGAACTGGGATTTGAACCCAGCTGACTCTGGGTGGTATATTATTCTGTTTACTAGGCACAACAGGGAGTTTAAGATCCAAGATTGAAGTTAGATAAAAAAAGATTAGGAAGAGTAGATTTGAGAGTCACCTTTGAGGTGATGTTTGAATCAACCGTGAAGGTAGCCGAGGTTTATAAAGGAACGGGTATGAAAACAGGATAAAGGATTGAGCTTTGGGTTACATCTTCATATAGGGAGCAAGTATAGGAAGTGGAACCAGTGGAAAATCTCAAACAAGAAGCAGCAGAGCAATATAATGTGAGGAAGCTAGAACAGGAGATGGTTCCAGGAAGGATTTCATGTTTATTGAATGACTGATTAAATCAGGACTCCTTAAGCTTTTTATGTGCCATTAGCTTTTTTGGCAGTTTGGTGAAGCCTTTGGATCTTGTCTGATGATATTTGTAAATGCATAAAATAAAATATAAACTATAGTTATCAAAATACAGTGGTCCCCCCTTAACTGCAGTTTCACTTTCTGTGATTTCAGTTACCCAAAGTCAACCTTGTCTGAAAATAAGTACAATAAGATACTTTGTGTATGAGACAGAAAGACCATATTCACATAATTTTTATTACAGTATAATTGTCCTATTGTTGTTAGTCTCTTCCTGTGCCTAATTTATAAATTAAACTTTATCATAGGTATATCTATGGATAGGAGAAACTGTGTAATTACATTTGGTGCTATGTGGGGGACACTACTATATTTAAAGAAGTGTGTGATCTAGTAGTATGTGTTTCTGTATTAATACAATACAGTGTTTCTTTATTAATACATTAAAAAGCATGATTTATTGGCAAGTTTAACAACTCCCATAATTTTAAGTGATATTTTAAGATGTCTGTAACAACTACAATGTGACATGAAAATATTAATTGATGGTGTTTTCTATTGATGACAGTGTTACAGCTGCTGGTTGGTACTGCAAAGATTTATTTTGTACATTCTTAAAATTAAATTTCAATGAGAGTTTTTTGAAAATAAAGTTGACTTTTTTTATTCCATCCAAGTTTATGGACCTCTGAATTCTTTTAGAAATTTTTTATTGATACATAATAATTATACATATTTAGGGGGTACATGTGATATTTTGATACATGCATATGATGTGTAATGATCAAATCAGGATAATTAGGATATCCATCGCCTCAAACATTTATTATTTCCTTCTGTTGGGAGCATTTCAAATCTACTCTTCTAGCTATTTTGAAATATACAGTAAATTAATGTTAACTGTAGTCACCCAGCTGTGCTATCAAACACTATAGAATTTATTCCTTCAACTATATATTTTTAACCATTAATGAATCTCTTTTCATCCCTCTTCCACCTCCACCCTTTCCCAGCCTCTGGTAACCATCGTTCTACCCTCTATCTCCGTAAGATCAACTTTTTTAGCTCCCACATATGAGAACATGTGATATTTTTCTTTCTGTGCCTGACTTATTTCATTAACATAATGACTTCCAGTTCCATCCATGTTGCTGGAAATGACAGGATTTCATTCTCTTTTATGGTTGAATAGTATCCATTGTATATATATACACCACATTTTCTTTATCCAGTCTTTTCTTGATAGACTCTTAGATTGATTCCATGTCTTGGCTACTGTGGGTAGTGCTGCAATAAACATGGACATGTACACATCTCTGATATATTGATTTCCGTTATTTTGGCTATATACCCAGCAGTGGGATTGCTGAATCATATAGTAGATCTATTTTTAGTTGTTTGAGGAATCTTTATGCTGTTTTCCATAGTGGCTATGTTAATTTACATTTCTACCATCAGTATATGAGCATTCCCCTTTCTCTGCATCCTCATCAGTATCTCATCTGTGTCTTTTTGATAATAGCCAATTTAAGTAGATTCAGATGATAGCTCATTGTGGTTTTGAGTTGCATTTCCCTTATGATTAGTGATGTTGACAATTTTTTCATATGCCTGTAGGCCATTTGTATGTCTTTTGAGAGAGGTCTATTCAGATCTTTGCCCATTTTCAAATAGAGGATTATCTGGAGGATTTTTGCTGTTGAATTTGAGTTCCTTATGTATTGTGGTTATTAATCCCTTATCAGATGGATAGTTTACACATATTTTTTTCCCATTCTGAAGGTTGTCTCTTCACTCTGTTGATATATATTCTAGTTATTAATCCCTTATCAAATGGATAGTTTGCACATATTTTTTCCCATTCTGAAGGTTGTCTCTTCACTCTGTTGTTTCCTTTGCTGTGGCAGAAGCCTTTTAGCTCGATGTAATTCCGTTTGTCTATTTTTGCTTTCTTGCCTGTCCTTTTGAAGTCTTTAACCAAAAAATGTTTGCTCAAAGTCTTGAGCATTTCCCCAGTATTTTCCTACAGTAATTTTTATAGTTTCAGGTCTTACATTTAAGTTTTTAATCCATTTTGATTTAATTTTTGTATTTGATGAGAGATAGGGGTCTAGTTGTATTTTTCTGCATATTGTTATTCAGTTTTACCAGTACCATTTAATGAAGAGTGTGTCCTTTTCCCATTGAATATCTTGGTACCTTTGTTGAAAATCAGTTGGCTGTTAAGATGTGGATCTATTATTTCTGGGTTCTTTGTTTGGTTCTGTTGGTCTATGTATCTGTTTTTATGCCAGTACCATGCTCTTTTAGTTACTGTAGCTTTGTAGTATATTTTGAAGTCAGTTGGTATGATGCCTATAGCTTTGTTCTTTTTGTTCAGGATTACCTTGACTATTTGTGTCTTCTCTGGTTCCATATTAATTTTAGGTTTGTTTTTTCTCTTTCTGCAAAGAATGGATTTGTATTTTGGTAGGAATTGCAACAAATCTGTAGATTGATTTTGGTAGTACAGTCATTTTCACAATACAAATTCTTCCAAAGACATAGGATGTCTTTCCATTTTTTTGTGTGACCTCTTCAGTTTCTTTCCTCAGTGTCTCATAGTTTTCCGTGTAGAGATCTTTCACCACCTTGGTTTATTCTAGATATTTTATTTTGTGGTTTTTTTGGTGGTGGAGGGGTGTTGTAGCTATTGTAAATGGGATTACTTTGATTTCTTTTTTCTCTAGTTTACTGTTTGTATCCAGAAGCATCATTAATTTTTATATGATAATTTTATATCCTGCAACTTTACTGAATTTATCAATTCTAAGAAGTTTTTGTGTTTGTATGTGGAACTTTTAGTTTATAGATTTGTATGTTTACTTGTTTAATGTCTATTTTCATTAGACTTTAAGTGTGATGATGGCAGGTATCTGTTACACAGCATACTGCTAGACACACAGAAGGTGGCCAATAAATATTTGCTAAATAAATGAACTTTTCTGAGTCACAGTTTTCTTGTTTATATAATGGAGATAATACATTATAACCTTGTAGAGTAGTTGTAAAGATTACTGCATCATAGTAATGTCACTAAAAGGGAAGGATGAATATGGGTATGGAGAAATACACTGAGGTAGAAATAAGAATAAATGTGGGAGCTGGATGGCTGGGTTTGCTCTCTCAAACAGGAGGTGGCAGGGAGTAGGAAGAAAACGGTAGTTGACAAGGAGCTTGGGAAGGACCTAGAATGGAATTGGAAGGGTAGTAGAGTACATAGGGAAGGCTGTGGAGGTGTAGAATGGCTCATAGAAACTGGGTGCGGTCGCTCATGCCCGTAATCAAAGCACTTAGGGAGGCCGAGTCAGGTGGATCACGAGGTCGGGAGATCAAGATTATCCTGGCTAAGACGGTGAAACCCCATCTCTACTAAAAATTTTAAAAAATATATAAATTAGCCGGTGTGGTGGCACACGCCTGTAGTCCCAGATACTCCAGAGCTGAGGCAGGAGGAGAATCACTTGAACCCGGGAGGCAGAGGTTGCAGTGAGCAGAGATCGCACCACTGCACTCCAGCCTGGACAACAGAGCGAGACTCTGTCTCAAAAAAAAGGAAAAAAAAGAATGGCTCATAGATAAGCCTGATAAGATGACAAGATTTACCTTTGAAACATCTGTGTTAGAAGAGACAATCCATCACTATTACCTGCAGGCTCTTCCATTCTCAGTTCAGCACCTTCAGAGACTGGTAGCCCATTTGTTCATCGAGTGAAAGGTCACTTGGTGGTGGATATAGATACATACATATATATATATCCACTATATATATATAACCACTCTATATATATCCACTATATATATATATCTACTATCCATTATATATAGAGAGAGTACACCCTCCCCTAAGGTCCTTGCAGTAGAAATGAGGTGACTATGAAACAGACATAAATGGAAGAGAATAATACAATTAAAACAGTATAACACAGGGTGCTTTGGAAATGTACTGAAGAGGCGATTAATCTCAACTCTGGGTTCAAGGAAGGCTTCCTGAGAGGAGCGAGATTTCACCTGAAAGGACATATAGAAGTAGGTAAGTAGACTTCAGGTCATTAAGGGTCATGACAAGGAAAGTAGATCATTAAGAATCATGGAGGGTTTTCATGCAGAAGTATAATATGATCAACTAAGCATAATAAAAATATCCTTCTGGCAGCACTGTGGAAAATAATAAGATTGGAGAGAGAGAGACCAATTATAAGAAAGTTGCAATAATCCAGTGAAAACCAACTATTGAAGGCCTGGACCAGTGGGAATGGAAAGAAAAGAAAGGAAGGTTCAAGAGCTATTAGAATTCTTAGGACAATTGAATGGGAAGGTTTGAGGAAGATGGGGTTGTCAAGGATGACCCACGTTTGTAGCTCAGGTGGACATCTTGTTATTCACTGGAGTCTTAAATATAGGAGAGGAGTTGGAATATATTGGGAAGGGAAAGTGATGAATGTACTCTTGTAATCTTGCGATGGAGATACATTCAGAGTAGCAATTCCTAACTTTATTTGCCTATGGAATACCTAATTAGAATTCATTATTGAACCATCAGTAGATTTATGAAACATAATATAAAATAGAAAACTCACCAGTTTTTTTTAAACTAATGGCATAGTTTGAAAATTATAAGATACTACTTTTCATTTAAAACTTCATTCTCGGCGGGGCGCGGTGGCTCAAGCCTGTAATCCCAGCACTTTGGGAGGCCGAGACGGGCGGATCACGAGGTCAGAAGATCGAGACCATCCTGGCTAACACGGTGAAACCCCGTCTCTACTAAAACTACAAAAAAACTAGCCAGGCGAGGTGGCGGGCGCCTGTAGTCCCAGCTACTCGGGAGGCTGAGGCAGGAGAATGGCATGAACCCGGGAGGCGGAGCTTGCAGTGAGCTGAGATCCGGCCACTGCACTCCAGCCTGGGCGACAGAGCTAGACTCCGTCTCAAAAAAACAAAACAAAACAAAACAAAACAAAACAAAAAAAACTTCATTCTCTTAGACATTTTTGAGATAATTAGGAGAAATGAACAGATTGGGTTAAATGAAGTTAAGTCACTTTTAATTTTGTTGGTTGTGGTGATGGCATTATAGTTATGTTAAGAGAAAGGTTATTATCTATTATAGATATGCCTAAAAATATTTTCTGGTGAAATGTAATGGCAGAATTTCTTTAAAATACTCCAAAAAATGCAGAACAATAGATGAAACAAGAATGGAAGAATGGTAAATGTTGAAAAATGTTGAAATTCATGAGAGTACGTTAGAGTTTATTAGATTTTTCTCTTCTGTGTGTGCTTGGAGCTTTTCAGAGTAAAATTTTAAAAACTTTTTAGATTTTTTTTTTTTTTTTTTTTTTTTTTTGAGACGGAGTCTCGCTCTGTCGCCCGGTCTGGAGTGCAGTGGCCGGATCTCAGCTCACTGCAAGCTCCGCCTTCCGGGTTTACGCCATTCTCCTGCCTCAGCCTCCCGAGTAGCTGGGACTACAGGCGCCTGCCACCTCGCCCGGCTAGTTTTTTGTATTTTTTAGTAGAGACGGGGTTTCACCGTGTTAGCTAGGATGGTCTGGATCTCCTAACCTCGTGATCCGCCCGTCTCGGCCTCCCAAAGTGCTGGGATTACAGGCTTGAGCCACCGCGCCCGGCCGAGGTGGTTACTTTTCATACGATTCTCCCTTCTCTAGGAATAGCTTTAATCCATAGGGGTAATACTGTACCTGGCCACAACCAATGAATCCAGTGGTACACACCTAATACAAGCTGAGCCAGTCAGAGAGTCTCTCCCAGCAAAGCAAAACATGAAAGATAAAGAGGCAGGAGGCCTTTGCAGGTGAGCATATTAATGGCAACTCAACTCCTGCTTCTAAGGTCCCTGTGGCTATTCTACCTGAGGCTAGCTTATTCAACTATTACTTTCATTTCATGAGTTAGATCAGTATCTTTCCTATAAATCCTCGTTTTTAAAATTTAAGTTGGCCAGAATTGGTTTCTATTGCTTGCAAATAAAATAGACTTATTAAATATAACAAATTGTTGCATAATAAAAATATAAATGTGTTTGATGTTGCATTATGTCTATGTGAAAATAAATTCAAAAATAAATGATTGCTATCATCAAACTTACTTTTTTTATTTCTTGAGGAACGCTATTATCTTGTGAAGAATACAGTTTAAGAACTGCTGTTGCATAGCATCCAAGTGAATTTGACCAGGAGCGGTTGGGATATGGGTAGTGTGGAACTCAGTAAGATCTGAGCTGAAGAGGTAAGCTTGGAAAACATTAGCAAATGGGTGGTAACTGAAGGCATGTGGGAGTAAATAAGATCATCCAGGGCAAGTGTATAGTGTAAGAAGAGTAAAGGTTGAGGACAAAACTCCAGGGAATACCAGTACTTAAAGGGTTGCTGAAAGAAAGGAGTCCCACAGAGACTGAAAAGGGGATGCCAGAAAAGTAGGAGGAAAAACTAGGAGAGAGTGCCATCAGGGATGCCAAAAATTTGACCAATTTAGGAGATAGGGTATGGCCAACAGTGTCAAATGTTGCAGAGACTGTAGTTCATTTGATTTGGCAACACAAAAGTATTGGTGAACAATTGCATTGTTGAGAGTTAAAAGATTAAATGGCAAATATGAGAGCCGGGCCACAGTTGCCCATGACTTTTCCAAGAAATTTGACTCTGCTAGGGGGAAAAATAGAGTCTTATTTTATTTTATTTTATTCTATTTTATTTTGAGACGGAGTCTTGCTCTGTCACCCAGGCTGGAGTGCAATGGCACGATCTCGGCTCACTGTAACCTCCGCCTCCCAGGTTCAACCAATTCTCCTGCCTCAGCCTCCCGAGTAGCTGGGGTTACAGGCATCCTCCACCGCGCCTGGCTAATTTTTTTTTTTTTTTTTTTGTATTTTTAGTAGAGATGGGGTTTCACCACTGACCTCGTGATCTGCCTGCCTCACCTTCCAAAGTGCTGGGATTACAGGCGTGAGCCACTGCGCCCGGCCAAATAGAGTCCATTTCTAAATGCTAGAAAGGGATAGCAGAGCTGAGTGTTAGAAAACCAGAGCTTCCTGGATTTACCAGTGCTGTGCCATTATTTTCAGAGGCATTCATAGCTAATGACAAAGTAGACAGTGAACTACTACAAGGCAGAACTGGCTGCCTTGCTCATCTCTTGCCCACAATTATCACTTTCCAAACTGATGAGAGACTATTCCTGAGATACTTATGATGGAGGTAGTTGGGAGGTCCTGGTGGGGAAGGATTACATAGAAGGAAGAGTAGTTATAAATGTTTGAACTTGTTACCATTTAAACTGCGATTATAGAAGGGGTGAATGGAGTTAACCACCACTCACCATAGTCTTGGTGAGGGATGGTTATGTTTCTCCTCACCTTGGTCTTGTCTACACTGTGCTCCCTATGGAGAATTTGGACCCCTCTGCCTTGTTCCTCTCACCCAGAGAAATTGCAGTGTCTGTTGTACCTATTCCTATGCCCTTCTACCCAGCCTACTTTCTCCTGTTCTTCCCCAGATCTCCTTCCAAATAGACTGGTGTAACTGGCACAAAATGTTTGTTAACTGATTGCCAATCCAATAATAAGGGGACTGAGGTTCTTCTTTGAAGGGTGGGTTTATGTGGGGTTTTCGTATCAATTCTGACCACATGTGTAGAGCATCATTCAGCACCCTATGGGCTTTTAGCACAATCTTGCCTACCACCTGTTTTAAAATGGCCTAAAAGCTAAGAATGGTCTTCACATTTTTAAATGGTTGGGAAAAAAAAAAAGCAAATGAAGAATATTTCGTGACACATGAAAATTACATGAAATTTGAATTTTAGTGTCCATAAATAAAAAGAGGGCTGAGGACAAAACTCCAGGGAACACCAGTATTTAAAGAGTAGCTGAAAGGAAGGAGTCTATGAAGGAGACTGAGAAGGAGATGCTCAAGAAGTGGGAGGAAAAGCTAGGAGGAAACTAGGAACACAGCCACGCTCCTTAATTTACATATTGTGCATGGAGGCTTTCGTGCCACAGTTGAGTACTCATGACAGAGATCGGATAGCCCACAATGCCTAAAATATTTGCCATCTGGCCCTTTACAGAAAAAGTTTGCTAACCCCTGATTTAGGACTCTATGTGGCCGTGTCCCATATGTCTCCCCACTGGTAGTCTCATAAACTTCTTTTCTACTGTCCCGAGGGACCTGAATCTCCCCACTACCAGAACCACTAATGGGTTAGTCCCTGAATGTTGGGATACTGGGAAATGTTCTTTTGGTTTTTGGAAGGTTACAATGATTTCCAAACCCTAGTCCTTCCCTGGCACCCTGCCTCCACCACACAGACACACACATGTATACACATGGCTGTTCCAGAATATCTAGGAGGTCATGGAGTTGTTTTTGTTTTTGGCTATTACTGCTACGATTACTTGTTTATCAAAAGAGGATATGATGCCAGGCACAGTGGCATGTGCCTGTAGTCCCCAGCTACTTGGGAGGCTGAGGCGGGAGGATCGCTTGAACTCAGGGGTTCAAGACTGGAGTGAGTTATGATTGCACCTGTAAGTAACCACTGCACTCCAGCCTGGGCAACAAGGGAAACTTTGTCTAAAAGAAAAAAAAAAAATGATGGAAAGTACGAATTTTGAAAGTCTCAGAAACACTGATGGACAATATTCACATATATTAATTTCTCAGATTACTTGATTGCCACATGAGAACTTTCTCACTGCCTCTTCCCCCACCCCTTCTGTCTTTCTCTTTCTTTTGTCTAACAAACTTGAAGCATATACACTGACAGTTTCTTCCTCACCTCCCACTTAACTTCTCAGCCCACCACAATCTGGAGTCGACTCCCACTACAACACTGAAACTGCTCTCAATAAATTTGTCAGCCATCTCATAATCACCAAATCTAAGGACACTTTTCAATCCTCCCTTGACTTTTGAGTAGCATTTAGAAATGCTGACCTTGCCCTCCTTTGTGGCACACCTCTTTTTTATTTCTCTGATCTGCTTCTACCTTGTTCTTTTCTCAGTGCTCTGGATGGTCCTCATGCCACCAGATTCTTACAAACCAGGGTATTTCAGTATACTCGTTATTATCTTTTGTCTCAGTGACACACACACCCTCCTCTACTGCGTTCTGAATTGCTCAGCTTAGGAATTAGTCAGGTGTGTATTTCCCAGCCTTCCTGGACATCTGGCTTCCTGTTAGATTCTGCCAGTAGGAGGCACTGGTGGGAGATCAGAAGGCAAGAGAAACTGAGAAGCGTCCTGCTTCAGCCTCTAGAGTGACAGTTGCTGGGCATAGCTGGTGGATGTAGCAGCAGGAAGAATGGGAGACTCAGGACTCCAGCCTCCTGAGCAAAAGAAGTACCTTCTCAAGGATTCTAGCCTTGAAGGAGGTGGCACCTTTTTAGTAGATTGGAACTGACTATGACAATGTCTTTCACAAGGCAATGAGTAGATTTCCAGATTCCAGCTCAGGGATGATGGCAGCTTCTGATTTCCAGATAGCAATCTTTTTTTTGAATTTACATTTCTAGGACGCTCCTTTTTTTTTTTTTTTTTTTTTTTTTTTTTGTACTTCTTGCCCTTTTAACACCTTTGTAACCAATTCTCTATATTAAATTCTTTCAGTCTGAAGCACGTAAAGTAGTTAAATGCTCCTGACTGGATCCTGGATAACTGGTATGAGGTTTGGGGTTGAGCCCATGCATACTTTTGTCCTTGTTTCACTTCCCACTCCTTCTGCACAGTTTACTTGGGTGATCTTATTCATGGCCTCTGCTTTGACATTTGTGCTGATGACTCTCAAATCAGGCTCTTCAGACCATACCTGGGGTCCATACCCACATGACTCACTGTGCTCCCGTGCAGTTTTAGCTGACTGTTCCACTGGCATTTCAAATTCAACATGTACAAAATCAAGCTCTTTCTCTCTGTAAACCTGCTCCCATGGCATTCTTTCCTACTTCAATTCCGTCCATCCCTGACCACCCACCCAGCCACCCACGCTGGAAATCTGAGATATCCTTGATTCCTCCACCTTCTCACTCCCACAACTAATCAGTAGCTAAACCCTTTAGATTCTACGTCCTAATTATCTCAATATTCTATCTCCTCCACCTCCTCTAATTATGACTTAATTCAGGCTCTTATCATCTGTCATTTAAATTATTGCTGTATTGCTACAGGAGTGGTGTGTGTATGTGCAAATGTTCATCTTGGTATGCTATAGACTCTTGCCCAGCAGTTTTGCCTCAATTCTTTAAAAACTCTGGTTCATTGTTTGAAATATCAATCAGAACATTTTTTCCAAAATGCTAAAATGATTGTATCATCCCCCAGTTTTAATATCCCTATCATCTGCTAAGTAAAAGCAAGCTCCTCCTTGTGGCGTAGCAGGGCCCATGTGATCTGGCCCTTGCCTGAATTTGTAGCTCATCACAACATCCCTCTACCCCACATTACCTCCTATTATACAGGAACACACAAGTGACCTTCACAACATTCATATCAGCGAGTACACAGGGTCTCCAAAGAGGACCTCTGGATGCCTGTGATCTTTGTACTTCTGCCTACCCTTTGCCCTGGAATGTTTTTCTCTTCCCTTATGTTCTGCTGGTCAAATTGTTTTTCCTTCAAGACTTAGGAGCCTGCCTGATTATGTTCCTCCTATTCCGCATCCTCGTAAAATTACTGCATCCTCATAAAATTACAAAGCACTTGGCACATTCTTATTGAATACATTACATTGTTGTGTAATTATCCCTTGGCCCCCTCTCCAAGCACTAGACTCTAAGCTGTTTGAAGGCAGACTATGCCTATTCATCTTTGTATTTCTAGCCCTGGGCCCAACACCCAGCATTTCTTGTATTTTCAGCATATTTCTGCAAAATGAATTAGAGCTAATGCCTGAAGGAGAATGATTTTTTTTTCAGAAAGAGGAAAAACCAGGAGGGAGGAGAAGGCAGGATCTGAAGAGCCCTGGGAATTTACTTCAGGAAGATGCGGTTCCCCACTGCAGCATTCTGCCAGGAGGTGGCACTGCTCTGAAGAGCCAGCTGGTGGCTTACAGCCTGAGGTTGACAGCTTGAAACCAAAGAGGGAACTCCACCACGAAGCAACATTCCTCCACTGGGCTTCCCAGCCCAGTTACATGCCATACTCTGCCCTGGTCAAACAGCCAAGTCTTCAGGAGGTTGCTAGCCCTAGGCGTCTCCCCAGTGACTGATGATGTTAAACCCTACACTTCTCTGATTGGTTTAGACAAAATGACAAGGGTAGCTATTGGAAATTATCTGGCAAAACATGATCTAAGTCCACCCTCTGGGGGAGGGAGTTGGGGAAGTGCAAGGGTTGGCTGGGTTGGTAGCTCCTACCTACTGTGTGGTGAGAAGGTATGGGTCATGAACAGAACCAAGGAGCTGCGCTGCTACAGATGCTACCACTTCTGTGGCTGCTACCCCACTCCTGGGCCGTCCCGGAAGGTAAGATGGTACTCCCATTTACTTCCATCCTGAACCTAGGGAGCCCACCCAGTGTTTGTGAGGAAAAGTGCTGTGCTTTGTGAGTGGTGGGAAGTCTTTTGAGGCAGTTGAAACAGTAGGGGAGTGGGGAAAGACAGCTACTATGTATGGTTGGTAAACGATATCAGAGATGCTTTACATGTTCATTTAAGACAAATCTCTTGAAGTGGAGATTGTTCTCTCCGTTTTACAAATGAAGAAAGTGAGACTCAGAGTTATTTGTACAAGTTTACACCATTGGAAAGTGGTAGAGCTGGGATTTGAACAAAGTGGATGTTATTTTCACTCCTCCACTCAAGATTCTACTCTGCTTTCTATCATTAACTTATCTTGTGATTCTTGAAAAGTCTCTTAGTTTCATTCTCTGTAGAGGATGGCCCAGAATGGAAGAATAATCTGGAAGGTCCCTCTTCCTCCAAATGTCTGTTTTTCTGGGTATTGGGTTAAAGGTTTCCTGCTCGCTGAGCGATTCCTGCCAAGCGCTTCAAAGAAGAGGGATTATTTTATGCAGTTATGGGGTCACTTCTCCCAGTGCTGTCTTTGGGAGGCCTGGTAGGTTAAGGAACAGAAGACATTTTCAGAGAGGCTTGGTGCCAATGAAGTGGCTGAAGAAATGGCTGGAGACTGGTTTTCCAATTTACCATTTGTGTCTGGGGGTAGTGGGAGGCAGTCCCATCTATGGCTTGGAGAGGCTGTAGCCATTCCTCCTTCCCTTCTAAGAGTGAGAAACCCATCCATGGCCTTCTCTAGTCATTACAGTGGCCTGGTGTGAATTAGACAAAGGAATCTTTGGGAGGATACAGCCCTATGCCAGGATGTGTGGCGTGGTGAGCAGAATGCAGGCTTCCACTTGCTTCTTTGGCTAGGTGTCTTTGTGCAGCCCACAAACACACAACGAACAGAGTAACTCTGAATCTGTCACTTTATTTTATATATATGCATTTTTAAAATTTTTATTTGATTAATTAATTCTTCTTCTTATTATTTTGAGGCAGAATCTCTCTCTGTCACCCAGGCTAGAGGTCAGTGACGCGATCTCGGCTCACTGCAACCACTGCCTCCAGGGTTCAAGAGACTCTCCTGCCTCAGCCTCCCGAGTAGCTGGGATTACAGGTGCATGCCACCTCATCTGGCTGATTTTTGTATTTTTAGTAGAGATGGGGTTTCATCATGTTGGCCAGGCTGGTCTCAAACTCCTGACCTCAGGTGATCCACCTGCCTTGGCCTCCCAAAGTGCTGGGATTACAAGCTTGAGCCACTGCACCCGGCCTTTATATATATATTTTTTTGAGACGGGCTCATTCTGTCACCTGGGCTGGAGTCCAGTGACACAATCACGGCTCACTACAGCCCCAACCTCCTAGATACAAACAATCCTCCCCCCTCAGCCTCCAGAGTAGCTGAGACCACAGGTGCTTGCCACCACACCTGGCTAAGTTTTTGTATTTTTTGTAGAGACAGGGTCTCGCTGTGTTGCCCAGGTTGATCTTGAACTCCTGGGCTCCAGCAATCTGCCTGCCTCAGCATTCCAAAGTGTTGAGATTACAGGCGTGAGCCACCATGCCTGGACTGAATCTGTCACTTTAGACAGTAGAACTCTTTTTACTTTTGCCAACTTTAGACAACTGGCCTTTTTATAGGCCAGGGAAGCTTGGAGAGATGCTATAATATGTTCTTCACCCCCATTAGGAGGGGGAGTCTAAATAACAGACATGGGAAAGGGTCTCACCTCAGCCCACGCTCCTTGAAGCAGGCCTTGCTTGGTTTTTTTTTTGGTGGTGTTGTTGTTTTTTGTTTTGAGACAGAGTCTCACTCTGTCACCCAGGCTGGAGTACAGTGGCTTAATCTTAGCTCACTGCAACCTCTGCCTTCCTGGTTCAAGCAATTCTCCTCCCTCAGCCTCCTGAGTAGCTGGGACAACAGGCGCCCGCCACTGTGCTCAGCTAATTTTTTGTATTTTTAGTAGAGACGGCGTTTCACCATGCTGGCCAGGCTGGTCTCTAACTCCTGACCTCGTGATCTGCCCGCCTTGGCCTCCCAAAGTGCTGGGATTACAGGCATGAGCCACCGCGCCCAGCCCCACCTTGCTGTTTTTTAAGTTGGAGGAGAAGGCTCCCACCTCCCTGAACCTCACCCTATGTCCTTTGCAGCTTCTACTCCAGTGTGGCGAGATGACCTGCAAAACCACACATTCCTGCACACAGTGTACTGCCAGGATGGGAGTCCCAGTATGGGACTCTCTGAGGCCTACGACGAGGACCAGCTTTTCTTCTTCGACTTTTCCCAGAACACTCGGGTGCCTCGCCTGCCTGAATTTGCTGACTGGGCTCAGGAACAGGGAGATGCTGCTGCCATTTTATTTGACAAAGCATTCTGCGAGATGATGATCCAGCAAATAGGGCCACAACTTGATGGGAAAATCCCGGTGTCCAGAGGTCAGGGGTTTTCTGGGGAGTGAAGGGAGGAGGGCTGCATTCTTAACCTCATTGATCTGTACACTGAATAATTCCCCTTGATACCAGCTCCCCCTCTCAAATACCTTCTGGTTCTCTCCATCACCTTAATTTTTCCACCAGCCTTGGTCTGCACCCTGTGTTTTTTGGTGGGCAGAAGTACCTAGCATGTAGTAGGCATTCAGAACTATGTATTGAATGTGATGAATTCAACAGGTACCAGTTGATACCTACTGAATATTAACACTTGTGCTGCTATGCCCAGCAAGATGGATGGGAAGAGTGGAAATATCTGATGATGTGACTATGTCTTAGTGAGAAGACAGTGCATGGTTAGACGTCAATGTGAGCTCTAGACAGGAAGTGCTGAAGGAAGTCATGGTGGAGGGGTCCAGAGTAGCCTGGATTGGGCTCTGCTTCTAGGTCTAGCTGCAGTCCTTGCCTGGAAGAAGACCTCCCTTGGGAGCCCAGCTCCTCCCTCATCTCTGTCTCCCAAAGCCTGACCCACTGTGTTCTTCTCTGCCCTCCCCTCCATATGCCATGCACCCTCCAAACACAGAGATACCGTCTAAACTAGTCTCTTTTTTCTCCCACACCACAATCCCCCACCAGGGTTTCCTATCGCTGAGGTGTTCACGCTGAAGCCCCTGGAGTTTGGCAAACCCAACACGTTGGTCTGTTTTGTCAGTAATCTCTTCCCACCCATGCTGACAGTGAACTGGCAGCATCATTCCGTCCCTGTGGAAGGATCTGGGCCTACTTTTGTCTCAGCTGTTGATGGACTCAGCTTCCAGGCCTTTTCTTACTTAAACATCACACCGGAACCTTCTGACATTTTCTCCTGCATTGTGACTCATGAAATTGACCGCTACACAGCAATTGCCTATTGGGGTGAGGCTTTCTCCCTGGAAGTCTGGTCCTTTTGGGGGCAAAAAGGGATAGATCCATGGGAGGAGTCTTCTTTCTCCACTGGTACCTTGTTTAGTCCATTCCTACCCTAAGCCCATCCCAACCTTCCATGCCTCAGTTTCTCCCATGTCATCCCAGACACCCAAGTCATTCCCCTGGGAGGGAGGCTCCCTAACCAGGTCCCCAGGCTGAGCCGCTCCTTATTTCCTCCAGTGCCGCAGAACGCACTACCCTCAGATCTGCTGGAGAATGTGCTATGTGGCGTGGCCTTTGGTCTAGGTGTGCTGGGCATCATCGTGGGCATTGTTCTCATCATCTACTTCCGGAAGCCTTGCTCAGGTGGTATGTCATCTGGAGGGGGTGGGTGAGCCGTGGGAGCCAGATATGGTGGTGCATGTGTGCATGTGTCAGCATTATTTTGTGGCATGGGGGGACACATAGCAATCCTCAGGCTCTTGGGTGTGGGGGCCTGTATCCAGCACCATGGGAGCACATCTTCCCAGTTGGGGACCCAGTTACACACATACAGTTATGGGTCACAAGAATGGCTTTGAGTGAAAAAAGGAATCATGGGGTGCTGTAGGAAGGGTGCTTGGAGATGATCTGGGAACAAGGAGAGATCAACCTCTGCAGGGTATGCTGAAGGCAGGGCGAGCAAAGCCTTTGGGGAGGAGGAGGAGAAGGAGGAGGAGGAGAAGGAGGAGGAGAAGGAGAAGGAGGAGGAGAAGGAGGAGGAGAAGGAGGAGGAGGAGAAAGAAGAGGAGGAGGAGGAGAAAGAGGAGAAGGAGGAAGAGGAGGAGGAGGAGGAGAAAGAAGAGGAGGAGGAGGAGGAGGAGGAGGAATCCCCTGATGCCTTTCCTCCATCCCTGTCTCTCCCCAGACTGATTCTTCCAGACCAGAGTTTGATGCCAACAGCTTCGGCCATCCACACAGAGGATGCTCAGGTTTCTCAGGATCTCTTCTTCTCAGGGTAGAAGAAGTCTCTGGGACATCCCTGGGGTGTGTGTGTGTAGATTTCCCACCTGGGGACTCTGCTATCTCTGGGCTTGCATCCCAGGGATCCCAGAGTGGCCTGCCTATCACAACCACATCCCTTCCCTGCACAAGACAATAAATCATCTCATTTCTTTATATCAGGGTGGCTTCTTTCTTAACACACAGTATTTGTTTCTGGATAGCTCAACTTTAGTGGGTTGTCGTTTCAAATTCAGCATGCCTTAACCTGAACACAGCTTGCCCTCGTTAGGGAGGGAAATAGGGAAAACCCCTAATTTGCCGGCTGAGTTCTTATTCCCTGGTCTTGGCAGTACATGATGTTTTTCCTTCTATCGGTTTGTGCAAAATATGTGAGAAATGAAGGAAGAGTTATTTTCTAATAATCTGCTTACCAAATGGTTAAGGAAGCTGCTTGTGCGGGGTGTGTGTGTGTGTGTGTGTGTGTGAGTATTTTACTGTTTGTGAAAATGTTTATGTCTTGTATAGGCTGCCCTGAGGAACATATAACTCCCTTCAACCCTCACCGTAACTGGGAAACGGAAGCTCAGGGATGGGTAGAGTAAGCCCCCAGGTGCAATTCCAGTCAGTCATGTCAGTTCTGGGAAAACAGTATCATGAAGCCCCTAACATGAAGTGAAAACAGCCTGGAAGGGCAAAGAATTCACATGTCTTTCCTCACAATCTGTCCTTGGCCTGAGTGAACTGTCCAAGGAGAACTGCACAGGTGCTGTCCTGGGCAGATAGTGAAAGCTGGCAGCACATGACCACTGGTGGTAAATTGCTTTGCATGTGCTTTCTTTCTTGCATTCCTTAGGGTCTGGGAGTTGCTTTGGATGACAGGGTGACAATAAAGTTGAGAGGGCAATTACTTGGTGAGGGAGTTTCTGTTCTTGGCATTGTATTAGAGTCTAATCTAAAATAAAAATTCCCCCTAAGAGAAGTTAGCACTGTCTCTGAACCATCTCATTTCTAACAGCATTATGTGTGCTGGTTAAGAAGCACGGGCTCTGGAACCAGACTGCTGGGGATTCCATTGTAACTGTCAGCGTTTAGCTGTGAGCCCTTGAGCAAGTTACTTAACTTGTGCTTTGGTATCATTTTGTGTAAAAGGATGATGATAACAATGGTGTCCACCTTACCACCATGTTGCCAACATTTGAAAGTCAAATAAATATTAGTGAGGATAAAGGGAAAGGTGAACTCTAATATCTTGGTCTGTTGGTGGGATTGTAAACTGTTTATGACCCTTGAATTACAGAAATTATAAACTAGTTGAGTGAAAAAATTAATATAGGAAATAAGGCAGCATATCCTCATGCTGTGAAGCTTAAATAAGTTAATATCTATAGAATGCTTACAATAGTGTTTGGCACATACAAAATGTGCTCAATAAACTAATCTTATCATTACTTGTCTTGATCTTCAGAGGAGAACTTAGTTGCCTCGTAGACTTCTTTCTCTTTTCTGAAATACACCTTAATACTAGCTTCAAGTATTGTGTTTTCTCCATTTTAGATGTTTTTCTTTTTATTCTTACTTTACTAATTCTAGATATGGTGCTTTCTAGTTCTTCCTAATTTCTCTCTCTCGCTCTCTGTTTTTCAACTTATCTAGATATTTCCTGTCAGGCAAGCTTTAAAAGTGTTTTATTATGCTGTGTGACCTTAGACAAGTCACTTCCCCTCTCTGGGCCTCAAAGTCCTCATCTATAAAATGATGGGCTTAGATTAGATGCTCTCTGAACAAACCTTCTATTATACTGTTACTTAAGTACTCTAGAAGCACTCAGTATCCTCTCTAGTCTGGTGCCCCTTTTCTAATAAAAAATATTACTCACTATTCCCAGCAGGAATGATGTTCTTGAATGAATCTTTTTTCCTCACTCTTTCTTGAGGTATTATATCTGTTTTTGGTTTAGGGCATTTGCCCAGGCTCTTTCCTCTCACAGGAATGCCTTCTTTATTCTGCTTATCTTGTTCCTGTCTTAACCCACTCTATAGGTCCAACTCCAGTTCAACTTATTCCATGAACCTCCCCCTAATTTCTCTTTACTGAAATCTTCCAAGACTTAAAGCACTCAACCTAAGGATTGGGATATGCCGCTTTATTTCCTATGTTAATTTTTTTTTCACCCAACTAGTTTATAATTTCTATAATTCAGGGATCATAAACAGTTTATACTCTCACCAACAGAGCAAGATAGTTCACATTTCCCTTTATGCTCACTAATACTTGTAATTATTTGACTTTTAAATGTTGGCAACATGGTGGGTATAGAGTGGTATTTTGTTGTTTTAATTTGCTTTTCTCTCATTACTAATCAGTATCACATGGTTTGATGATTTTGGCTTTTTAATATGTGTTACTATTTAGTAGAACTAGTCTCCATTCCTTTACTATCTTCCCAAAAATCTTATTTTTCTTTTCTTTATCAAAATATTCTAAGATACTCTGGGACTATATTTCCATGTACATTTTATAATCAGTTTGTTAAATTCTCCTGAAATCCTACTGTTACTTTAATTGGGGTAGCATTTAGGTTAGAGATGTGGGGAGAGGTTGTCATTATGTTAGCATGGCCTATCCATGAATATGGTATATCTCTACACCTCTCAGGTCTTTGTGCACTTCAATAAAGTTTTCTTTTTTCTTAAAATTCTTATATTTGATATGTTAATTCATAAATATGCTATGGTTTTTATTGTTATTATAAAAGGTAGGCAATTTGCAGTTATTTTCCAATTGATTATTAGCAATACAGGATTTAAAGTAAGGAATCCTGAGTTCAAGTAATGATTCTATTACTTAGTATCTGGGTAAACCTCAGCAACCACTTAACCTCCCTCTGCCTCCATTTTCTCATGGGTAAGATGAAGATAGCATTCTTCAATAGTTGTGGTGTTAAAAAATAAAAATAAAAAAGGAAAAATAGTTGTGGTGGCAAATCAGATAGACTATCCCCTAGTAGTTCAAGTAATTTGGCTGTAGGATGGAAGGATGGTGAACTGACTACAGAAACTATAATCCAAAGGTCAGATCTAGAGCAGTGAATCCTGACAGGGTAGGAGGGTGTGTGTGTGGGCGGAGGTGAGGTAAGGCGTAGATGGCAGGAGTGCGGTGGGAATTGGACAGATCGGGCAAGTAATATAATCTTGGCAGGATGTAGGTGTGTGTAGTTTTGAAAAGACACCAAAGTCACGAATGTGGTCTTATGCTATGAGGTATGATTAACTGGTTGAGCAATTTTGTGTTTATAAAATGGAGACTTCAGTTAAAACCATCTGCCCCAAAGAGGAACCTGAGAACTGACATGGAGCAACTTTAGGAAGTGCCTAGAAGAGACTTATTATTATGGCCATACTCTCAGAAAAACACAAGAGATTGCATTTGTGACTTCCTCCAATGTGCAGTGCCAGTGATGTTATTGTAGCTTGTCTTTGTTTTAGCTACCCCAAGCTCCTCATAGGACACCTCCTCCCTGATGGCACCTCACAGCATTGTCAAGCTTGTGAAGCTATACACCAGACCTACGATGCCAACTGCCTTCGTCCTCTCCAGCACAAATCCAGCCCAGTATTCAAGGCTCATTCCAGGTCCTCTTGATTGAGAGTACTCCCTGTCTACCATGCCCATGGTGATTTCTCTCTTCTTTTTTAAGACCACTGGCCTTATTGCTCTCTTATTGCTTACTTGCTTTAATATAAACTATTTTAAGTGTTTGTTCTCACTCCCCAACTGACCTACAAGCAAAGTGATACGGGAGCAGAATCCATATCTTCTCATTCTGAATGTTCCCAGTAATGCTTTGCACACAAACCCTGGGACTAGTCCCCTGCAGGCATGTGGTGGCCAGGCTAAGGGCAGAGGCAGTGGGAAAGGAGAGGACTCACTCTTTGGGTGGTTGTGTAGAGTCAGTAAAAGAAAGGCAACATGTGGGAACCCGGTTGGGGCTCCATGCCTCTTCAGTCCTGGTGCTATATCAATAATTAACAAAAAGCAACAATGGACAGAGCAATTGAGATGTTATTTTGGATTGGCTGGAGGTGGGAAGACAGAGCTATATCTGTAAAAATGGAAGGACTGGGAGGAGGAGAGGAAGGAAAACACTGCTGAGCACAGGTGTCTGGGTTTTCTGTCCTTCTTTATTCTAAAAAGCTCCCTCAGTGTTTGAATTAATAGAGAAGTGAAATCTTCTCTTGTCATCTCCTGTTGTGGCCTCACAGAAGGTTTCACATCTCCTTTGACTGCTGGAGCAGAGATCTAGACATAAGAGGGAACTACATTCACTGTTACTGGCTACGGCCATGTTCAGTGCTGGCACAGGACCACACAGCCAGTGCCCCCTTGCCAGGGCTAGGCTTTGTAGACATTGAAAAGGATCCCAGGACTTGGTTCCTATAAGGTTACGATAACAGCTTACCTGGACAGGATGGGGAGGAATGTGAGGGGGAAATGTATGGAGTCGGGGGCGTGGGGGAAAATTCAGTTTTAAAACTTGTCAAAAGAGAAAGTGGAAGGGACGGTGGTTCTCAGAGCAGAAGGAACTCTGAGGACAGGAAAGATAAGACTTGGGTGAACTGGGTTATGGATTGTGACTCTTCTCTTTCTCCCTTTCTCAGCAGAGGCCTCACTGACTCCCTTTATCTGAGCCATCCCAGTTCCAGGATGTAGTGAGTGTGTGGGCATGCTCAAGTGTGTGTGTGTGCGCGCACGCACGCATGCACATGCATGTGTAAGAGCTGTATAAGAAGAGGAGTTACAACCTTTAGACCTTGGGTGTGAATCTTTGGACCTGTTTTCCAAGCTGGGAAATGAGGACAATTAACAAGTTTTTTGTGTGTGTGATTTTTTTTTTTTGAGACGAGTCTCACTCTGTCACCCAGGCTGGAGTGCAGTTGCACGATCTTGGTTCACTGCAACCTCTGCCTCCCAGGTTCAAGCGATTCTCCTGCCTCAGCCTCCAGAGTAGCTGGGATTACAGGCACGCGCCACCATGCCCGGCTAATTTTTGTATTTTTAATAGAGACAGAGTTTCACCATGTTTGCCAGTCTGGTCTCGAACTTCTGACCTCAGGCGATGTGCCTGCCTCGGCCTCCCAAAGTGCTGGGATTACAAGTGTGAGTCACCACATCTGGCCAACAAGTCTTTTAAGATGAGATGAGATAGTATATAATGGACCTACCTACCATTGTATCTGTTCTAAAGTAGAAGCTCTACAAATTATGCACTCCCCATCCCATATTCTGCCCACTCCAACACACTTGACAGTTCATTAGCAGAGTTAGAGTATATAATCAAGGTGAGTGGGGGCAGTGGCTGGGAGCTATGGCAGAGCTTCAGTTAATCTCAATTAGTTACACGAGGAGTCTTTTGTTTTTGGTAATGACCTTTGTATGTATTTTTTTCTAACCATTTTCTCCGTAGGTATTAGATTTTCCTGAGATTGGGGACTTTGGGGGAGGGCAGCTAAGTGTGGTGTCAAGGGGACCCCTCCACATCTTCTTTTGTTTAGCTCACTACTTAATGAAATCCAAGAGTCCTCAGAAACTAAGGTGTGGAGAGGCAGCCCTGAAACCTACTGAGGAGCAGAAGGAAGCCAATTTAGAGTTTCAAGTTAGTAATGGAAAATTCATCAACTGTATAGTTCACAGTGGGATAGAAGAATGAATTGCCATTTAAAATCTGCTTTTTCAGGCCAGGCACAATGGCTCATGCCTGTAATCCTAGCACTTTAGGAGGCTGAGGTGGGTGGATCACTTGAGGTCAGGAGTTCAAGACCAGCCTGGCCAACATAGTGAAACCCCGTCTCTACTAAAAAAAAAAAAATTACAAAAATTAACCAGGCGTGGTGGCACATGCCTGTAACCACAGCTGCTCGGTGGCTGAGGCATGAGAATCATCTGAACCCAGGAGGCAGAGATTGCAGTAAGCCGAGATCATTCCACTGCACTCCAGCCTAGGCAACAGAGTGGGACTCTTTTTAAAAAGCCGTGAAAAAATAAATATGCAAATACATAAAATCTGCCTTTTCAAGGCACACACGTGACCAACAAGCATATGAAATAATGTTCAACATTACTAATGATTAGCAAAATGCAAATCAAAATCATAGTGAGATATCTCATTATGGCTATTATTAAAAAGTCAAAAAATAACAAATGTTGGAGAAGTTGCAGAGAAAACAGAAGGCTTATACACTGCTGGTGGGAACATAAATTAGTTCAGTCATTGAGGAAAGCAGTTTGGCAATTTCTCAAGAAACTTAAAGCAGAGCTACCATTTGTCCGAGCAATCCCATTATTAGGCATATACCCAAAGGAGTATTAATTGTTCTACCATAAAGACATACGCACATAAATGTTCACTGCAGCAGTATCCATCACAGCAAAGACATGGAATCAACCTAAATGCCCACCAACAGTAGATCGTATAAAGAAAATGTGGTATATATACACCATGGAATACTACACAGACAAAAAAAGACGAGATCACGTCTTTTGCAGCATCATGGATGGAGCTGGGGGCCATTATCCTAGGCAAACTAACACAGGAGCAGAAAATGAAATACTACATGTTCTCACTTTTATAAACATTGAGTACACATGGACACACAAAGAAGGGAATAATAGACACTGGGCCCTACTTGAGGGTGGAGGCTGGGAAGAGGGAGAGGATGAAAACACTGCCTATCAGATACCATACTTATTCCCCGGGTGATGAAATAAATTTGTATGCCAAATCCCTATGACAGACAATTTACCTATATAACAAACCTGCGCATGTACCCTTGAACCTAAAACAAAGGTTAAAATAATTAAAAATAAATAAAATATAAAATCTTACTTGCTATTCTCAAAAAATAAAAAACAAAATCTGTCTTTTTAGGGGAAGAAAAGTAGGAAAGCTTTATCTCATTTTCCTAGTGGCTTCATAATGCAGGGACCTGCCCCCAGGGAACAGGGTACAGTAGAGGAAACACATAGGGGTGTTTAGAGTTTGGGGGAAGGCAGGTGAGCTCTGGGCACTGACCCGTCACCAGCTATTTTTCAAGGAGTCTGAGTGGTGTTAACCCGCAGTCTACCCCGTGAGATTGCTCAGAGTGTAGGAGGATACGGTTTACTGGCTCCAGAAAGCAGCTATTATAATTGAGGAGGAAATGAAGCTTGACTGGCTAGAACAGAAGCAACAATGGAGGCCCAGGGAGGGATTTTCCAGGCCCCTATTCCTGATCTCTAAAGTGGCGCTGCTTCCCTTGTTCTGCAGTCTTGCTTTGAGACCAGACAATTCTGTACTCTGTCTGTGCCTCCTTCCTTCTCAGCAGCCCTGCCTCTGCCACCTGCCCCAGAAGGGCTCTGGGTCCTCTCATCTCAGGACAGACAAAGGTTTTTGTAATTATCTTCTTGGGTAACCTCCCTGTAAGGAATAGGAGAGGTTATCTGGTCCTGGTCTTTTGGGAGAGCATTGAGAGGAAAAAGTTAAACCAGTGGGCAGCCCAGGCTGCATACATCCTGGGAATATTGCGATTATTCTCTCCAGTAATCTAGGGAAATCTACTGGTTGTTCTGCAGAAAAAGAATTAAGAGAGAACAGGAGGCCTGTTGTCCAAGCCTAAGGCAGGATGAGGTTTACCTAGTAACTGATGACGCTAGGCTGAGGCACTCAGCGATTTGTCTCTACATCTGTCCCCGCCTACCTAGCAAATCTGTCCCTGTTTGGAACACTGGACTCCCGTGAGCTGGAAGGAATAGGTTTAATATCTAGGGGCTGGGTATCCCCAAATCACTCATTTGGGGGGATCAAGGGACCCGGGCAATATAGTATTCTGCTCAGTGTCTGGAGATCATCTACCCAGGCTGGAGCTTCTGGGACAGGTGAGGACCCACGGACCCTGGAAGAGCTGGTCCAGGGGATTGAACTCCCGGCATCTCTACAGAGCAGAGCATGATCATATTCCTGCCGCTGCTGCTGGGGCTCAGTCTGGGCTGCACAAGAGCAGGTAAGGACACTTATTCCGGGGACTCTCCCTTCCCCTGCTCCTGTTTCAGCATAAAGGTGTTCCGTTTTGTAATTGCATATGACCCCCTGGATAGTTTGTCTCCCTGGTATATATTCCTATAGCACTTTGTACTTTATCTTTGTAGCAATTTTAATGTACTTAATCTGTATAATTATCTGTGCAGTGTATATTCCCTGCTGGAATATAGGCAAGGACATTGTTCATCTTATCTATTGCTGCATCCTCAGCTCCTAGCCCAGTGCCTGCATGCAGCAAGTGCTTCGCAAATATGTGCAAACTGAATATTTAATATTTCCAGCACAGTACAAGGCTGACTCTTTCTCTTGACCCTTATTCTCTCTCAATAATTTGCCATAGTGAAGGTCTGTGTTCTGGGCAGCTTGTCATGTTCAAATATGCAAATAATCTCGGGGGGCCACTCCTATCCCTGTGCTTAGTCTTGCATAAAGAGGAGATTGGATCTAAAAACTTATCTACTATTTCTATCGACTCCCTCAAATCAGGCTTTCAGAAACTTCAGGGTATGAGCTTGGTCAGTAGACGGTCCCTGAGCAGGAAATCTGTGCCAGACTAACTGGATGTCACCAAGGCTTAGGTTCTCAGCTGAATATAAGAAAAATCAACTTTTTTTCTTCTATATGCTCACACTCAACACTTCTTTGACAAATTGTGTGGGTTTTTTGTTTTTTTTTTTTTAACTCATAGCAACCAATTATCCTACATTAGCTGGATATCCTATAATTCAATTCCATTGTGACATTAACTGGAGTTAACATAGAGTCCAAAGGTTAAAGACTCAGTCCCATAAGGCCGCCTCCATTTCAGACACCAATCACAAGTAGTAGCTTCCCGAGTTACCTACATCTTCTGTCCAACTTGGCTACAAATCAGAGGTTCCCATCACCCCCTCCTTGGGGTTGATAATTTGCTAAAGTGGCTTATGGAACTCAGGAAAAGTTTACTTACTATTGTAGACTTTTATAAGGGATATTTTATTTTAATTGATAATGATTATACATATTCCTGGGGTGGATAATGGTGTTTTAGTACATGTAATGTACAGTGATAAGATCAGAGTAATTAGCATATCCATCATCTCATTTATCATTTCTTTGTGTTGGAAACATTCAATATCCTTCTTCTAGTGATTTGAAATGATATAATGTATTATTGTTAATGATAGTCATCCCACAGTGGTATAGAACACTAGATTGTAATTTTGCATCCTTTAACAAAGGATATTTTAAAGCATACAAATGAACAACCAGATGAAGAAATACCAGGTCTGGAAGGGTCCCAATCACAGGAGCTCTGTCCCAACAGAATTGGGGTACTTCACCTCCTGGCACGTGGATGTGTTTACCAGCTGAGAAGTTCTCTGAACTCCACAGTTCCAGGATTTTTATGGAGGCTTCATCACATAAGCATGACTGATTATTAACTCGATCTCCAGCCCCTTCCCCTTCAGGGAGGATGGGGGAAGGGACTAAGAGTTCCAGGCTTCTAATCATGGCTTGGTCTTTCTGGTGACCAGCCCCTCCTCTAGGAGCCCACCAAGAGTTACCCCATTAGAACAAAAGACACTCCTGTTATCTAGGAAATTCTAAGCGATTAGGCACTCTATCTCAGGAATCAGGGTCAAAGACAAAATATTAGAACAAAAACAAAAGATGCACCTAGCATCCCTATCACTCAGGAAATTACAAGGGTTTTAAGAGCTCAGTGCAGAGCTCCTAAATATATGTCTATATGTTATATATATTTATTATTTATGTATATTTATTATTTATTTATTGTCAGGCCAATAGAAGACATTGACCTGCTCTTCCTTCCCTGACTCCTCTAGGTGGCTTCGTGGCCCATGTGGAAAGCACCTGTCTACTGGATGATGATGGGACTGCAAAGGATTTCACATACTGTATCTCCTTCAACAAGGATCTGCTGACCTGCTGGGATCCAGAGGAGAACAAGATGGTCCCTTGCGAATTTGGGGTGCTGAATCCCGTGGCCAATGGCCTCTCACATTACCTCAACCAACAGGACACCCTGATGCAGCGCTTGCGCAATGGGCTTCAGAATTGTACCACACACACCCAGCCCTTCTGGGGATCACTGACCCACAGGACACGTGAGCAGAGAGGGATGCAGAGGGGCTGCCAGGAAGTGCAGTTAGGAGGGCAGGCCAGGGAGGATCCCACAGTGGCCCAGGGGTCTGAGATTTGAGCAGCAAAGAAGAGAAAATGTGTGGATCTGAAATGTAGAAAGAGGGAGGATTGAACCTCAAGGGGAACAAGGTGGCTGACCTGAGTGGAACAGGAGTAGAGAAGGGGAGGTGAGGTTTGAACCGCGAGGAATCATGAGGGAAGCTTATGCAGAGGCTGGGGCATCTCAGGATGGGCACCCAAGATGTTCATGCCTTCTTATCCCAGATTTTGGTGTTCTAGATCTGAGGTGGGCCTAGGCATGGGAATATTCGGAATCCTAGGGGATCCTGACAGATGTTTTTTCTCACACTGAAACTCTTGCATTGACAATGGCTTGAAGTTTGTAAAAGTAAACTTGAAGCTCTCCACAGTACAGAATAGTGTGTTTCAAGGGTGGTTTCTGAACCACCTTTCTCAGAATTGCCTGGAGGAGGTGCTTGTTAAATATGCAAGCCCCTTGGTACCACTCATAATTTCTTCGATTTTTATTTAAGATTGTGTTTGAAAAATGTCAAGATAGAGGCAAGCAAGAGGGTCACCTAGGAGAGTAAATCAGTAAAATATGGCAGTGTTAGCAATCTCATTAATTTGACTACATTCATTCCAAATTTAAGAGTGAATCTTAAGTTAGGCTTGTTTCCTTAAACTATGTGAGGAGAAAAGGCTTTAACTAGCAAATTAATGTATTAAACAAGATTTGGAGAAAAATTCCTTTTCCACCTTAAAAAAACCCAATGTACAACTCTGGATTACTCTTAGCTTACTTATTTCAAATACTTTCCAGCTTACGTACTTGAAATATAATACAATGACTTCCAGAACAGCTTGCAGTTCAGATCTGGTTTTTACTAATTGTAATCAAACATAACTCTGGAGGAGGAAAGAAAGAAAGGGGCAATGAAGGAATATGAGAGAAGAAAGAGGAATGCAGGAATATATTCTAACGATTCCCTTTCAAGGGGCAGCATGGCAGGGGGGCTGGGGTGGGAAGTGGGTTGCAAAATCTATGAAGAGTTGTGTTAGAAAAAGAAACCAGGTTGGAGAAGAAGCCAGAATGTCACCCTCCTTCCTAAAGATGTTTTTTCTCCTATGCAGGGCCACCATCTGTGCAAGTAGCCCAAACCACTCCTTTTAACACGAGGGAGCCTGTGATGCTGGCCTGCTATGTGTGGGGCTTCTATCCAGCAGATGTGACCATCACGTGGATGAAGAACGGGAATCTTGTCATCCCTCACGGCAGTGGCCAGAAGACTGCCCAGCCCAATGGAGACTGGACGTACCAGACCCTCTCCTATTTAGCCTTAACCCCCTCTTACGGGGACACCTACACCTGTGTGGTGGAGCACATTGGGGCTCCTGAGCCCATCCTTCGGGACTGGAGTAAGTGTATGGCAGATGGATGGAATTAGGGTCAAAGCAGAGAAAATGAGATGTGGATCGATACATGGTACATAGTAGACAGCAAGGTGCTGAAAATGGGGACTGAGTCTGGAGGAATTTATGGGGGGCTTAGGACCAGAATTGGGAAATGGGATAAAGAAATGGAAATATTTAGGTTGGTGAAAAGGATTTGCAGTTTTTGCCATTACTTTTAGTGGCAAAAAACGCAATTACTTTTGCACCAATTTAATATTTCTATTTAGACTGTGCTGTTGTTGCTCTGGTGGTGTGGTTGATGTTGCTGCATCTATATTTGAGGGCGGGAGGGGAGCGTGCTTGCTTTGAAATGAGGATGTAAATTTGGCAATCGTATTTTCAGAACCCCAAATTGTAATACACTATTCTAGCCTCCTTAGATTTCAACTATTCTGGTGCCAGAAGCAGATGGGAGCTGAAGGAATGATGAAGGTTGAAGAAGGGGGACATTTCTTGGTGTGGGGCAGTACTACATTTGGCCTGCTCTACCAAGCATAGGGGAGTAGTCAAGCCACGGCTGGCAGACCATTTGGCGTGCATGCTCAGGGGCTAATGGATAAAGAATTACAGTTCAAACACTGTCGGGAGTAGTTAAAGGTATTGTGAGAAGTTGCACACAGCTTTGGGTATTCTTGGAAAAGAAAGAGAAAGAAATGAGAAAGAGGAAGGGTGTCTACAAAAGCCAGAGAACAGAATCTCAGATCAGCTGCTGTAACCAGGTTTTCCCCTTGTGGGAAGTGCTGTTTCCTGCTGGGCAGTTGGGAAGGGAATGGAGAACAGAGAAGACAGTGGAAATCACATGCTCACTTGAACTTTCCTGGGGAACATCTCCTCACAGGGTGTACAAGAACCTCCCTTTGGTAATAGAGTGTTCATTTTATCATGGGAGAAGAATCTGAGTGGGACATGATTCAGAACAGGACCAGCCCAAGGAAGTGCAGGGGCTGTGGAGTGGGATGGAGACAAGCTCCATGGGACATCTAGATGTAGAAGGTACACAAGTAGTAGGATAACTCACAGGATGGATCCACTGGAGGTTAAGACACGTGGTAAGACAGTGTAACAGGAAGCTGCTCAGTCGGAGAAAGTAAGGAAGCAAACATTGTCACCGTGGGGGCAATGGAGAGGACAGTGAGGAGCCCTTTATCCTGATAAGAGTGCCTTTTGGGTAAAGAAGGGAAAGAGGATGCCTTGAGAGGCGCTACTGTATTAGAGAGGACCTGGAAGCCAGGATACTAATTCTGGGGAGATGGGTTCTCCAGGCTTACTCTAGGAGTAGAGGCCCATGGGGCAAGGGTTTGATTTGAGAAAGATCATTTTCTTGGGAGTGGGTGGTGTGAGCTAGACCCTTGGAGCTGGGATAAAGGACCTTTTAACCCACTGAGAGGTGGCTGCAATAAATGGAATTGCCCTGGGGGTGAGCAACAGAAATTGGTTCAAGTAAGTTTCTATTTTTTGCAGCACCTGGGCTGTCCCCCATGCAGACCCTGAAGGTTTCTGTGTCTGCAGTGACTCTGGGCCTGGGCCTCATCATCTTCTCTCTTGGTTTGATCAGCTGGCGGAGAGCTGGCTCCTCTAGTGAGTGACTCCCTGAATTCCCATCCCCACTCTTGGTCCCAATCTCTGCTTACTTTCTGTTTGTGATTGACTCTCTCCTTCCTACCCCCTTTGCTATGAATAATGCTAGATACTTTCATCCACAAAGACTGGTGTAATCAAGTGTCTTCCTCTCTTAGGTTACACTCCTCTTCCTGGGTCCAATTATCCAGAAGGTAACATCTCTGTTGGTCTACTTCCCTACTTGTCCTTTGGTTGGGGTGCAGGTTAGAGGGTCAGTGTTGGGTTCAACTAATCTTGCTTATTATATGGGTGAGCTTCCATGAGGATCTAGCCAAGGGCATGATTTAAGCTGCCATTGCTAGGATTAAGAGCAGGAAGGAGCATCCTTCTCTTCTACTAAGTGGGGTGTCTGCAGACAGGAGGATGAAGGTGTTTCCTTTGTATTAGTTGTTGGTGCCCTGGAGTTCTCAATATCACTGTATTAAGGCATGGGATAGTTACAGTGGCAAATGATGGGGGCAAGTTGAGTTCAAGCCTCATTATCTCCCTTTTATTTATTCTGTAGGACGGCACATTTCCTAGAGGCAGAATCCTACAACTTCCACTCCAAGTGAGAAGGAGATTCAGACTCAATGATGCTACCATGCCTCTCCAACATCTTCAACACTCTGACATTATCTTGGATCCTATGGTTTCTCCATCCAATTATTTGAATTTCCCAGTCTCCCCTATGTAAAACTTAGCAACTTGGGGAACCTCATTCCTGGGACTATGCTATAACCAAATTATCGTCCAAGGCTGTATTTCTGGGATGGATATAATCTGAGGAAGGGAGTTAAAGACCCTCCTGGGGCCCTCAGTGTGCCATAGAGGACAGCAAGTCACTGGTGATTGTTTCGGAGAAATAAACTTTAGTGGAAATAATGTTTTTCCATGTCTTCTTCCTGGGGCCCTGGGGAAGGAATATGGGCAAAGCAGGGGCTGAGGTTAATTCTCTTCTACTTGAGTGGGGGAGAAACAGTGCCTTCTTCCATTTTCCCACTTAGACATGACAGAATTTGGGGGCCGTTTTCTGATTAATAATTCATAAGGAGAAATTAAACTGTGGTGGGATGGAGTCACGGAGTATGGGCAAGGAAGGGGATTAACAGCTTACTCACCCCATACAGGATCTTATAAGGATTAAATGAGTTCATACTTGTAAATGGCTAAGAACACTGCCAGACACACAGCCAGCCTGCAATAGTGACGTTAGCTATTTTCAGTTATTCAACTTTCTGGCCAGGCATTGTACCAGGTACTTTGATCCTCATCACAACCGTAAGGCAGACCCCTCAGACCCCTCAGGATTCAGGGAACAGAGCTTAACTCTGGATTGAGTTCTAGACAGTTATTTCTTCCATACCCTGAATGCAGAAGGGAACATAGCTTGAGTGATTATTTTATCTTAGGCACTGGGCTCAGACCTTTATATTTGTAGCTCCTTCTCTTCTCACAATAACCCCACAAGGGACAGATTGCTTCCCTCTATGTTACAGACAAAGGATATGAGGCTCAGAGACATTTAAGTGACTTGTCCAAGGTCAAAGAACAGATTTCTGTAGGATGTTTGTCTACCTGAGCTGGAAGTAGCAGATTACTTTATTCTGAAGACCCTCATGCTGGTGAGCACACATCTCTTCAGGGCCTCCGTTCTATTCCCTTCTAACCCAAGCCCAAGGAGAACCCTTTGGGGGAATGGACTCCACGCCATGGAAGAAAGGATGCTGGCTGGTGGTTTGTTGTCCCATGAAAGGCGACACCTGCTGGACACAGAAAGCTAGGGTGTGGAATTGTTTTTGGAATTAGAGTTAGGTACTAGAATGTGGGTAAGAAAAAGAAACCAGAAATGAGTTGATCTGGAACACATCCATAGTTTCTTCAGACGGATCCTTGGAATTAGAGCATCTCTTCTGGAAGGGGTTAACAAGAAGTCAGTGGAAGGACGTTAATGTCTATATTTTATCATTTTTATGTTTCATATTCATTTTTTTCTATTCACTGTTTTTGTTTTTATTTTTGTTCGTTTGACAAAGCAAACTCCTTTTTAAATTCTAGTTTAGTCTAGGAATGGGGCTTTGGGCCTTGTCTATAACTGGGCAGTTTTATTTATTATTTTTATTTTATTTATTTATTTTTTTTCGAAATAGAGTTTTTGCTCTTGTTGCCCAGGCTGGAGTGCGATGGTGCAATCTCGGCTTATTGCAACTTCTGCCTCCCGGGTTCAAGCGATTCTCCTGCCTCAGCCTCCCAAGTAGCTGAGATTACAGGCGTGCACCACCACGCCTGGCTAATTTTGTATTTTATTAGTAGAGATGGGGTTTCACCATGTTGGTCAGGCTGGTCTTGATCTCTTGACCTCAAGTGATCCACTTGCCTCGGCTCCCAAAGTGCTGGGATTACAGGCATGAGCCACCGCACTCGGCCTATTTGGACAGTTTTAAAGGCGAAGCTGCAGATCTGAAGGGTCTAGTTCTAGTCACAGCAGTGAGAATAAAAGTGACAGGACCCCAGAGGAAGGAAGTAGAGAGTTAGCTAACGGGACGGCTTCCAGTTCCTTTTCTAGAAATTCCCAGTGCAGGCTTTTCTCTGCCCTAACTTTGTAGGTTTTTTGTTTTATAGGAAAGGCTGTACCATTCCAGGTAAGGACTAGGGAAAAGTATATGTAGGTCTCCTACGATCCAGACAGTCAGAATACTATAGATAGAAAGGGGAGCCTTTACACAGGGGAATGAGTGGTACTTGAAAGGAAGGTGGAAGAAGGGTAATGGCGGACTAAACTGTAGGAGGATGAGGAGAGGAAAATGGATGCCGCATGAAGAGAATGGAATGTCAAACATGGATTGCCAAAAAAGGAGTGCATGCCTGTGTGTGTGTGTGTGCGCGCGCGCACTTGAGCACATGTGAGAGAAAGGAAAAAAAGAGAAGGAGTGGAAGAGAGTAGGAGAAAGGGAGAAAAGGGGCGAGAGGAGAGAAGTGGAGTAGGAGAAAGAAGGAGAGACACGTAGAGGGAGTGAGGGAAGGGAAGGAGGGAAGAGAGAGAGAGCTGGACTTTTGGGTTATACATAATCCAAGCTGCACAAAGAATTGTTTTCTCCCTTCCATGTCTTGTTGTTTTAAAAGCTGAACTTGGAGCTAGAATTGGTTTTAAAGGTCATCTAGTCCCACTCCCCTCCCGTGAAAGAACTGGGCCTGTGTTAACGAGGGCACACACAGTGCGGGGAGTTCCTCCAACACTTGGGGCAGGTAACAATATTTTACAGAAATGTGTTGACCCCATATTTGAGCTGCTTCTATTGACCATTAAAGACAGTGAGAATAAATCTCAAATACACCATGGGAGGTGGTATCCTTGGCATTTTTTTTTTCCCTGAGGGAGAGTATGCTCCTGGGTTCCAGGTTCTCTTTGCCTCCCGGCCCATGCACACATGCGTGTGAAAGAAACGGACAAGGTTGACATTTAATCCCAGTGTCTATTTATGAAAATTATCTTTAGGCCATTTTCTCAAGTTTTTCTGTTTCCACAGTAAAACTGGGCAAATCAGATGCAAATGAGGGTGGAGTTAAACCTCATCCTCAAGTCTTTTTTTTTTTTGGCTTGAGTGTCTGTCATTCCCAAGAGCCCTCCAACTGCCTTGAAGCAAGGCGTGGGGGATTTCTCCATGATGCTTTCTGCCACTACTTGGCCAGACCAGTCTCCAGGTGTTTCAGAGAGTGGAGAGGCCCCAAACCTATGGAGACTACTCCCAGATGGGGGGGCTCCTTGTTTCTCCAGACCCTTCCTCTTCCATTTCATATGAGGCTTCCAAGAGGCCCCTGACCACGCTGGTCTGGGGCAGGGAATAAAGAAATGGCTTTTATTGTATCACAGTCTCAACAGAAAACAGATGGCATACTCAAGTAGGACATTTCAAGGAGAGTTTATTCATTAGGAAAGTATTTACAAAGAAGTGGGTGGAGGATAGCTGTTACTACCCCAAGGTCCAAAGAGGCCAGGGACAGAAGGGGTTATCAGGAGTCAGAAGGACGGCAAGCCCTGTACAGTCACCACCTTGCCAAGAGCAGTGCCCTTCAGTCAAGGGGCACAACAGCTTAAGGTGACCTTGTAGGGAGGAAGCCAAGGGATTAGAAACACTGACCTCACTCCCCTCCTCCCTCTGCTCTTAGGCTGATGCTGGAAGCAAGAAGCAGCCAGGGAGCATGGGAGGCAGTTAATGCCATGCAGGTCAGCGCCTGAGGCAGAACCCAGGTGCAGAAGTATTGAGAGTGGGTCCAGAAGCACAGATGGAGGACAGGAAGCACATTCACTACAAGAAGGAAAAATGTCAATGTTGCGGGGTGGAGAGAGAGGTGCAAAAATTGGGCTTCTTTTGGCCTTGGACAACGATGAACGCATAGTAGCAACAGAAACTAAGTTTGCAGTTTCCTATTGGGGAATTTGGGAGGACACTCACTTCTGTTCTGTCTTTCCCACTTGAAGTTTGACTGTGGTTATACTGAATTTATAGAAATTTGGGGTTAACTGACTTGTTTTTATTACCAAATCATACCACGCAAAAACAGACTCTCTTCTCATTTATTCAAATCATTTTGTTTGCTCTTTATTATGGTTTTTAAATTTTACTTTTTCATAGTAGTCCTGAGTATGCTCAGTTAATTCTTAGACATGTTATAGCTTTTGCTGCTATTGTGATTGGTATCTTATTGCAATTCTACTTTTGAATCAGTAATTTCTGATGTAGAAGAATGTACCCAATCTAAGTGTACTGCTCAGCAATGTTAAGTATATTCACATTTTTGTGCAACCAATCTCCAGAACTCTTTTTCACCTTGCAAAACCAGAACTCTACACCCATCAAACAACAACTCCTCATTTCTCTCTTCCTCTAGCCCCTGGCTACCATCACTCTACTTTCTGCTTCTATGAATCTGACTACTTTAGATACCTTGTACAAGTGCAATCACCGAGTTTTCGTCTTTTGGCGATTGGCTTATTTCACTTAGCATAATGTCCTTAAAATTCATACTTGTTGCAGCGTGTAAGAGTATTTCCTTCCTTTTTAGGCCGAATGATAAGCCACTGTATGTATATGCCATATTTTGTTTGCCCACTCGTCTGTCTATGGACATTTTTGTTGCTTCCACCTCTTGGCTATTGAGAATAGTGCTGCTATGAATATGGAGGGAAATACCTGCTTAAGTCTCTGCTTTCAATTCTTTTGCGTTTATACCTAGAAGTGGGACTCTTGGGTCATATAGTAGTTTTATTATTAATTTTTTTAGGAACTGCCATACTATTTCCCATAGCAGTTACACATTTTACAATCCCACGAACATTGCATATAAAGGTTCTAATGTCTCTACATCCTCACCAACCCTTCCTTCCTTCCTTCCTTCTTTCCTTTCCTCCTTCATTTGCTCCCTCCTTCAGTCCTTCTCTTCTTTCCTTTTTCCTTTCATTTTTATAGTAGCCATGCTAATGAGTGTTAGATGATGTTATGGTTTTAATTTGCACTTCTCTAATAATAAGTAATGCTGAGCTTCTTTTCATATGTGTGTTTGCCACTTGTATATCATCTTTGGAAAAATGTCTATTGAAGTTCGTTGCCCCCTTTTTAATTGTTTGTATAAACAATTGTTGTTGGGTTTTATGAGTTCTTTATATATTCTGGATATTAACCCTTTATTTGATATATGATATTCAAATATTGATATATGTTTTCAAGTATTAGAAATTAATCAGTTTTTATAGGTTGATCTTATATGGGACAACCTTGCTGGATTCTCTTATTGGTTTTAGTGGGATTTTTGTTGTTGTTGTTGTTGTTGTTGTCGTTGTTATTGATATTCTCTCTGTTTCTCTCTTTTTCCAGGTAGATAATAGTATGATCTGCAAACACTGAGTTCTGTGTTTTCCCTCTTAATCCTTAGTGTTTTCTTTTTCATGTTGTTGACTAGGATCTCCAATGCTGTGTCAAACAGGAGGGTGATAATGAGCATTACTCTTAAAGGAAATAAACCTAAATATTCTCTATTAAGTATACATTTTGCTGTATATTGTAGATTCACATGCAGTTGTAAGAAATAATAAAAACAATCCTGTGTATCCTTTACCCAGTTTCCCTTGATGGTAACATTTTGCAAAACTATGGTACAATATCACAATTAGGATACATGGATACAGCCACAATGCAGAACACTTCTATGATCACAAAGATTCTTCACCTTGCCCTTTTCTAGATACACCCACTTCCCTACCATCCCATATCCCCCTTAATGTCTAGCAGTCACTAATCTGTTATCCATTTCTATGACTTTGTCACTTCAAGACAAATTTTTTTTGTCATTTTAAGACAAATGTTTAATAAATGGAAACATATAGTATATAAACTTTTGGGATTGACTTTTTTTCTCTCAGTGTATTTCTCTGGAGATCATACAAGGTTGTTGCATATATGAATAATTTATTATTGCCTGGTTGTATTATATGGTATGGGTATAGCAGTTAGTTTAGCCACCTGCCCATTGAAGACATCTGGGTTGTTTCCAGATTTGGCTTATATAAGTTTTTATGTGGACATAAGTCTTAATTTCTCTGGAGCAAATGCCCAGGAGTATACCTGCTGAATTGTATGGTGGTTGCTGAATTGTATGTGCTTATTTGCCATCTGTATATCCTTTTGATGAGATGTCTCTTCATGAATTTTTCCCATTTTCTAATTTTTAGTTTTTTAAATAAACTGTCAGACTGTTTTCCAGAGTGGTTGCACCAGCAATGTGTGAGTGATTGTTTTACTGCATCCTCACAGGCATTTGGTATTGTCACTTTTTTTTTTTTTTTTTTTTTTTTTTTGAGACGGAGTCTCGCTATGTCACCCAGGCTGGAGTGCAGCGGCATGATCTCGGCTCACTGCAAGCTCTGCCTCCTGGGTTCACACCATTCTCCTGCCTCAGCCTCCTCAGTAGCTGGGACTACAGGTGCCCACCACCATGCCCAGTTATTTTTTTGTATTTTTAGTAGAGACAGGGCTTCACCGTGTTAACCAGGATGGTCTTGATCTCCTGACCTCATGATCCGCCCGCCTCGGCCTCCAAAGTGCTGGGATTATGGGCGTGAACCACCACGCCTGGCTTATTGTCACTATTTTTTATTTCAGCCATTCTAATACTTGTGTGGTGAGATCTTACTGTGGTTTTAATTTGCATTTCCTTAATAGCTAATCATATTGAACATCTTTTCATGTGCTTATTTGCCATCTGTATATCCTTTTGATGAGATGTCTCTTCATGAATTTTTCCCATTTTCTAATTAAATTTTTTTTTTTTTCTTTTTTACTGTTGAATTTTTTAACTTTTTTTTTTTCTGAGATGGAGTCTTACTCTATTGCTCAGGCTGGAGTGCAGTGGCATAACCTTGGCTCACTGCAACCTCTGCGTCCTGGGATTACAGGCATATGCCACAATGCCCAGCTAACTTTTTGTAGTTTTAGTAGAGACAGAGTTTCACCACGTTGGCTAGGCTGGTCTCAAACTTCTGACCTCAAGTCATCCACTCGCCTCAGCCTCCCAAAGTGCTGGGATTACAGGAACGAGCCAAGGGGTCTGGCCTGAGTTTTGATAATTTGTTATATATTCTAGATACTAGTCCTTCGTTGCACACGATTTGCAAATATTTTCTTCCATTATGTAGCTTGCCTTTTCATTCCTTTACAAGTCTTTCACAGAACAACAGTTTTGAATTTTAATTAGGTCTAATATATCAATTTTTTCATTTTACAGATCATGTTTTTGGTGTCAAATCTAAGAACTTGTTGCCCAGATCTAGATTCAGAAGATTTTCCCCTATCTTGTTCTACAAGTTGTATAGTTTTACATTTTGCATATAAGTTTGTAATCCATATTGAGTCAATTTTTACAGAAGGTATGAGCCTTAGGTTAAGCTGCTGTTCCTCCTTCTTTTCCTCCTCGTTGTCTTTCTCTCCTCCTATGGCCCTTGGATGTTCAATTGTTCCAGCACCATTTATGTTTTTCTGATGTCTGCAGGGTGTGTAGTGATATTCCCTGTGGACATTTCTATCTTCTTTCTTTTTTTCTTTTTCAGTGTAGTCTGCTAGAGGTTCATCTGCTGACTGATCTTTTCAGAGAAGCAACTTTTTGTGTCTCACTCTGTGGCCCAGGCTGGAGTGCAGGGTGCAATGTCAGCTCACTACAACCTCCACCTCCCGGGCTCAAGTGATTCTCCTGCCTCAGCCTTCCAAGTAGCTGGAACTACAGGCGCCTGCCACCACGTTTGTCTAATTTTTTGTGGTTTTAGTAGAAGCAGAGTTTCACCATGTTGGGCAGGCTGGTCTCTAACTCCTGAGCTCAAGTGATCCACCTGCCCTGGCCTCCCAAAGTATTGGGATTATAGGCGTGAGCCACTGCGCTCGGTCTTCCTTTCTTCTTTAGGTGTATTTTGATCTTCTTTTTCTGGGTTCTTGAGATGAGAGTTTGGATTATTAATTTGAGTACTTTCTTTTTTTTTTTTTTTTTAAGAGACAAGGTCTCTTTATGTTGCCCAGGCTGGCCTTGAACTACTGGGCTCCAGTGATCCTTTCCTGCCTCAGCCTCCCAAGTAGCACCCAGTTTTTCTTCTTTTTAATGTGTGCATTTAATGCTAAAATTTCCCTTTCAGCACGGGTTTAGCTGTGTCTTATAATGTTTTTTATTATTTTGAAAATATTTTGTGGGGACATGGTAGGTGTATATGTTTCTGGGGTACATGAGATGTTTTGATGCAGATGTGGAATGTGAAATCAGCACATTGTGGAGAATGGGGTAGCCATTCCGTCAAGCATTTATCCTTTGAGTTACAAATGATTCAATTACATTCTTTAAGTTATTTAAAAATATACAGTTAAGTTATTTTTGACTATAGTCACCCTATTGTGCTATCACATAGTAGGTCATATTCATTCTTTCTACTTTCTTGTACCCATTAACAATCCCCACCTCCCCGCTCAGCTACCCACTACCTTTCCCAGGCTCTGGTAACCATCCTTCTACTCGCTATGTCCATTAGTTCCATTGTTTTGATTTTTGGATTCTACAAATAAATGAGAACATGTGATGTTTGTCTTTCTGTACCTGGCTTATTTCACTTAACATAATGATCTCCAGTTCCATTGATGTTGTTGCAAATAACTGGATCTCATTCTTTTTTCTAGCTAAATAGTGCCCCATTGTATGTATGTACCACATTTTCTTTATCCATTCATCTGTTGATAGACACTTAGGTTGCCCCCAAGTCTTAGCTATTGTAAACAATGCTGCAGTTAACATTGGAGTGCAGATACCTCTTTGAAATACTAATTTTCTTTCTTTCGGGTATATAACCAGCAGTAAGATTGCTGGATCATATGGTAGCTCAATTTTAATTTTTTTTGGAGGAACTTCCAAACTGTTCTCCATAGTGACTTAATTTACATTCCTGCAAACAGTGTACAAAGCCTTCTCCACATACTCACCAGTACTTGTTATTGCCTCTCTTTTAGAGACAAGCCATTTTTGTTTGTTTGTTTTTGTCTGTGAGACAGAGTCTCACTCTGTTGCCCAGGCTGGAGTGGAGTGGCCCAATCTCTGCTCCCTGCAACCCCCATCTTCCAGGTTCAAGCAGTTCTGCCTCAGCTTCCCAGTAGCTGGGACTACAGGCATGTCCCACCATGCCCAGCTAATTTTTGTATTTTTAGTAGAGACAGGGTTTCACCGTATTGGCCAGGCTGGTCTTGAACTCCTGACCTCAGGTGATCTGCCTGCCTCGGCCTCCCTCAGTGCTGGGATTACAAGTGTGAGCCACTGTGTCCAGCCTGGATACAAGCCATTTTAACTGAAGTGAGATGATACCTCATTGCACTTTTGATTTGCATTTCTCTGATGATTCATAACGTTGAGCACCTTTCATAAGTCTGATTGCCATTTGTATGTCTTCTTTTGAGAAATGTCTATTCAAATCAGCTCATTTTTTGTTAGGACTATTAGACTTTTTTTCCTATAGAGTTGTCTGAACTCCTTATGCATTCTAGTTATTAATCCTTTGTTAGAGGGGTAGTTTGCAAATATCTCCTCTCATTCTGTGGGTTATCTCTCCTAGAAATTTTTGATATATTGTATTCTTATTTTCTTTCAATTCAGTGTATTTTTAAATTTCCTTTGAGATTTACTTTTTGACTTGTAGATTATTTAAAAGTGTTTGCTTAATTTCTTGACTTTCCTCTGTCTAGTTTGATTCCAGTGTAGTCAGAGAACACATTCTGTATAATTTAAATTCTTTTAAATTATCAACTTTTGTTTTATGGCCCTGGATACAGTCCAACTTGGCATATATTGCATGTACACTTGAAAAGAATGTATATTCTGTGCAGCCAACAAGCATGTGAAAAAAATGTTGAGTATAACTAATCATTAGGGACATGCAAATCAAAACAACGAGATACCATCTCACCCCGGTCAGAATGCCTATTGTTAAAAAGTAAAAAACAACAGGTGCTGACAAGGTTTTGGAGAAAAGGGAACACTTGCACACTATTGGTGGTAATGTAAATTAGTTCAGCCACTGTGGAAAGCAGTCTGGAGATTTCTCAAAGAGCTTAAAGCAAAGTTCCCATACAACCCAGTAATTCCATTATTGGGTATATACCTAAAGGAATAGAAATTGTTCTGTCATAAAGACACATGCACGTGCATGTTCATCGCATCGTTATTCACAATAGCAAAGACATGGGATCAACCTAGATTTCTTTATCTGGTGTTCATCGACAGTGCACTGGATGAAGAAAATGTGGTACATATACACCATGAAATACTACACAGCTATGAAAAATGGGATCATGGCCTTTACAGCAACATAGAGGGAACTGGGGGCCATAATCCTAAACAAATTACCGCAGGAGCAGAAACCCAGCTAAATTGAGTACATGTGGACACAACCGGGAAAAATAGACACTGGGGCCTATTTGAGGGTGGAGGGTGGGAGGAGGGTGACCATTGAAAAAGTATCTATCAGGTATTATGCTGATCATCTTTCCTCTGTTATCTTTCTGTTATTGATTGATTTCTAATTTGATTCCATTACAGTCAGAGAACAATTTGTATAATTCAAATTCTTTTAAAATTATCTGTACACCAAACCCTTGTGACACACAATTTACCCCTATAACAAACCTGCATATGTACCCCTTGCACCTAGTAAAACCAGAAAAGTAAAACAACAAAAAAGGAACCAATGTGTATTCTGCTATTGATGGGTGGAGTGTCCTATAAATGTGGATTTGATCCTGTTGGTTAATGGTGTTATTGAACTCTTCTATATCTTTGCTAATTTTCTTTCTAGTTTTATTAATAGTTGTGAGAGTTGTGTCGAAGTCTCCAATTATAAATGTGGATTTTCTATTTTTTCTTTCAGCTCTGTCAGCTTTTGCTTCACATATTTTGCAGCTCTGGTGTTTTGGGCATACACATTTTTGATTGCAATATCTTCTTGGTAGACCAACCCTTTTATTATTATAAAATGTCCCTATCTTTCTCTGGTAATTTTTTTTTTTTTTTTGGCTCTGAAGTTTACCTTATCTGAGAATAGTACACTCACTCTTGTAGTCCTCTAATTAAGGAAAACATGTTGTATCTTTTTCCATCCTTTTACTTTCAAGCTGCTTATATTTGTGTGGTTTTGTTGTTGTGTCTTTGTTTGTTTGTTTTGAGAAAAAGTCTCAACCTGTCACCTAGGCTGGAGTGCAGCGGCACAATCTCTGCTCACGGCAACCTCTGTCTTCCGGGTTCAAGTGATTCTCCTGCCTCAGCCTCCCGAGTAGCTAGGACCACAGGTGTGCACCACCATGCCTGGCTAATTTTTGTATTTTTAGTAGAGACGGGGTTTCACCATGTAGACCAGGTTGGTCTCGAACTCCTAACCTACCTCAAATTATCCACTCGGCTTAGCCTCCCAAAGTGCTGAGAGCCACTAAGCCTGGACTATACTGTTATATTTAACTGGGTTTCTTTTTTTTTTCTTTTGTAGAGTGCTGGGTTTACAGGTGTAAGCCACCATGCCTGACCTGAACTGGGTTTCTTCATTGACGTATTTAGACCATTTGTATTTAATGTAATTTTTTCTTAATTTTTATGTTTAATTATTATGGGTACATAATCGTTGTATATAGTGAGGTACATGTGATGTTAATTACAGGCATACAATGTGCAATGAGCAAATCAGAGTAATTGGGGCATCTATCACCTCAAGGATTTATCATTTCTTTGTATTAAGAATAATGGAATTATTGATATATGTATTAGCTTGGGGTGCCATAACAAAATAAAATTAGGTGGCTTAAATAACAGAATATATTATCTCACAGTTCTGGACATTGGAAGCCTGAGATCAAGGTGCCAGCATGGTCAGCTTCTGGTAAGGGCTCTTCCTGGCTTATAGAGAGTTGCCATCTTCTGGGGGCAGAGCGAGAGAGAAAGAGAGAGAGAGAGGAAGGCTGGGAGGGAGAAAGAGCGAGAGAGCATACCCTGGTTTTTCTTCCTATTGAATTCATCCTATTGAATCACGGCACTACCCTTATGAATTCATTTAACCTGAATTATTTCTGAAAAAGGCCCTATCTCCAAATATAGTCCCATTAGTGGTTAGGGCTTCAACATAGGATTCTGTGGGACACAATCCAGCCTGTAGTAACATGAAGGGCTTAATTCTTTTTTATTTATGTTGTTTGTTCTTTCCAGTTTTCATCTCTGTTTACTTTTTTCTGACTTTCTGTGGCCTACTTGGGCATTTTTTGTAATGCCACTTTTATTTATAGTGTTTTTGAGTATATTGATGCATAACTTTTAAGTGGTTGCTTTAAGTATTACATATACATGTAACTTGTCACAGTGTGCTGGAGTCATCATTTACCATTTTGAGTAAATAATAAAAATCTTACCTTCCTAATTTATGTCCCATCCCTTTTTCTTCCTCACTGAAAATATAATTGTCTTAAATGTTTCCTCTACATACATTTAGAACCACATCAGTGTTATAATTTTTGCTTCAACCATCAAACATACTTTAGAAAATTTAAGAGGAGAAGAAAAATTTTATTGTATTTACCCATCTATTTGCTTACCTTGTTCTTTCTTCTTCCTTGATGTTCCAACGTTCCTATTTTATCATTTCCATTCTGTTTAGATAACTTCTTTTAGCCATTTTCATTATTTCTGGGCAGGTGTTCTCCCCCGCCCCCATCTCCACTGACCTCTTAGAGAGGGGGCCTCATTACTGGCTTGCAGCAATGAAATTCTTAGCTTCCTAAATGGTCTTCTTGGACACCACTGCAGAGTGATGTTGGAGCACCTTGTTACAGCTTCAAGAGGGTGAACGCTTAGGTTTCCCACTTGGTCTTTCTGGTGTGAGCAGCAGTAGAGTCACAGTTACTGCTATGGTATTTGCCTAGAACTGAGCATGTACTTTGTAGGCTCGACAGGCTGCCTCTGTCTTGGTCTTTTGGCTAGTGATATCAGGGCTTTTGTTGTTAGTGTCATTGGGGCTTTTTGTTTGTTTGTTTGTGCCAGTTGGTCTTTCCAAATTGTCAGTTTCTTCAGCTCCACGCCTGGCATATATGTGGTAAAAAGAAAGCTCAGGGAACTCACCAGTATGTCATTCCTCAGATCCTGAGATTCTAGCTGTTCTGCCTGCTCATCTCCACCTTTTAGAGTCGTCTTATGTTTGTTTTATATATAATGTCCAGAGTTTATAGTTGTACTTACTGAGACAAATAGGAAAAAGTATGTCTACTCAATTTTTCCAGAAGTCTTTGCTGTCAACCTCTACTCAATTAGTAGGTTTCCTTTTATTCCTGGTTTTCTAAAAGTTTATTTTTGAAACATAAATGGATTTTTGCATTTAAAAAATAGTTTAACAGAATTGACTTATTTCATTGTATTTTTCTTCTTAATCTCCTAATATAGTGAATTATATTGAGAGATTTTTAAAATGTGAAACATCTTTGCATTCCTGGGATAAACCCTATTTGTTCATCCTATAGTTACACATTTACTGTTGGTGTTATTTGGTTAATTTTTACTGAGGGTGTTGTATTTACTTTTATAAAGCATGCACGTAAAACTTGCCTTTCTTGTATTTCTTTGTTTGTTTTTGTAATAAAAATTTCTCTAAACAACAAGCTAGGCAGATTTTGTTCTTCATTCTGTTTCCTGGAATAATGAATAGAAATATATTTTCAAAGGCCAGCTTTTGTTTTTGTTCATCTATTTTATTGTTTTTAGTTCTCTATTTCATTGAGCTCCTTATCTTTACTATTTCCTTCCTCCTTTGGGTGTATTCTGTTCCTCTTTACCTAGCGTTTGAGTTGAACACTCAGCTCATTGATTTTGGTCTTTTTTTGTGTTTCCTAGTAAGTGTATTTAAAGGTAAAAAATTTCCCTCTAAGTTCTGCTTTAATCATATCTAACACATTTTGATATGCAGTGTTGTAATTTTTATTTAATTGTATGTATTCTTTGTATTTTTCTTTTAACTCACAGGTTATTGTGACATTTAAAACTTTTTTATTTTGAAATAATTTTATAAGAGTAGTACAAAGAATTCTTACATACACTTGTCCAAATTCAATGATTTGCAACATTTTGCATATTTGCTTTCTTTTTCTCTCTGTCTCTGTTTTCCACTCTGTTTTTTTCCTTAAAAAAATTAATATTCCTAAGTCCATTTTAGGGACTTATTCTAAAATGGTTATGAAAGAACATTAGAGAGAAAAAATGGTTTACTTTAAAATGGTTACGAAGTCTGAAGTTACACACACACATGCCCCTTTCCTGCTAAGTATTTCAATGTATTTCCTAAGAACAAGGACGTTCTCTTACATAAACACAGAAAAACAGTCATATTAAGAAAATTTAACTTGGATATAATATTAGCTAATCCACAGTACATATTCAAATTTTACCAGTTTTCCCAAAAAAGAACCTTATAACTCCAGCCACTCCCACTCTCTTGTCCTGCAATCCAGAATCAAGCATTTCAGTAAGTTTTCATATCTCTTTGGTAATTTTTAATGTGAGAGAGTCTATCAGTTTCTTATTTATTCAGGTTTTATTAATTAGCTTGAACTTACATAATTTTTTATTGTTTTGCCCTTCAAGAACTCTGCTTTTTTTTTTTTTTTTTTTTTTGTCTTTTTGGTCTAGTTTATCTATCAGTTTTTGCGAGACGGTTTGTAAAAATCATCAAATGTATTTTTTAAAAAACTCAATTTCTAACTGTAGTTCTTTCACTTGTTGCTTTATAAATTGTGAGGCTGTATTGTTGAGTTTATATATATTCATGATTACTATATCTTCTCGTTTCTTTAAAAATTACATGAGCCTCTTTTCTTTTGTCCTTTATGCACTTTATTTTTTTAATTTTATTTTTTTTTGAGACGGAGTTTCGCTCTTATTGACCAGGCTGGAGTGCAGTGGCATGGTCTTGGCTCACTGCAACCTCCATCTCCTAGGTTCAAGAGATTCTTCTGCCTCAGCCTACCAAGTAGCTGAGATCACAGGTGCATGCCACCACAACCGGCAAATTTTTTTGTATTTTTGGTAGAGACAAGGTTTCACCATGTTAGCCAGGCTGGTCTCCAACTCCTGACCTCAGGTAATCTGCCCTCCTCAGCCTCCTGAAATGCTGGGATTACAGGTGTGAGCCACCGCACCTGGCCCAAAATAGGTTTTAAGGTTAAAAATAAAGTGCAGGCTGGGCGTGGTGGCTCACGCTTGTAATCCTAGCACTTTGGGAGGCTGAGGTGGGTGGATCACCTGAGGTCAGGAGTTCGAGACCAGCCTAACCAACATGGTGAAACCCCATCTCTACTAAAAATACAAAATTAGCCAAGCATGGTGGTGCATGCCTGTAATGCCAGCTACTCGGGAGACTGAGGCAGGATAATCGATTGAATCCAAGAGGCGGAGGTTGCGGTGTACTAGGATTGCGCCATTGCACTCTAGCCTGGGCAACAAAAGTGAAAGTCTGTCTCAAAAATAAATAAATAAATAAATAAATAAATAAAGTGCATAGGCTGGGCGTGGTGGCTCACACCTGTAATCCTAGCACTTTGGGAGGCTGAGGCGGGTGTATCACCTGAGTTCAGGAGTTCAAGATCAGCCTGGCTAACATGGTGAAACTGTTTATACTGAAAACACAAAAAATTAGCCGGACATGGTGGGACACGTGTAATCCCAGCTACTCGAGAGGCTGAGACAGGAGAATCACTTGAACCCAGGAGGCAGAGGTTGCAGTGAGCCAAGATTGTGCCATTGTACTCCAGCCTGGGAGACAGAGGAAGACTCTGTTCCCCTCACGAAAAAAAAAAAATTCTACTTTGTTACATATTGAGACTGTTGCCCAACTTTCTTTTGAGTCATATTTGCCACCAGGTAAATCTTTTTTCCCTGTTTTTAAATTCCAATCTTTACATATCTTTCTGTTTTAAGAGGATTTGCTGTATGCATTCATATTAAACACTTTCAATAAACTAGGTATTGAAGGAATATACCTCAAAATTAATAAGAGCCATATATGACAAACCCACAGTCAACATCGTATTGAATGAGCAAAAGCTGGAAGCATTCCCCTTAAAAACTAGCACAAGACAAGGATGCCCTCTCTCACCACTCCTACTCAACATAGTATTGGAAGTCCTGGCTGGGGTAATTGGGCAAGAAAAAGAAATAAAGCGCATCCAAATAGGAAGAGAGAAAGACAAACTATTCCTGTTTGTAGATGACATGATCCTATATCTAGAAAACCCCGTCATCTTAGCCCAAAATCTTCTTAAGCTGATAAACAACTTCAGCAAAATATCAGAATACAAAATGAATGTGCAAAAATTACTAGTATTCCTGTACACCACACAACAGTCAAGCTGAGAGCCAAATCAGGAATGAACTCCCTTTCACAATCGTCATGAAAAGAATAAAATACCTAGGAATATAGCTAACCAGGGAGGTGAAATATAGCTACAAGCGGAACTACAAACCACTGCTCAAAGAAATCAGAGATGACACAAACAAATGGAAAAACATCTCATGCTCATGGATAAGAGGAATCAATATCATTAAAATGGCCATACTGTCCAAAGCAATTAATAGATTCAATACTATTCTTATTAAACTACCATTGAGACACTTCACAGAGCTAGAAAAACTATTACTATTATTATTATTTTTGAGATGGAGTTTCGCTCTTGTTGCCCAGGCTGGTGTGCAGTGGCGCGATCTTGGCTCTCCACAACCTCTGCCTCCCGGGTTCAAGCGATTCTCCTGCCTCAGCCCCCCAAGTAGCTGGGATTACAGGTATGCACCACCATGCCCAGTTAATTTTGTATTTTTAGTAGAGACAGGGTTTCGCCATGTTGCCCAGGCTGGTCTCAAACTCCTGGCCTCAAGTGATCCCCCCCACCTCGGCCTCCCAAAGTGGTAAGATTACAGGAGTGAGGCACCGTGCCCAGCCAGAGCTAGAAAAACTATTTAAAAATACATATGAAACCAAAAAACAGCCCGAATAGCCAAGGCAATCTGAAGCAAAAAGAACGTTAGCGGTATCACACTACTCAACTTCAAACTATACAGGGCTATAGTAACCAAAACAACATAGTAGTGGTACAAGAACAGACACATAGACCAATGGAACAGAATAAAGAACCCAGAAATAAAACTACACCTACAACTGTCTGATCTTCAACAAACCTGACAAAAACAAGCAATGGGGAAAGTATTTTCTATTCAATAAATGGTGCTGGGAAAAATGGGTAGCCATATGCAGAAGACTGAAACTTCATCCCTTCCTTACACCATATACAAAAATTAACTCAAGATGGATTAAAGACTTAAATGTAAAACCCAAAATTGTAAAAATCCTGGAAGACAACCTAGGCAATACCATTCAGGACATACCAGCAAAGATTTCATGACAAAGATGCCAAAAGCAATTGCAACAAAAGCAAAACTGACCAATGTGATCTAGTTAAACTAAAGAACTTCTGCACCAAAAAGGAAACTATCAACAGAGTAAACAGACAACCTACAGAATGGGAGAAAATTTTGAAAACTACGCATCCAGCAAAGTATAATATCCAGTATCTATAAGAACCTTAAACAAATTTACAGGAAAAAAAAAAAACAAACAATCCCATTAAAAAGTGGGCAAAGGACATGAACAGACATTTTTCAAAAGAAGACATACATGCGGCCAACAAGTATATGAAAAAAAACCTCAACATCACTGATCATTAGAGAAATGAAAGTCAAAACCACAGTGAGATACCATCTCACATCAGTCAGAATGGCTACTATTACAACGTCAAAAAATAACAGATGCTGGCTAGGTTATGGAGAAAAATGAACGTTTTTACACTATTGGAGGGAGAGTAAATTAGTTCAACCACTGTGGAAGACAGTGTGGCAATTCCTCAAAGACCTAAAGACAGAAATACCATTTGACCCAGCAATCCCATTACTGGGAACATACACAAAGGAATAAAAACCATTCTATTATAAAGACACATGCACACATATGTTCACTGTAGCACTATTCACAATATCAAAGACTTGGGATCAACCTAAATGCCCACTAATGATAGACTGGATAAAGAAAATGTGGTACATATACACCATGGAATACTATGTAGCTATAAAGAAGAATGAGATAATGTCCTCTGCAGGGACATGGATGGAACTGGAGGCCATTATCCTTAGCAAACTAATGCAGAGAGAGAAAACCAAATGCCAAATGTTTTGACTTATAAGTGGGAGGTTAATTGTGAAAACACATGGACACACTGGGCAACTGCACACACGGGCCTATTGGAGGGTGGAGGTGGGAGGAGGCAGAGGATCAGGAAAAATAACTAATGCATACTAGGCTTAATACCTGGGTGATGAAATAATCTGTACAACAAACCTCCCTGACACAAGTTTACTCATGTAACAAGCCTGCACATTTACCCCTGAACTTAAACGTTAAAAAAGAGTATTTGTTATAAATCACACTTGATTTGTTCCCTTTTTCCTCCACGATTAGAGCCTTTGCTTTTTTTATTGGTAACTGCTGAAGTAAAGATTCACTTTTGCAACTCATTTCACATTCTGTTTTTACTGTACAATGTTTCTTCCCTTTTCTTGCTTTCCATTTGATAGACTGATTTTTTTTCTGCCATATTAAAAGTTACTGATTCTGTTATGGTGCTTGCCTTTAATTTAATACAAACAGTGAGCATTTACCTTTTAAAATGTCTTAACTACCTTAATATGTATATCTTGCCCTCTAAGTTCTTTAGCATACTCTTCTATCCTTTTGATTTTCTACTTCCCTCACCCTAATGTCAATTCTCCTACCAAGTAGATATTACCTTTATGTGGACTTTAATTTTGGAGTAACACACACACACACACACACACACACACACTCATTTACCCTCTTTTAAAAATATGGTCCTGGATTTGTTGACAAATCACCCTTATATTTGTTGTAACTTGCTTGATTTACTTCTCTTTTTGTGTACTTCCTCTAAAAGTGTTTTTGTTTGTTTGTTCTTTTTTACCAAGTCCAAGAGTGTTTTGAATATGAGCTTTTGGATTCTAAGACTTTGTATGCATGATAATAAATTTGTTATGCCATCTCACTTGAATAGCAATTTTGATACATATAAAGTTCTAAACCCCAGTTTATTTTCCTTCACTACTATAAAAATATTATTTTATTTTATTCTTGCATTCATTGCTGTTGAAAAGTCTGACATCAATCTGATCTTACTCCTTTGTAAACTGTTCTTTTTTTTTTTTTTTTTTTTTTTTTAATCTGGTAGCGTATTACTCTGTCACCCACTGGAACCTCCACCTGTACGGTTTGCCTCAGCCCCCCGAGTAGCTGGTACTACAGGGGCATGCCAGCAGGCTGGACTAATTTTTGTATTTTTCGTAGAGACAGGGTTTCACCATGTTGGCCAGGCCGGTCTCAAACTCCTGTGCTCAAGTGACCCACCCGCCTTGGCCTCCCAAAGTCCCAAAGTGCTGGGATTATAGGCGTGAACCACTGTGCCCAGTTGATAAACTCTTCTTTCTAAGTTTTAAAAATATTTATTCGTCTCAATATAACGAGCAGAGTTGTGGATTTTTCTGAAGCTCATGTTAAGTATCCTTTGAAGCCTTTACTCTGAGGTCTTTCATCATTTAAAAAAAATTTGTGGCTGGGCACGGTGGCTCACGCCTGTAATCCCAGCACTTTGGGAGGCCGAGGCGGGCGAATCACGAGGTCAGGAGATCGAGACCATCCTGGCTAACACGGTGAAATCCCATCTCTACTAAAAATACAAAAAATTAGCCGGGCGTCGGGGAGGGCGCCTGTAGTCCCAGCTACTCGGGAGGCTGATGCAGGAGAATGATGTGAACCCAGGAGGCGGAGCTTGCAGTGAGCCGAGATCTCGCCACTGCACTCCAGCCTGGACAACAGAGAGAAACTCAGTCTCAAAAAAAAAAAAAAAAAAAAAAAAATTGTAAATTTATTAGTCATTATTTTCTCAAGTATGTATTTTTTTCTTTCACTGTGAGTTCTCTTATGATTCAGATGTTGATACTTCTATTTCCAGCCTACATTTTGCTGAACTTCTTTTATATTTTTGATGTCTTTATTCTTTCCTACTGTCTTCTGGGATTATCTTTCATCTTATCTTTTACCTTGTGAATTATTCCTCAGCTATATCCATCCTGGTACTTGTCTAACCTATAGTACTTACAACTTCTACTGTTATAGTTTTAACATCTAATATTCTGTCTTTATTTTTGTGAGTTATTGGTTTTGCTTTATGTCGCTGGTATCTTCTACTATCTTAAGTACACTTGCCATTTTGTTTTAAGTTCTTGCTTCATCTTTTTCATAATTCTGCATTAGAGAGTATATGGTGTTAATTTGTTGTCTATGTTTTGCAATACTTTTGTTCCTTAGCCATATAATTATGTTGATCTGTGAGCTCATGTCTCCATAAGGGTACCTGCTACTCTGTGGGGTAATATGTAATGGGGAAGAGATAAAGTCAAGTACTGGTCTGTGTCCCTCTAGATGGAGAGCCCAGAAACACTATGAATCTCACCATCTGCCACTGCTCTATCAGGCGACTCCTAGGAAAAGCACAGCTGGGAGTAGGAAGGTGCTCCACGTTGGAATTCACCAGCTCTGGGAGTTGGGGCAGTGGTTGTGAGTAGTGGAGAAGAGAATACCCAAAAGCTCACACCTGGTTTCATCAGTTCCCTACCGATTTACCTCGAAGATACAAGCAGCTTGGCCTGTTGCAGCCTGTTTATGTATGAAGGGGAGGCAACAATTGTCCCAAGGCAATTGGGAAGGACATAGTGCAGAAATTAAAAAGTCTTCCAATGCAGCCTGTTCTCCCAGTGTGGCTTATCTCCCAGGATGCAGCTCTGCCCATTCCCTACACACACCAGTTCAAGACAGTAGTTCTATCTCTCCTGGCAAATATAAAAACACCTTATACTTATTTCTGGTGTTGCCAACTCCCCAGATCCTTACTTCCTTTTGCTTCTCCACCTTTACAAAATTAATTTTGCGTGAGGGAGCTGGAAGCCTGAACCCACCTATTTGCCATTTCACAGGAACTGGAAGCTTTATTTCTGGTCGCCAAAGGGCAAAGTGACAAGTGATATTCAATAACTCATGGCCTGAGGCTTTCTGATGCCCAGGGTCTTACCCTCGTAGCCAGGACTGATGTGCTGTCATAGCCATTCCAAGGGTCTCTCTTCAAGGTGCCCAATGGGGTGGCAAGCAGGGATTCTGATTCGCCTATGCTCCAGGGACAGGAGAGAAAGGAACTTGGAGATTCACGAGGTAGGCGTGAAGCTTGGATAGTGGGAGGGAGGGAGGTAGATGTGTGTTGAGCATTTATTGTGTACTTATTGAGCCCTTGCTGGGTACACCTTGAGGGCTATTTTACTTCACAGAATCCAGGAGGAATGCCTTCAGGGGTTCTTTTCAGGAAGGTATCCACAGATTTTCAGGACGCTGTGTCATGAAGCTATGCTCATACTGCTAGATAATATTTACCTTATAGTCTTTATGATGTATAAATCTGCCTTTCCTCTAATTTATAATAGAAGCATCCGTATAACTTATGAATTCTTTCAGATTAGCTCTTTTAGGCCATCCTAGCTAAATACTGAGGGCGTTTAGTATCCTCAGGGTGCTTTGCTGCAGCTGTCCCTAGCTGGTCTCATTTTTTCCTATTTTCTAATTGTTCTCCTCTCCCATTCCTCCCTCAGTCTGTCTTGACAGATGGCAGATGCATCTTCCTGTGTGGCAGTGTTTGGCACTAGGTTTGCAGCAAATGCTTGTCAAATTGATTTTCTTTAGATTTGAAGGTTAAAAAGAGGGTTTTTCTCTTTATAGACACCCATCCCAATTTCTTCTCCTTGCAATGCTCAGTAGTTGCTACCAGGAAGGGCCAACATCAGGTTGTGTCCTAACTGGAATGAGCTCTTGAGTGGGAGTAAGCAATGTTTGTTGGTAGGTCAAAGGGTTAACAACATTTTTAAGCTCTTTTTTTCCCATGGGAAGATGAACTCAAGTTTATCTTATACTTACTGTTTCTTTGAAATGTACTGTTTAGATAAATGTGAAATGTCAGCTATATTAACAAATCACATTTATTTATTTATTTAATTTATTTTTAACTGTGGAAATGACCCCTGGTTGGTGAACTACATCTATGCTGGGCAGACTGCGGGCAGGCATTTAGACTTGCTGGACCTATATGACCAGACCTGTATGAAATCCTGCTGGGAAATGTAGGTCCTGGATTTTGTTATGGTGCTTCTTGAATCTGAATATGCCTGTTATCTTGGAATACTCACTCATGGGGTTGGTATAAGATGTGGTTCCTGTCATGTGAGAGATTCTTCCATCCTAGAATGGCTCCCCTGCCGCCTCTCCCCTACTCCTGTGGTCTTGTCTGCTATGACCATGTATATTCCCATGAGATGAGAGGGTTGAGAATCAGCACCTAGAATATGTAAAGACTCCTGATGAAGATGTCTAATGCGTCAGGTTGACAAGCTATGTTTCCATATCCAATATTCTTCTACGAAGCTAAGTAAATAAGGTGCCATATAACAGCCCACTAAATCTTTTGAGTGTGTATGTTAATCTGAACCCAAGGCACAGCTAATTTGTATGAAGTAAGCATTGCAGGTTTTTTTTTCCTACAAAAATAACTTTCTCTTCATTGCTGAAATTCTATTGTAAATAAACAAGTAGTAAGTAGAGGATCATAAAATGTTCTTTGCTCAAAGCCTTAAAATTCCCAAAACTCCAGCATTCAAATTTCTCTGGACAGAATTGGAACCAAAATGAAGTCACAGTTAATAATAAAACATTACATTTGTGTAATGCTTTGAATATTCTAAAGATTTGATTCTACTTTTCCTCTATCTTCTCTTCTCTGACTGACTCAATATGGCTTCTCTTGTACCTGCAAAAAGATGACTTCAAAATCCATTTCTCCAATTTTGAACCCACTATAGTACTTGATATCCATGTATGCCACTATTTAAAAGCAAAGGAAAGAAAATCATTGAAATGACACTTTGAAATAGACTTGGTAGCACCTGAAAACTCACTGAATCCAATCTTCTCACTCAGACAGTTGAGTGGACAGTGGTTTAATCCACTGAAAGAGGCAATACAAGGGAAGGGTATGTTTGAGAGGTGTTTAGAGAACGATTTATAAAAGGCCTTAGAAGAGGTGAGTTTCCACTATTTTTGCACTGGGGCATCTACCCCTACTCCAAGGTCCCTCATGGTCACATCTGTTGGAGATGATGAGAGGGCCAGAAGACAGCCCACCTCATGGAAAGAAGAGTAGCCAGGCTACACGGAGTAGGTCAGGAAGCAAGGAGGCTCCGGACCAAGGAGAGGTTTATCAAATAAATATTATGAAATGCTCAGCTGGTATATGAACACCAGTGAGGGTTGGGAGTATCAGGATCACAATCCATATTCAGTTCCAAGATGTCTGGACAATTTCACAGTTGGGATATGGTCTTCCTCTAAGGAAGAACATGGGCTGTTTTTTTCATACTTCTGATCACAGTTGGCAATAAGGAAAGGTTGGAGTAATAGACTAGTAGTTGGGTTCTTAGACTTGTCTCTTTAATTAAATTCTCATGGCTGGTGGCAAGATAGAATATGGGTATATAGGACATTTGTCTCAAAGTTGTGTTACAGACAACATGTATTAGAATCATCCAGGGTACTTCATGAAAATGCAGATTTCTGAATCCCCTCTAGAACTGCTGAATTAGGATCCCTGGGCTGGAGCCTGAGAATCTGCATTTAAATCTACTTCTTAGTAATTCTCATGTACACTAAAATTTAAGAAGCATACGTAAGCTGGTTAATTATGAATTATTCTTACCAACGAAAAATTATACCAAATGAGAATTAAATGAGACAACTGGATATTTCATTGCTTTGAAGAAGCTGGTGACAACTTCATCTAAGACTTCCCAGTTGCTCTTTCAGTATTACTTCTAAATTTACTATTGCAGTTTATTTTTCATTAAATCTTCTTTCTACTGGTACAAAGAAAAATATCTTTGTGTTCCCTTTTAATTTTATTTATTTATTTATTTTGAGGCAGAGTCTCACTCTGTTGCCCAGGCTGGAGTGCAGTGACGTGATCTCAGCTCACTGCAACCTCCGCCTCCTGGGTTCAAGTGATTCTCCTGCCTCAGTCTCATGAGTAGCTGGGACTACAGGCGCCTGCCACTACACCCGGCTAATTTTTGTATTTTTAGTAGAGACGGGGTTTCACCATATTGGCTAGGCTGGTCTCAAACTCCTGACCTTGTGATCTACCAGCCTCGGCCTCCCAAAGTGCTGGGATTACAGGCGTGAGCCACCGTGCCCGGCCAATTTTATTTTTTAATTAAAAATTTCTGAGACATTCTTAACTTTAATGAAAATGTTTCCAAAGTATGTTCAAGGGGTAGTCCTTAGCTTGATGGTCTGAAGAATGGAATCATTTATCAATGGAGTTCAATAAATATTTATTAGCATTTATACATACAAGGTCCTCTGGACAGAGTAAGAGACATAAGACACCACCATTCCCTGGAAGAGCACACACAACAATTACAAAGATAAGACCAACACACACATTTGAACTGTGGTATTTAAACTTAAAAAAAAAAAAAAAGCCTAAAGCCCTCTCAGTAAAAAATAGTTGAGTACTTATCGACACTTACATGTTTATTTATACATTATCCCATGTACTAGTATATGGCTTGACTATATACATCAAAACTCACACCATAACAAATAGAAAGTTTATAAGTTACCAAAATAAATAGAAACTTTAACACTTCCTTCCTGTATCCTCAAGGATCATTTGCACATTCCTTGTAGTGTGCACATTCCATTTTGTAAACCAGTGTTTTTAGAAAACAATGCCTTCCTGTATATAACCAAGCACTAAGTTTTATGTTACAGATTAAAAAAAAAAAACCATTTTAGAGTAAAGAGAAATAAGAGCAAACCCAGATTACTAGAACTGGTAAACGAAAGGAATAGCATTCAGAAAACAATGTATATTCAATAAATAGATAAAATAATAGGAAACATTTGCTTTGGGTTGATGTCAAAGCCTATTAAGAAGGAGACATAGGCATAGGACAAAATGCATATGTAGAGGAAAAAGAAACACAATATAGAAATGTAAACATTACTTCCTTCTGGCAAAATGTCTTCTAGCCTTTGGTGAGGTGTTTGCAGACATTTATAGGCTACACTTTGCCAATGATTTTATTTAAGGATCATACAGTGAATGCTTATTTTTTATGTCTACAAAAAATAAAATAGTTATAAAATTTAGGCATTCACACATTCATTCATCAGTGCCTCTTGATATTGGAAATGTTTCTCCCTATTGCTTTATGGATTGACTGTGTTCCTGAAAAGCTTGAATTATATTTTAAAAACTCAGCCATAAGCTTTGTGGGGGACAGACTGTACCTGTCAAGTTCCCTCTTGTATCTCTGGCACCTCGCATAGCATCAGGCTCATAGTGAATATTCAAGAATGTCCTCTCGATGGTTGCAATATATTTGAAAATCTCAGCATTGAAAGAATTCTGTGATAAACCACTTAAAAAAGTTAAAACTAATGAACATTCAGTAAATTCTAATTTTGATGAAACAGAGTTGTTCATAAGTGGACAAAACTATCCTTTAAGTAAACCAATGGGAACATTTAGGTTGAATAATTTATACAGACTTATAATCTGAAAGAGAGTGCAGACATAGTCTCATATTCTTTTATCACACAGATAAGGAAAAGTTGGAGCTCAGAGAAACTTGAAAAAGCTTGCCCAAGGCCACATCACTATTTAGGAGCAGTTATTTTAATATGTAACAAATTATGTGTGATTATTCTTTTTCAGAAGGGGTTACTGCAGGTTTCCTTAAAGTAACGATATCAGATAATATTTTATAAAACTTAAAAACTCTATAATATAATGCTTTATAATGCTTAAGAATTCATAAACATTTAGTAAAAATATTAAAAACATGCATAGCAATGATAAATAAAACTGACTTCACATTGGTGGTTATATTTGAGGATGGTAAAAAGAAAATGGAAGGATTCAGAGGTATCAATTTTATTATAGTCACTGATTCATAAGAAAACTATTGAAACAAATAGGACAAAATACTAAGATTTGATAAAGCTGGGTGTTTGGGTAATGGGTGTTCACTAGTCTTTCTGTGTGTTTAAAATACTTAACAATACAAATATTAAAACTAAAAATCAGTAAGAGATCGATAAACTAATAGATTTTTAAAAATACTAAGCAGAGGAAAAAAGTCAACTGTTATTTACCCACAGAACCATGAACGGAAATAGGTGCTCTTACCAACTATCTTCAGTTATACCTGTTATAATCTTTGTAATCTCATTATCTTCCAAGAAATCATTTTTAAATCCTAAAGTTTTTTCTGCTTTTACACAGAAACATAACGAAAAGTATGTTTACTTTGTTGTTCTGCTATATATATATATATATATATATATATATATATACACAGCCAAAGGGTTTAGTCAACAAAGTAGATATTCTATAATTAGCAGCATGAAGGAGTTAGAGTACATCTTATGTTGTTATAATTAATAGTAAATATTTGTAACATACAGAAAATACATGGAACAATGCTCATGCAACCACTACTCAAATACAGTTGTGCTGTTTGCACCTGACTTCAGGTCCACCTTTCTTTTCCCTCCCCAGATGCAATTACTAGTTTAAAGTTAGTGCATATCATTTGTTATTATGTTGTGAGAATTGTCCTTGTGAAATATGGATATTTAGTTTGTTTTAATGGTTGCACAATATATTGTAGAAAGGCAACACAATTTTATTTGCTTTTTTATTCACTGATGGGCATCCCCTGACTTTCCATTAATTATAAGCAAACCTGCAATGAACATCCTTATGTATACTTCTTTGTTTATGTATTTGAGAATGTCTTCAGGTCTCTAGGGCACATAAACATAGAATTACTTGTCTGTAGGATACTTGTCTCTTTAAATTTGTACAACACTGCATATGTGAAATAAGTAGTTGAAATAAGTGGGAAAACTAACCTTTCCACCAAGATTCTATGCAAATTCCCATTTCTTCACATTTCTTTTTCAGCACGTGCTGTTGTTAGGGTATCTACCTTGAAATAATAAAGTTATTCTACATTTTCCCCCCAAAGCTTTAAACCTTTACCTTTTCACATTTAGCCCTTTATTTCATTTACAATTTATTTTAGTGATGGTGTGAGGTAGAAATCTGGGGATTTCATTTTTTCCCCATGGAGATAGCCTATGTTCCTGCAATATTAACTGACTTATCCAACAGTTCTCAAAATGTGATCAGAGGATTCCTGGGGATATTGGGAGGGAGAGATCCCTTGGATCCTTTTAGAGGATCAACAAGGTCAAAAATACTCAGAAAACTAAGATGTTATTTGCCTTTTTTTTACTCTGACTCTCGTAAGTGTACAGAAGAGTTCACCAAAGACTACAATGGCATGTGATGAATAGTGATGACTATTTCTCTGACACCTAACAGATTGTATGCCTGTGTATTGTATTTTCTAGAGTTTTCAAAGGTAGTGAGTTTACGGTACAAATATGTAGTTTTCAGAAATTATTTGTTTATTTTCTACGGTGCTCTTACCAACTATCTTCAGTTATACCTATTATAATCTTTGTAATCTCATTATCTTCCAAGAAATCATTTTTAAATCCTAAAGTTTTTTCTGCTTTTACACAGAAACATAACGAAAAGTATGTTTACTTTGTTGTTCTGCAATAATATATTTTTCAAAAACGTTTTTAATTAAAAAAATTTTATCTGAATAGGGTGGATGGTTGGCTTTAAAAAGGGAGATGAGAAAAACACATTTTCTGGTGTCTAGATTGCCTATATCTAGAGATGCTGAAAAGGATGACACTGATATATCAGCAAGTTATCTGATTCCTCATAAAAAGGAGAAATCTATTCCAAAGAAACTGAGTGCAACTACACATAACAAAAATATGTTGAAAGTGATATTTCCTTCAGCTTTATAGATGTTAATAATTTATCATATTGTGTCTTGCACAGTAAAACATTTTCAAACACTAATATGGTTCCAACAAATTTGCAGTATCATTTTGGGACTAATCATTCAAAGTTTATTAAAAAAAGAATTAAATAACCTAAATGTAGATGTAATACACTTTTTAAAAGCTTCTGACAGGATAAGCCATCATATTTTATTGACTGGAGGAGCACACACAATCAAAGAGACTAATAGAGGCTTGAACAGTTGACATTGCTGAACACCTGCTGGATGAAAAATCACAAGAATGCATAGTGCTGGCATTTTCCAATGATGCAATAACTTGCCAAATTAAAGATTTAACTGCAAACATAAAGACTGAGTTAATATGTCATCTAGGCCAGGCGCAGTGGCTCACGCCTGTAATCCCAGCACTTTGGGAGGCCGAGGCGGGTGGATCACGAGGTCAGGAGATTGAGACCATCCTGGCTAACACGGTGAAAACCCGTCTCTACTAAAAAAAAAAAAAAAAATTAGCCAGGCTGATGGCGGGTGCCTGTAGTCTTAGCTACTTGGGAGGCTGAGGCAGGAGAATGGCGTGAACCCTGGAGGCAGAGCTTGCAGTGAGCCGAGATCTCACCACTGCACTCCAGCCTGGGTGACAGAGTGAGACTCCGTCTCAAAAAAAAAAAAAAAAGTCATCTAAAGATTTGTACCTTAGCCTTACAAAGGGACTGATCTACAGATGGCTATACATCCTGCTTTGCTTTCATTCGTCAGGTATCGGCACCAACTGACCACTGATGATCTTTTATGTGAATTCTGGGCAACAGAGGTTCTGAAACATTAAAAGTGTTATATGACTTTTTTGAATCTGGTGGTTTATCCTCCACAACTGTGTTAACTGTGTTAACATTTGCACTGATGGTGCAAAAATGGTGGATTTTATCCAGTGGTGGGTAAAATGACTGGTGTCTCAGCACGAATTAAGGCAATGGCACCAAATTTTATTATTAGTCATTGTATTCTTCACTACCACACATTTGTAGTAAAAAAAAAAAAAAAAAAAAAAAAAAAAATCAGTTTTACTAAAATAATGTCCTTGATGAAGCTGTAAAAATTATTTTTTATTAAATCTCAACCCTTAAGCACATTTAAAAAATATTCTTTGTGACACAATGCGATGTACCCATAAAACACTTCTACTGCATGCTGAAATGTAATTGTCTCTAGGAAAAACACTTGTTTGAGTTGCAAGCTGAATTAGCCACTTTTTCTTTTCTTTAATGGAAACACCATCTTTTCACTTGGAAAAAAAAAGTGACAGAAAATTGATTATTCAGACTTGGGAATTTGGCAGACATTTTCTTGAAAATAAACAGTGATACTATCACTTTAGGGAAAACAACTAGTTATATTTGTTGCCAGTGCTAAAATTTAAGCTTTTAAAAGTAGAAGTTGGAAGTTTGAAAAGATTGTATCTGCTACTGTGGGGTACTTAGAACTTTTTCTGATATCAGCAGCAACAGTAATGAATATAATAATTTTTTGAGGCAGGGTTTTGCTCTGTTGTCAAGGCTGGATTGCAGTGGCATGACCAGGGCTCACTGAATGCAGCCTCGACCTTATGGGCGCAAGTGATCCTCCTGCCTCAGCTTCCCAAGTAGCCGAGACCACAGATGTGCACCACCACTTTTGGCAAATATAAAAAATTTTTGTAGAGATGGGGTCTTGCCATGCCGCCCAGGCTAGTCTTGAACTCCTGGGCTCAGACAGTCCTCCTGCCTTGGCCTCCCAGTGTGCTGGGATTACAGGCATGAGCCACTGCAGCCAGTCTGAGTTTTTGATATTGCATGAAATGTTTGAACATTTCGAATACCTGCATAATTCAGTAAACAGATATTTCGTAATGACCATGTAATGTTACAGAATCTTACATGAGTAAAAATCATTTCAAAATGCAAGATAGGCCAATAGATTTCAATGACTTCCTGTTGTTTATCCCCTGAACCAGAAGATTTACACTCACCCTAGATTCTTACCATTCCCCCAACTCCTTCATTCTATTACTTGTACTTAGTGTAAATTCCACCTCCCAGACAGCAGACAGCTCTGAAGTGTATGCTCTCCTGTTCATTACTATTTCTAATGCCCTCATTCAGAACTCTGGCAACTTACTTTATAATGTCAAATCTCTTACACAGAGTAAGAGGCTACTGCCCACCTCTTCAGCTTACCTCATTTCACTGTATTGTCTAGAAAGCAGATCTTATTATAGCTTTTTTTTCTTTCTTTTTTTTTTTTTTTTTTTTTTTTTTTTTAGACAGAGTCTCTGTCGCTCAGGCTGGAGTGCAGTGCTATGATCTCCGCTCACTGCAATCTCCAACTCCCACCTCCAGCGCTCCTTTCGCCTCAGCCTCCCAAGTAGCCGGGACCACAGGTGCACACCACTGCACAGGGCTAATTTTTTAATTTTTGTAGACAGTGTTTTGCCATGTTGCCCAGGTTGGTTTTGAACTCCTGGGCGCAAGTGATCCATCTGTTTCAGCCTCCCAAAGTGCTGGGATTACAGCCACCGCGCCCAGCTTATTACAGCTCTTTTTAAAAACAAAAACAAAAACAAAAACAAAAACGAACATATTGATTCATGACTCCCTACCTTTGTATTCACATGGTTTCCTTTGCCTGGAATGTCCCCCTTCTTCTACCTGCTTGGGAAATTCCTAGCTGTTATTAAAATTCTATTCAGATATTTATTAAATTTATTAAACATCTATTCAGATGTTATTAAATTCTATTAAAATTCTATTCAGATATCTTTTTCCAGGAAGCTTTTCTTAACCTAACTCATGCCATTAAGAGTTATTCGCTTTATTTTTCTAGGTTATCTTCTATTTGTTTCTATTGTTGTACTCATCATTCTGTAAGGTATGGGGGCTCTGTAGAATTCCTGTTACAAAGTTACTTTTTGGTTTGATAGTATTTACTTACATTGAGCAATCCCATAAGAAACAGGCCTGTGAAACTCTCTAATGGGTTTCCTAAAACAATATTGTTGAGAGATTATTTAATTACCTAGCTTTCTTTTTATAGGGACTTACCAGAGAAATATATTTCTGGTCTTATCATATTAGTTACTCTTCAGATTTGTTTCAGAAAACAGTCACCATTAACACCTTTAGAATTGGTTGCTGGAAAGTTTCCAATCAAAATTGTGTTCCACCTCTAGCAAGCATCTAAAATTTTATGATCTCCAGTTAGCCTGAGTTTAGTCTCTAGTGAGGCATCTAGGTTCACAAAAACTGAAGTCAGGGATAGTGAGTTGTCTCATATTAATAGAGAGCTGGGAAGTGCTGAGGTGCAAAAACTGCACCTGAAATGGTTGCTTTTTCTAAATAACAGTAAAACTGTTGCTCTCTGAAGATGGATAGGTGGATGCTGTTTGGTGTTTGCAAAGCTTAGGGAACCCTGTTGAGATTTTTTCCAATACATGCATTTTTTTTTCCTTTGCAAAGGGGCTGCTGGATAATTGTCAGTTTTCCCAAGAATATAACTATTTCTTTTATTGTTTAAATGGAGTTAACAGTTTATCTACAGTTTCACTTTCTGCAGTTTCAGTTACCCATGGCTTAAAAATATTAAGATATTTTGAGAGAAAGAGGAAGAAAAAGAAGCGTCAGCCACGTAACTTTTATTACGGCACATCGTTATAACGCTTCTATTTCATTATTAGTCATTGTTAATCTCTTACTCTGCCTAACTTATAAATTAAACTTTATCATGGGTATGTATGGGGAACAAAAACGTAGTGTATATATGGTTTGGTACTATCTGCAGTTTCAGGCATCCACTGAGGATATTAGAACATATTCTCTGCAGATTGAGGGGCAATTATCGTATGAAATTTTTTTCTTTCTGTGCAAACACATGGTGTCATAGTCCATTTTGTGCTACTATATCAGAATATCACAGACTAAGTAATTTACAAAGAACAGAAATTTACTGGTTTACAGTTCTGTAGGTTGAGAAGTCCAAAATCAAGATGCTGGCATCTGGGAAGGGCTTTTTTGTTGCATATCACACAGAGGAAGGTGGAAGGCTGAGAGCGCGAGCGAGAAGGGGCTGAACTCACCCTTTTATAACATCACCAATCCCACCCTAATCACCTCTTAAAGATTCCACCTATTAATACTGTTACAATAGCAATTACATTTCAACATGAGTTTTGCAGGGGAGAAACATTCAAACCATAGCACATGGGTTAGGTGAGAAATGAAGAGTGAGGTATACAAGAGCATCCAGAACCATACCATATAGATTCCAGCTGTTTTGGTGTAGAAGCAGCACAAATGTAGAAGCTGCATTGTTTCTTGATAAAAGGGTCCTGGAAAGATGACCAGCTATACAGTTTCCACCAGAGGAAACGCAGATCTGCTTGTATGACTTTAGAGTATGAAATATAAAGATCTGGAGTCTGTTGCATGTTTTTTTCAGGACTGGTGTGACTATATTATGGATAACGAAGGAAAGGAGCCTCCTTTGAAAGAAGCATCTAAATTAGCGATGGGATCCTCATTTGGAGGATGTTAGAAAATACTAATCAATGTCTCTTATGTTCAACGGAGCTCCCATTTTTATCAGTTTTGTGAAATTATTATTAATTTATTTGAATCCACGATGAGTCTCAAATATACTCAAAGAAAAAAAATTAAGAAATGAAACCAAGACTCCTAATGCTTTGAATGTTCATAACATTCGAGAAAAATTTGAGCCTGGGCTATATAATCAAAGTCTAGGATTTGTGAACCTAACAAGGTTCCACTGTCACCTGTTTTCAAGAGAGTGCTGAGAAAAATTCCAATCTATACCTTAAACAAGTAGGTTAAATGATTTAAAGAAATTGGCCTCAAAGGACTGAATTTTTAATGATTTTTTTTACTTGGAAAATGTGCCTTTTAAATAAAAAAAGTGCTTGCTTATTATAAAACCTTGGTTCAAAGGTAAATACTATGTTCTGACAAGTGTAAAGTAAGTACAAGCACATGTGAAAATAACTGTTAACAGCAAATGCTTAAGAAGTGTTCTTGTTTTCTAAAATAAATATTTCCTGTTCCTAAAAAGTTTCTGGATCAGAAAATAAAAAAATACAACTGTAGTTTAATGGAGATATGCAATTTGACTGTAGACCAATAACTGTCATTAAATGACTTCAAAAATCCTTCTAGATTAATAATGTGTAGAGGAGTCTTAGAGGATTACTTAGTAAAATAAATTCAAGGTAACAATATTAATCTTAATCTAAGTTTCTTTAATATTCTTGACCTGGGTAAACATTTTCATAAATTAATTTTGTGAATTTTGAGTTTAAAATATGTCCTGCTCTAATTTCACCATGTGTAAAATAAAAAGGCAATCATGGTATTTTGATCCATATAAAACCACGCCTCCATTTATAAAAACAGACTTTTCTTGGACAGTTTAACAGTTACAGAAAAATTGAACAGGAATTACAGAGTTCCCATATGTCCCCTCATGCCCTCTTCCCTCCAGTTTCCACTATTAGTAACATCTTGCATTAGTGTGGTACATTTGTTAAAACTGGTGAGTCAATATTGATACATTATTAAGTAAAGTCCACAGTTTACACTAGGGTTCACTCTTTGTGCTGTATATTTTACTGGTTTTGACAAAGGTATGACATGTATCCACCATTACAACATCATTCAGAATAGTTTCACTGCCTTAAAAATCCTTTGTGCTCCACCCATTCATCCAGCCCTTGCCATGGACCACTGGTAACCACTACCTTTTTACTGTCTCCATGGTTTTGCCTTTTCCAGATTACCATATAGTTGGACTCATACGATATGTAATCCTTTCAGATTGGCTTTTCCTTAGCAATATGCATTTAAGGTTCCTCCATTATCCGGAGACGTTTTTAGTTGTCACAACTTGGGTAGAGGGATCAGGGGTCAATGCCACTGGCATCTAGTGAGTGGAAACTGAGGTAGCTCATGAACATCCTACAATGCCCAGGACAGCCCCCTATAATAAAGAATTATTCAGCCCCAAATGCCAACCATGCTCGAGGTTGAGTAACCTTAAGAGTGACATGTGGCATGAGAAATGGGGCAGTTCTGGCTTATGTTGTGATATTCTAGATTCAGATATTTCCCTGAGCAAAGAAGCTGAAATGCTGAAAATTTTTCATTTGATGGCCTTGATGCTTCCTTTCCTGACCACTGTAAAGAACGAATGGCTCCTTTGCTTTGGCAAGAAATACTGAAGGTGGTGGGTTTTTTCCTGTTTGTTTTGAAATGAAGTCTTGCTATGTTGCTCAAGCCAGTCTCGAATTCCAGAACTTCTGGGCTCAAGTGATCCTCCTGCCTCAGCCTCCAGAGTAGCTGGGACTATGGGCATGTATTACTGCACCCAGCCTTCAACGTGATTTTTTTTTTTTTTAAAATTTCATTCAGGTGACAAACTCATGCTGAGGTTCCCAATTTTTGTCTCAGAGCTAGGATATTCTAAATTTGTCAAAAAAAAAAAAAAAAAAAAAGTGAAGAAATATTAGCTTTCTATGAAACACTCTAAATACTAACAAAGAGCTTGGTGAATTCTCCCACTTACCTGTGTCCCATCTGCGCTTCAGTTGCGCATATATATATATATATATATATATATATATATGAGAGAGAGAGAGAGAGAGTGTCTTATTCTGTCACCCAGGCTCCAGCGATTCTCCCTCCTTGGCTTCTAAAGCACTGGGATTATAGGGATGAGCCACTGCCCCCAGCTCAGTTGCTTATTTTGCATTATTTCAAGGCAGTGGAGGCAAAACACTCAACATTAATTTCTCACAGATCAACATCACATCATGGAGTAAAACAAACACATATTGAAGGTATTTTAATGTATGTTTTCTTGAACTTCTTCTGACTAATAGGGGAAATATTTTCATTAATTTTTACCAAAGATTTCTGGATCATGTAAATGTATTTTTCTACTTGGGTAACAGTTTACAGTATGTTGTTATTTCTCTGTTCATTTATTTATTTTTATCATATACCTCCTAGAGTAAGATTTAATTTGATGGAAATATTTTGTGGATTCTGCTGTAATTAATGCACATAATAGCAGTCAGTAATAGAATTTCTGTAAACCTATATTTATTAATTATCCAATACCTTATCTTCATTTTGCTGTTGATTTCCATTAAGTAGACTAAATTATGTTCTTAAAAACAGAAATTCATTTGTGTATGGATACAAAACAAAATGTTCCCAAATGCAATCTTGGATGTGATGTTCTAAACTTTAGAAATCCAGTTTCATTTATTTTGGATTAATTTCTCCTGCTTGGAGGTTGACACACTGTTCTACATCTATCAAATGCATGATTATAAAATTAACCATTTTGTACAATAATGAAATTAAACACATACACACGTACTGTAAACTATACAGCACTATCTCTGTCATAGTTTTAAAAGGCACTTCCAGATGACATAAAAAATGAAGAGATATTTATTAAGAATCTATTGATTTTTTATCTCCAATTTTGTGTGTGTGGGGTTGTTTTTCTTTCACCCTAGTTTTATCCAATTTGAGATTCATGAACAAGGTATCTCTAAGTGAAAGAGCAGCAGGTATAATTATTAGTTATTTTATAAGACTTTGTGAAGTCTTTGGTATGGTTCTAAAAACTAAAAGTGTATGTATAAAAATAGTTCTGCAAGTCAAGTGGTTTCTAATTCTTTGCTTTCAACAAAATTGAAGAAGAACCTTATACCTGAGTTGTCAGCTGACAGATTATTAAAAATATTATTTAATAATAGCCCATTACATGAGTTTTGCATATGACTAAGAAGAAATTTTTAAAATGGAGTCAAGTTGCCTCAACAAGTCTTTATTTTCTCATTCATTTATATGATCAAGATTCCTTAGTTCTTTCATGTTAAATTTTTTTAAATTGAAATAATATACAGCCCAGATTCATTAACAATAAGTAACATTTGTCAACATGAAATTGGGAAAATAAAGTCCCTATCCATCTCATTAAGAGATGCATTTCCAGTTAAATTTTACCTTTACAAACTTATACTTTTATTTACCAAAATGTGTATTACAGATTGAGCATCCCTCATCAGAAAATCTGAAATGCTCCAAAATCTGAAACTTTTTGAGCACCAATATGATGCCACACGTAAGTACTGTACTTAACACAACTTTGTTTCACATACAAAATTATTTTAATATTGTATAAAATTACCTTCAGGCTATGTGCATAATGTATATAAGAAACATAAGTGAATTTCATGTTTAGACTTGGGTCCCGGCCCCAAGGTATCCCATTATATACATACAAATATTTTAAAATCCAAGATAATCTGAAATCCAAAACACTTTTGGTCCCAAGCATTTCAAATAAAGCATATCCAATCTGTATTGACATTATTTTGATCTCTAACAGTTGGTAATCCTATCTTAATCCATATACCTTTTTTTTTGAGACAGCATCTCACTCTGTCATCCAGGCTAGAGTGCATGCAGTGGCATGATCATGGCTCACTGCAGCCTCAACCTCCTGGGCTCAAGTGATCCTCCTACCTCAGCCTCCCAAGTAGCTGACACTACAGGCAGGAGCCACCATGTCCAGCATTTTTTTTTTTTTTTTTTTTTTTTTTTTTTGTAGAGATGAGGTTTCCCTATGTTGCCTAGGCTGGTCTTGAACTCCTGGGCTCAAGTAATCCTCCTGCTTCCGCCTCACAAAGTGCTGGGATTACAGGTGTGGGCCACTGCACCCAGCCCATATAACTTTTTAAACACTTGGAACAAGAAATTAAAAATGCAGTGTAAGAACATATTTTGTTGCAAAGAAGTATAATAGGTGGCTCAATAAAAGATTTCCAAGAACAAAGAAAAAATTATATTAGGATGCAACCAGGGTTGAGAACTCAAAAAAAAAAAAAAAAAAAAGAAAGAAAAGAAAAAGAAAAATTCTGCAGGGAGGGGGAAAATAAAAATATGGATTCAAAGGGGGAAAAAAAAGAACAATGTAAAATTTCCAACCATTAAGAAAGAGGTTGTTTATATATTTTTAAAATTAATGATAATGGGTGTCAAAACATTATGATATTTAGATTGAATTGAACATATGAGTGACTAACAGTTTTACTGTAAAGTGTTAATATGGAGAATATGCTGGAAATCATATTTTTTTGCAACTATCTGGACACATGTTGACAATTTTAGGTCTATCTAAGTCTATGGGAAGAGGCATATGACATTTCACAATCCTTGTAGGAGAGATGTGAAGGGAAGACCTGAGCTATTCTTCCTCCTTCTTGTGTTACCCCAATAGGAAAATGGACCTATAACTGGAGAAGAGAAGCTAGGTGTCAGCAGAGACACGATGGAGTGGACATTTCTTTCAGTCCTTTACCAGGAAGTCCTCTCAAACTGAGGAGGAAAATACTAAGGGAGAGACACAGTAGTCCTGAAGCCCATGGCATTCTTGAAGACCCACCTCACACCTCAAATTACCAAACCCCAAAGCTCTCTTCAGCTCAGTAGGTTGTCCTTTAATTTTCAGCAACTCTTCCCCACAGCAGAAGAACCAATTTTTCTTTTCCCTCATAATTTGAACCCCTCCCCCTAATTTATTTGAAGATGAAGACATTACCTTCTTTTACTACCAGTGAAAATACAATGACTTGAGAAGAAAAAAATGATCTGTGTGAAGCCAGGGCAGAAGTGGAAGTTGTAGGCCCTCGAATAAACCATTAGTCTTATACTTGAAGCAGGATAAATAAATGCCAAACCCAAGGCAGAAACTAGAAACATGGAGGGAAAGAGGCATAAATGCCTCACATTAGATAATTACATTCCAAGAAATCTTTCTTGCAGCAGTTACTTTCCTACAATGACCAACTTCCTCTGACTCCAAATTTACTCCTTAGGTACACTTGGGTTAGATATTCCTTTGACTATCCAATCATACCACTGTATACTACAATTTACACATGCATACACGCTCACCTAGTTTTTTTTTTTTTTTTTTTTTTTTTAATTGAGTCTGGGACCTGGTTTCCCTCCATTAAATCACTGATGAAAAATTTAGTAAATCTACAGAGAGAGTTTAGTAAGTGTAAGAAGACTTTGCTCACTGTGTGTGATATTCCAATAGATTCATGTGTTCTACACACAGGGATCTCTTGGATATAAGGGAAGCATTTCTCAGGTGTCTGGGTGAGCTTCTGGTCACTATCCAGGTTCCTGGCTCAGCTTCCCAGGTCTCTATGAATAAGCAGAGGGCATCCACATCCAGACCAGGCTCCTGGGGCTCAGACCATAGGGGCTGGGCATCCCTGGTAGACCTCACATTGGGCACTGAGACTCCTGAAAAACTTGTGCTGTTAATTTTGCAGTTCTCCATCTTGACTGCTTCTCAGGCTGACCACCAGTTGGTGAGTTTTCACCAGCCTTCTGTCTCGTCTCCTCTGACCCAAGCAGCAGCAGGGACTCACTTGCATGCACTGGTCTTGTAGGCAGTAACTTTTAAGCCACATCCTCTGTCTCCCAGGCTAAACTTGCCTGCCTGAGAGGCATACTCCTTCCATCCTCTGTCGTACATCTGTGAGCTACCAACTCTGGCCCTAGTGTGACACTGCCAGAATGTTGTGTACCTCATCTATTTAGAGTGGGAAACCCATGAGGCAAACTGTAGAGGCCCCGCATCCTCACTTCCTTTCTGCTCAGTTTTTTCACCTATATTATCTCAACTTCACTCTACTAACCAGAGTACCAAGGAAAGGTAGGCTAGCAATTATGTCCATGATGACTATAGAGAAGTGGAGAGGAGATGACTTATGATCCTCTTTGTGCTGGATTCTCTACTGAAGGCATCTGATGGCTTCTGATTTCCCTGGTCTGAGAAGAAAGTCCCTCTCCAGGCTGAGGGGCTCAGGCAACCTTTCATGTTGCATACGGCATAGGTATGTCTGCCTCACTCCAGAAGGGACCAGCCAATAGCCACCTACTTCTGAGGTCTAGTGCCCACAGACCTGGTGTTCATAAATTTAAGTTCTGGATTTAGGTCTCCTTTCCTGTAGCCAGGTGATCAGTGACAGGCAAAAATCAAGATCCCAGGCTTCCAGAGTAACCTCATCAAGATTGAAGTAACAGCTCACATAGCTAGTGCATAGACAGATGCAGGTTACATGGAGTCTGAATCTTGTACACATTTGGAGGTTCCCTCTGGGACTGCTGGGAAGCATGAAACATGGGATTTCACTCACAGTTGTGCTCACTATGTGTGATATTCCTGTACATGTCTTCTACACACAGGGATTTTTGATCTTTCTGAATTCTTGATTCCCATAAAAAATGAATACATAGTCATCATAGCATATGCTGCATTACTGAATATATATTTATGAGAGTCTCCAACACATCTTTACATGTCTGAGGAGTGGAAGAATTTCCCACAGATTAGCTTCTTGTTCCCCACATTTCAAACCTCATTTCTCTTCCACCTCTGGCACTGGGTGTGGTACGGCTCCTTAGTGCTCCATGCCAGAAGAAGTGGCACAGGGGTAAAGTTATTTCTGGTGGGGGGAGGAGGATTTGGAGAAAAAAAAAGAAAGAGGATTGCCGGGGAGTATACAGGGAGGGTTAGGAGAAATTCTGGAGATGTGGTTCACTCAATGGAGGCATATATAACCAAGCAGAGAAACGATATAGTACACAACAGAATCGGGAGATGTGAAACTCAGACATCAATCTTCACCTGGGCGTACAGGAAATACTCAGATTTCCAAGCAGGTTCTAGGTTCAGAGGAGAGCGCGCTTGGTTGGAAGCGCTGGTCTTGCAGGATGGGGTGGGGGTGTTAATGCAAACTTCTGGTCCAGCAGAGGTAGAAACAGACCAGATGTAAGTAGCAGCTCAGAGGCAGCGGACTTGAGGGATGAAGACGTGAGGCCCAGAGGGTGGTGCCTGGCAGAGAAAACAGCTGCCGGACACCAAGACCACCTTGGGTTAAAGGGAACAAGTACCCAAAAAAACACAGTGAAAATAGGAAGAATAAGGATATCACCTGGAGTGTTCTCCTAAGACCCTCTCCAAGAACCTGGATTCTTTAACAATCCCTCCAGAGCAGGGACACTCAGAATACATACATCTCCCACAAAGTATAAAGTGTCTGAAGGCCTGGGCAGACCCTTCTCCCTCCCCTTCTCTCTCCTCCAACGGCCGGCCCGGAGGAGGGTCAGGGACGAGAACTACTCTCACTGCTGTCCCCCACCTCACCCCAAAGAGAGAGGAATCTAGAGGTCTGTATCCCTCCTTCACCACCCCGCCCCAGCGCCTTCTGGAAAACACAATCACCATCCCAAATCTCACCCAGCAACTGCATCCAAGCGCTTTCTCCAAGTGTTCGGGGAGCCGCCGGAACTCTTCCAGGCAGGCGTTCCCGGACTCTGTACAGTAGGCACCCCGCCCTTGGGGTTTTGAGCCGCAGTGTCTGCCTCTGTCCAAGTATCCAGCCTCAGGTGCAGACCTTTCAGGGCCGGCGGCGGGAGGCGCAGACAGGGAGGACCCCCTCAGGGGTACTGCAGCCCGGGCTGCCGCGCCAGAGAGTTTGCATCCTTGGGAACCGCGGACGTGCCTGGGCGCTCCAGCTCCGTGCGCCTCTGACGCTGAGGCTATGATTGGCCTGGCTGAACGCCAATCAGGGCTCGGCGCCGTGGAGGCGGGACGAACGCCGCGGGCCGAGCCTGCTTAACTCCCTGCTGGGTTATTCTCTGCCTCTTCTAGGGTAGGCAAACGCCTCCGAGTCCCTTAGGGGGGTCCCCGCGGCGGCCTGAGATGCACCGCGCCAGGTCGTCGCGCCCTTGCGCTGGCTGAAGTAGGAATTGGCTCTGGAGAGTCTGCGTTGCTCCTGGTCCCAGGGCCGTGATCCCGATACTGCGCTTCCCGTTCCTCCAGTCGCAGCCCCCAGGCTCCGTCTTCTCCTGCGTGGCGCTGGAGAAACACCCGGAAGAGAGAGTCCCAGAATGACTGCTGTGGCCCTGCGACCTGACTGCCACCTTCCAGGACTCTAGCCCTGGCTCCTTCTAACCTTCCCGCCCCTCAGTGCCCCAGGGAGGCTGCTGTGCCAACAATTATTCATCAGCCGGAAGAAAAGGAGGTGCCAGTGTTAGGCACAGAAGAGGGTTGGACCAGAAAAGCTGGAGAGGGGCAAGAAGGGAAAGAGGGGGAAGAGGGAAGGCGGAAAAAGTGGGGAGGGGTAACAGCTCGAGCTTTTCCTCTAGGATAGTTTGTCTTCTCTCGGTCCCGCCTCCTCTGCTTCTTGCCTCAGTTACCCACTCCCACCCGTACACCTCTGCGGCAGGCGTGTGAAAGAAGTGGGAGGGAGGGGCTTTTGGTCGGGATATCTGGTCCTCCAGACCCCACAGCCTTGGCTGAGAACTTACTTAAGCCCACTCCAACTGACTTGATAAATGAGAATCTTGACCAGTCCATTGGTAGGTAGAAACGAGGGACATCATCTGTCCCTGAACAGAATAACCCGAAATCGCAGGTCCCATGGATGTGGGAATCCACAGCACTGACTGCGCTCCTAAGGCTCGTAAGTCCACTTCCGAATCTCATCTAAGACCCTGAAAGCCAGACTAGGGATACATTTTATTATTATTATTACTATTTTTTATTTGAGACAGGGTCTCCCTCTGTCGCCCAGGCTGGAGTGCAGTCGTGCGATCTCGGCTCACTGCAACCTCCGCCTCCCAGGTTCAAGCGGTTTTCGTGCCTCGGCCTCCCGAGAAGCTGGATCTACAGGTGCGCACCACCACACCTGGATAATTTCTGTATTTTAAGTAGAGACGGGGTTTCACCATGTTTGCATAGCTTGTCTCGAACTGTTGACCTCAAGTTATCCTCCCGCCTCTGCCTCCTAAAGTGCTGGGATTACAGGCCTGAGTCTCCTCGCCCGTCTTATATGTTGGATCTTTTCCCAGACCTCCTCCTCAGATGTGGACCGTACAGATGATGCTCCATCGGTTACTCTGATCCTGGCTTTGGGACTGCCAGATAAAACTGGGAGAAACCCTACATTTACTCTTACTGTAACGTATTGGCTTGAAACTGCAGGTCAGAATCCATTTATGTTGAGATCAAAAGACTTTTTTTTTCCAAGTAGAATGAAATAGAATAAAATAGAATTGAAAATACTTGCCTGCATCACAGGTGATGAGAGTAACTATAGTTTCATGAAACTTTTGTTTCAGTTAAATATGTTTTTGCATGTGTTCATGTGTACCGGGAGGAGATATATATTCCATGTATATATGTAGAGAGGTGGAAATCAACAACAAAACTCCATAATTGTTCTTATTTTCTAATAGTTCTTGATTTTGAGTAAAAATAATTAAGAACAAAATGTTGAGCCAGCTAAAGAAAGATCAGAGTCAAGCAGGCTCTCATTGGGGCCTAAATAGAGGTTCATCTTATTTGGCTTTTTTTTTTTTCTCCCCATCTCGTGGGCTCCTTTTAAGGCCCAGCAAGGAATTACCTTCCCCCCACTCTCTCTGCTTGGTTCAGCCATTCAGCCGTCTCTCAGGCTCTTTGATTAATAAAATGTCCAGTAGAGCTCTTTTATCCTATGCATGTGTGGGAAGAGAGCAATGCCAGTGATTCTTTTCTGATTTGATAGAAAATTCACAAATCACGTTACCTTTTGAAGCGTGAGATTTTAAACTCAAACATTATCACCAGAGAACTAAATTATTAAGAAAGATGAGTGGTCAAAAGTATAGATGTTTTACAGATTAAGGGTCATTTTGTCAGGTCCTGTCCAAAATATCTGAAGTCTAGGGGTTGGAAAAATTGTTAGAAATAACCATTTATGACAACAGGTTTCGTTTATTGTTCTCCCCAGCTTCAGGGGAAGGTGAGAACATTTTTTTCCTTCTTGCTGAGAAGTTTTTCACCAGGGTTTCAAGGCTAAGAACTGAAATTCCAGCATTGACATTGAATTAAAAAGAAGCAAGCCCTTTTAGGAAGTCAAATTTTATTATATGAGATGGAATATAATATTGAGATTACTTATTACTTAGGCATGGTATAGGGGGGCTTTTAACAACAGATAAAAAAAAAGTTGAAAGGATAGGAGTGAAATAAAGCAAACTTTCATTATTCAGAGATGACACAATTGTCTACAGAGAAAAATAATCTAAAACATAAGAATTAAGAGTTTGGCACAGTTGGCTAAATATATAAAATATTGCATTTTCTATAAAAACAAAGAAGTGGAAATGTGATTAACTGGTTAATAAAATATAACAAATTTACAGTACAGTTGACCTTTGAACAACATGGGCTTGAACTGTGCAGGTCCACTTATATATGATTTTCTTCTGCCTCTGCCACCCTTGAGACAGCAAGACCAACTCCCCTCCTCCCCTTCCTCCTCCTCAGCATATTCACCATGAAGACACGAGGATGAAGACCTTTATGATGCTCCACTTCCACTTAATGAATAGTAAGTATATTTTCTCTTCTTTATGATTTTTTAAATAACATTTTCTTTACTTTTCTGAGACAAGGTCTTGCTCTGTTGCCCAGGCTGGAGTGCAGTGGTGTGATCATGGCTCACTGTAACTTCAACCTCCTGGGCTCAAGCGATTCTCCACCTCAGCCTCCCAAGTAGCTGGGACTACAGTAGGTGCATGCCACTGTACCTGGTTAAATTTTTAATTTTTTTGAGAGATGGGGTCTCGCTATGTTGCTGAGGCTGGTCTCAAACTCCTTGTCTCAAGCAGTTCTCCCGCCTCAGCCTCCCAAAGTGCTGGAATTACAACCATGGGCCACCGCACCTGGCCAACATTTTCTTTTCTCTGGCTTACTTTATTGTAAGAGTACAGTATATAACACATATAGATATAAAATATATGTTAAATAACTTTATGTTATTGGTAAGACTTCTGATCAACAGTAGGCTATTGGTAAAGTTTTGGAGGAGTCAAAAATTATGTGCAGATTTTTGACTGCACAGGTGGTCAGCACTGCTAGCCCTCGCATTGTTGAAGGGTCCACTGTAATCAGGAATAAATTCTCAAAAAGGAAAGGCATGCAAGATCTTAGTGGGGAAAATTAAAATCATTAAAAGAAGTTGAAGAAGTACTGCACAGATGGAGAGATATATTCATGGTTAGAAAGCATCAATATCATAAAAATGCCAGTTTTCCCCAATGTGATCTATAGTTTCATGCTGTTTCCAGAAAAATTTCAACAAAATGTTTTATAGAATTGGGCACAATGATATTAAAATGAAACGAAGGAACACAAGTTCAAGAAGAGCCAAAATACCATTGAAAATAAAGAGGAAGTTGGGGAATTTTCTGACTACATGAGAAGATATATACACCACTGGATTTAAGACCATGTGCTGTTATTGGTGAGAGGGGAAGTAGACGACTGGGCCAATAGAATAGAATGGAAAGAGCGTCAGGACCCCTTGTATATGAAGAATGGTCATTAAAGACCAGTGGGTAAAGGACGTATAATTCAGTAAGTTTGAATTTATGACACTGGATTAATGGATATATATACATCATAATAAATTCCAGATGAACTAAGGACCAACATATTGAAGGCAAAACTGTAAAACTTTTAAATGCAAATGCGAAAGAAATATTTGTGTGACTTCAAAGTAGAAAAATATTTATTAAAAAGATACACATTTTAAAAACAAAAATGTATAAGAAAAAATGAATAAATTTGACCACATTAAAATTAGGAACTTTTATCAAAATATACTCTAAAGAAAAAAAAGCCACAAACTAAACTTATATCACACATAATTTACATAGGACCAATATCCAGAACATCTAAGAATAGCCCCAGAAGAAAATGATCAAAAGATGTGAAAGGGCAGTTCACAAAAAGGGATATATAAATGACCAATAAATATACAAAAGTTAAGCTCACTCACAATAGTTATCAGAATTGTGAATTAGAACAGTCCTTGAAATAACATTTTAAAATCACTAAATAGACAAACACTGAAAAGTCTAATATTATCAAAAATCGATGAGGATATAGGGTGAGGGGAACTCATACTCTGATGGTGGACTTCCAACTGAAATAATCTGCTTGGAAAAAAAATTGGCATTTTGTAAAGTTGAAGCTGAGTATATCCTAAAGCACAGCAGCTCTACCCTTAAGTATATATGCACCTTAGGGAAATTATTGAATAAGGCACCAAGAGCAATGTGCAGGAAAAGTCACGAGAGCATTCTTTGTAATTGCAAAAAGCTGGAAACAACCCAGTGTCCATTTGCAGGTAAACTGATACACAGATTTTGATATAATAATAATGTGGAATTCTATGCAACATCAAGATCAGTGGAATACAGATACAGTAATAAACTTGCATAATTCTTAAAATCATGTTGAATGAAGAAAACAAGTAACAGAAAAATACATTGTGATATTAATTATGATGTTAATTTGTTGTCAGAAACAAAGACAATATTTACTATGATGAAAGCAAGATAATGATCAACTCCAAATTTGGAATAATAGTTGCATTTTGCAGAGAGGAAGGGAGATTCTAAGGGAAGACAAACACAGGAAACTTTAATGTTAAGGGTAGATATATATGCATTTGTAATGCCCATTTATATCACTGCATTAAATCTAAATTTTTCTGCTTCTCAGTGAAGATGGTGTGTGTGTGTGTGTGTGTGTGTGTGTGTGTGTGTATTTGCTGTTCAAAAAGTGCTGGTGGCAATGGCTTATACCTGTAGTCCCAGCACTTTGGGAGGCCAAGGAGGGAGGATCACTTGAGCCCAGGAGTTTGAGATCAGCCTGGGTAACATAGCGAGACCCTATCTCTACAAAAATAAAAAAATTAGCTGGGCGTGGTCGTGCTTGCCTGTAGTCCTACCTACTCAGGAAACAGGTGCAAGGATTGCTTGAGCCTGGAAGATTGAGGTTGCAGTAAGCCATAGTCACACCACTGCACTCCAGCCTGAGCGGCAGAGTGAGGCCCTGTCTCAAAACAAAAACAAAAACAAGAAGGACCTAAAATAAAATGACACCAAGTGATTAAAATAAACCAATGGACAATGATAAACTCAGGCAACTGCTAACAAAAATTAATTATGGATAGAAATACCGTCTTACTCCATTTTGTGCTGCTATAACAGAATATCCAACTGGATAATTTACAAAGAACAGATTGATTTATTACAGTCCTAGAGGCTAGCAAGTCCAAGGATGAGAGGACTACATCTTGCAAAAATCTTCTGGCTGTCTCATACTATGGTGGGAGGCAAAAGGGATAAAAAGAGAGAGTGGAGAGAGAGAAAGAGAAAGAGAGAGAGCGTGCCCAAGTGCAATAGGTTGAATTCACAGGCTTTTAGCCTTTTTGTATTGGCACTAATTCATTTATGAGGATGGAGTTGTTGTGACCTAAACACCTGTCATCATTAAGCCTCAGCTACCAACACTGTTGCATAGAATATTACATTTCCAACATATGCTTTTTTGGGGACACATTCCAACCATTGCAAATACTAATATTGAACAAAGTAGAATAAATTATGAAGAAATTTTTCAGTGTCAAAGAAGGATACTTTATTATGCTAAAATGTACAATTCACCAACTGCCCATAAGTTATAAGCCTTTGTATCCTAAACAAGTCTTTGAAATTTAGGGAAAAAAATGTGGTTTGTTAGGAAGGATAAATTGACACATTTAAGAGCTTTTAGCATACTTTTAAACTAAACTGTTGTATCAAATTTTAAAATAATATGAATGTAAGATATTTTACTAAAGCAAATAATGATCTTAAGTTGTCAAATATTTATAAAATTATGTACTCAAAAAATAGTGAATACATATTTTTCTAAACATAACGCATTAAACTACAAAGTAAAATTAAATAGAAATTAGAAACTACACGGGCTATATTCTCTCACCAGTATAAAATACATACATAGAAAAACAAAACAAAACGAAAATAAAACAAAACCTCACCAAAACAATACTAACAAGAAAGCCTCCACTTGGAAACTTAAAAACATCTCACTAATTTTTGGGTTGAAAAGGAAATCAAAATTGCAGTTCAAGGGAGTCATGTTTTTGCTAGGAATATGGAGGGAATTCAGAATTAATTTCTCTGTATAGTACAGCAAAGAGAATGAAAAAGAAAACCACACAAGAACTTCATTTTTAGTGAAACTAGGAAACAGAAAGTATGGTTACATCCCAAATTGCATGCCATTTGTGCTTAAAGCAACGGAGAGCAGCAGAACTGGGCACAGGAAGCCAAAATGTTGCTGTGGCAACAGATCAAAGTGTGGAGGAAACTAGTTATGCGGGATCTCGGAAAGGGCCCGAAAATATTCTCTCTGTAAGAGTAGAAGCCAGCCTAGGTTGGAGCTGTTGGCAGTTGGCCTGAGCTACAGTGAGGCCCAGATGCTGGGGGAGGCAGAAGAAGGCCCACATGTTGGGGGAGCAGACATTGTTTTGGAAGTTCCAAGGTGGCAGATAACAAAGGATCCCTCTGGAATGCAGGGAGCTATAACACTGTGGTAGGATCCTTGCTGAAATAGATTAGATTCTCAAAGTTGGAAGAAACATGGATGCAGCATATTTTAAGATAAAGTTCACTGTGGTAGTAATAAAGGATTGATCCTTCGGTTGTAAAACCTGGGAGGTTACTATCGCCCATGTCTTCTCTCACCACCTCATCATCCCACCCCCATCCAACAGGAACCTTCCACTAATACCTGATCCAGGAATGCTCAATTCATTCAGAATAAGTAGGAAAAGAAATGGCACAGTTCCACATAAATATGTCATAAGAAAATAATGTTTACAGAAAGCAGCAAGATTTCCCTCCAGAAGTAATGAAGCAGCCTCAGCCATGAAGATCATGGAGCCAAAAGGAAGACCTTCAGCAGAAGCAGTTGCGAGCCAAAGAGGTCCAAGGGCACTGAGGAAGGAGCCAAGTGGTAAGGGCCACCACTGGCTGGGGTCCAGGGTGCCCAAGTGGGAGAATGAGCAAGCCAGAGAGTCCTTGGTCTAGGCATTAAGGAAAGCACACAGGAATAGGTTGGACACCAAATTTGAAAATGAACAGTGAGAAAAATGCTGAGGTGACGAGGATCGAAATGAAGTAACAGAACAATTAAAATTACGTGATTCAGGGACAGAGACTTGAATTCATAAACAGGCCTGTGTTGCCCATTAGTCACAAGGGGAGCGGTGAGCCATTGTTAAAATGCCAAGGATTCCCAATGCAGTTTACTTGGAACTTTGCCTAGCGATGAAGGAGTCTGACTTGTCTTTTCTGTAATAGTTAGAATCAAAGAAAAATAAAGCACAGCTGGTGGGAGGGTGCGAAGCAAGCATCATGAACCAGGGTCTAATTCAAGGATCAAACTGCTGTCCAGTTCTGGCAGATTTTGGATTGCAAGGGGAATAAAACTGAGAGGCCATATTGGCACCTAGGCACAGTGAGGTGAGTCTGGCCACCCATTTTAAGAAATCCCTGCAAAATGATACAGGTGTTTACTAGAAACCACCTCTGGCCTCTGGAAAAAAAGAAACAGCATCTCCCGGGTGAGAATATCTGGGTCTCACACCTATTGACCAGGTCAGAGATAGGGTTCAGTTGGGGATGGGATATAATAAAAGGCATGGGTAAAGAAACTGGGCAGAGGCATAGTGCCTGCATGTTGGAGGTTAAGGAGGGAATTCAGTTCAGAATTCATTTTTCTATATATATTACAGCAAAGGTTAAGTTTGGAGGTTAAGTAAGGATGCTGCAGCTCACTCGTGGCTGCTTTTCCTTCAGAGTACTCATCCATCAGCTTACCCAGGGGGACTCAAAGAGAGGAATGTGTGTGTGTATGTCTATCTATCCATCCATCCACCTTCTAATCTACCTAAATCAATCACTGTGTGTATCTATTCCAACCACAATGGACCCCTATCATTCAATTTCATTTAGTGGTACATCTCAGGCCAGTTTACAGAAAAGCTGTAAAGGGCTGTAAAAGGCTATATGAGAACATAATCTGAAAAGCGTTGCTCAAAAGAGCATATTATATATTGTTTGGCATTTATGAAGAAATTAGATTTCACACTGAACTAGTTAATAAAGATTTATAACTACAAATGGGCTGCAGCATGTGATTCTGAACTTGACTATTTCCTTTTGCCCTTCAGTTTCAGACTGTGATACGGATTGTGATTCTCTACCACCCCCTAGTGGAAATTCATTCATTTCTTTTTAAGTCGTGTTTCTTCTTAAAAATTACATAGAAAATTACATAGAGAATATCTGGATTCACTCTTGTTGTAAAAGGTTCAAACTGGCCGGGCGCGGTGGCTCACACCTGTAATCCCAGCACTTTGGGAGGCCAAGGCGGGCGGATCACGAGGTCAGGAGACGGAGACCATGCTGGCTAACACAGTGAAACCCTGTCTCTACTAAAAATAAAAAAAAAATTAGCCAGGCGTGGTGGTGGGCGCCTGTAGTCCCAGCTACTCGGGAGGCTGAGGCAGGAGAATGGCATGAACCGGGGAGGCGGAGCTTGCAGTGAGCCTAGATCGCGCCACTGCACTCCAGCTTGGGCTACAGAGAGAGACTCTGTCTCAAAAAAAAAAAAAAAAAAAAAAGGTTCAAACCATACAGAAGGGTATGGAGTAAAAAGGTCTACTTTGTTTCTCCCTCCTCCCCATTCCATTCTAGGTCCCAAAGGTAACTGTGTGTAGTTTGTGTTATGCTAGGATATTTCCTGTGCTTTTACACATTCCAAGTGTATGGCAGGAAACATCCTGAGACATCAACTGAAGATTTCTACAACTGCGTCTTTCTACAATAAAGGCAGATAACACATTTCCCCTCATGCAGTGGGGGACAGATCACAGGAAAACAGCAATGACCAAAATATTAAGATTTTTCATTTAAAAATTTACATTTGAAAACCATGGTAAGCCAGGTGTGATGGTCACATGCCTTTAACCATTTAGGAGGCTAAGGCAGGAAGACTCCTTGAGCCCAGGAGTTCAACACCAGCCTGGACAAGATGATGAGACTCAGTCTCTAAAAAAAAAAGAAAAAGAAAAAGAAAAAAAAATTAGCTGGGCATGGTGGCGCTCAGTTGTGGTTTCAGCTACTCAGGAGGCTGGGGCAGGAGGATCGCTTGGGCACAGGAGGTTGGGGATATAGCGAGTTGTGTTCGGGTCACTGTACTCCAGCCTGGGTGACAGAGTGAGACCCCGTCTCAAAAAAATAAATAAATAGAAAACCCAGTAGAGGCAAAATGAAAGAAAGGTCTTTGGAGATGAAAAATCTTAGATTACTAGATATCTGGAGTCAGCACTTGTTCCATAAATAATAGATTTGAAAAGAAGTCTGGATAATCTTAGAGCCAATTTTCTTGCTGTGGAAGTGATAAGAATCCACAGGCTGAAGAGAGGAATGAGTGTCAGGAACTGGTTTGGGGGTCTTGCACTCTGTAATCTAGTTAAACTGTGTGACAGAGGGGCAGTGCCTCCTCCAACTCAGATATTTTGGGCATACAAGGGTGGGATCAAAGAGTGTGCTGTTTCTGGTCTACGGAAAATTGAACAAAATACAAATATTTCTGACAGTTTCTACACTCTCTTTGCTAAGTACTCAATAGAATGGACTGTCATCCAGGCTGGGTAAGGAGAGATCTTGACAAGGAAAGGAAGGAATCAGGGTTTCATGAGAGACAGGGTTCTGGGGATCCAAGCATCACGATGAGGTCATGGCTAAGTTTTCTCTTGGGTAATGCAAAGAAAAGTTGACCTTTACTGCTGTGAAGCAAATTAGAAGCTAGCCTGGGGTGCCTTAGTTTGGTTTCTTCCAGAAGCAGTCCCTGACACAAGGACATGAGTGAAAGTAATTTATTTTGGAGGTGCATGAAACTTCAGTATCAGCTGAGTGAAAGATAGATTGGGAAGGGAAAACAGCCAACGAAGGATGAATGACTGGAACTTAATCCCCTGGGGAAATTCTGGGAAAGCACATGCTTCAGAGTTAACCCAGCCACGTAAGGAGGGAGTTGGGCAATTGTACATCAATTCCCATTGGCTGAAGGCTGCTGCCTGACATGTGAACTCTTCAGCCCTTCTAGTCTGCTGTGAGTCGGGCAGAGTGGCCCTTCTTGGCTTTGAGGAAGCCTTCAGGAATGATGCAAATGTCCAGCCAGTGTGCACTACAGTGGTAAGGCCCAAGGAACATGGCAGGTATTAGTAGCATCAGCCACACCAGGTCTGTTTCTAGTTGGAGAACCCTTAGATGGGCTGGAGCCTGTGATCTCTTACATCTATAATATCTGTGATCAGAATGGAAGAATTTTCTATTTTCTTTTTTTTCCAATTTTGCCCAAGTCTTCATAAAGTCTTGTTAAAACTTTGACAACAGTCTTATTTTTACGTTCTTTTAATCAAGAAGGACAGGCCTATGTCCAAATATAGGAGGATGTATTAGTTTGCTAGGGCTACCATAAGAAATACCACAGACTGAATGGCTTAAACAACATAAACTTATTGCCTCATGGCTCTGGGGGCTAGAAATGGGAGATGAAGGTGTCAGCAGGGTTGGTTTCTTCTGAGGTCTCTATCCTTGGCTGGCGGATGGCTGTCTTTTCCCTGCATCTTCATATGGACTGTCCCCTGTGTATGTATGTCCTCATCTCTTCTTTATATGGATACTAGCTATATTAGGACCTACTTTCATAACCTCATTTTAACTTAATTATCTTTTTAAAGACTCTTAACTCCAAAAAAAATTCACATTCTGAGGTACTGGGTTTATTCAACATTATGAATTTATAGGGGGACACGGTTCAGCCCAAAAAGAGGAAAATGGGGCAAAGGGAAAATTCTCCTCCATCTTCTTTCCTGTTCTCTCTCAAAGGTCAAGAGGAGTGAGAGCAACATTGGATCATGGGATCTTGGTTGCCCTGAAACTCGAGAGCTACCTGGCTTCAACATTAGCAGTGAGCAACAGCAGAGCTGAGAACAATGGTATAGAACTGAGTCACACTGAGTCAGGCCACATTTCCCAGGCTAATCTGCAAACCAGAATTCCAGATACAATTTTTTTCACTCAAACTTTCCACTCATGAACTTCTTAAATATATTTTGAAAAACTATGCACATCCTCATACGTGTTTTTTAAATTTAACTTTTTTATTTTGAGATAATTAGAGAGTGACATGCAGTTGTAAGAAATAATACAGACAGAACCTTTTACCCTTTAATCCAGTTTCCCCGATGGTAACATCTTATAACACTTCAGTACAGTATTGCAATCAGGATACTGACATTTGTATCAATGTCGATTATTACAGTCAAGACAGTATTTTTGTCACTCCAAGTATCCCTTATCTTGCCCTTTTATGGTCAGTTCACCTCATTCCCACCCCCATCACTTCCTTAACCACTGGCAACCATGATTTTTTTCTCTATTTCTGTACTTTTGTGATTTCAAGCTTGTTAATACAAAATGTTATACAAAGGGATTGTGCTTTTTTTTTGCTTTTCAATAAAGTTTATTTTATTTATTTTTTTTTTTTTTTGAGACAGAGTCTCACTCTGTCACCCAGGCTGGAGTCCACTGGCATGATCTCAGCTCACTGCAACCTCCGCCTCCTAGGTTCGAGTGATTTTCATGCCTCAGCCTTCCAAGTAGCTGGGATTACAAGCATGTGCCATCTGGCTCAGCTAATTTTTGTATTTTTAGTAGAGACGGGCTTCACTATGTTGGCCAGGCTGGTCTCGAACTCCTGACCTCAAGTGATCCGCCTGCCTCGGCCTCCCAAAGTGCTGGGGTTACAGGCGTGAGCCACCATGCCCAGCCTGGATTGTGCTTTTGATGTCAAGCCTATGAATTCTTTGCCTGGCCCTACATCTCAAAGATTTTCTCCTATTTTTCTAAAATTTTAATAGTTTTACACTTTACATTTACTCTGTAATCCATCTTTTTTGTTTGTTTATCTATTTTTAGAGATGGGGTCTTGCTATATTGCTCAGGCTGGAGTGAAGTGACATGATCACAGTTGTAGTATGTAACCTTTTGGGATTGGCATTTTTCACTCAGTATAACTCTCTGGAGATTCATGCAGGTTGTTGTGTGTATCAGTCATTCTTTTTTATTGCTGAGTATTATTTCATGGCATAAGTGTACAATAGTTGGTTTAACCATTTACCTGTTAAAGGATATCTGGGTTATCTTTGGCTACAATGAGTAAGCAGTTAGACAAACATTTGCATATAAGGTTTTGTGTGAAGGCATCGTGTGTGCGTGTGTAGTTGTGTGTGCAAGTTTTCATTTCTTGGGGCTAAATACCCAGGAATGCAGTTGCTGGGCAGGATGGTAGTAGTATGCTTAGTTCTTGGATTTGTTGTTGTTGTCGTTGGTTTTGTTTTGTTTTTAAGAAACTACCAAATCATCTTCCAGAGTGGTTGTACCATTTTATATTCCCACCAGAAATTATGAGTGATCCACTATCTCCTCTTCCTTGCCAGCATTTAGCATTGTTACTTTTTTTTTTTTTTTTTTTTGAGATGGAGTTTCACTCTTGTTGCCTAAGCTAGAGTACAATGGCACGATCTCTGCTCACCGCAACCTCCACCTCCCGGGTTCAAGTGATTCTCCTGCCTCAGCCTCCTGAGTAGCTGAGATTACAGGCATGTGCCACCATGCCCAGCTACTTTTGTATTTTTAGTAGAGACAGGGTTTCTTCATGTTGGCCAGGCTGGTCTCAAACTCCTGAACTCAGGTGATCCACTCACCTTGGCCTCCCAAAGTGCTGGGATTACAGGTGTGTGCCACCGTGCCTGACCCATTGTCACTACTTTTATTTTAGTCATCCTGATAGATGTGGAGTGAGATTTCATTGTGGTTTTAATTTGCATTTCCCTAATGGCTAATGATGTTGAACAACTTTTCATGTGCTAATTTGCCATTTTTATATCCTCCTTGGTGAAATATCACCTTAAGTCTTTTGCCTGTTTCCTAATTGGATTTTTAATGTGTTTTTTTTGTTGTTGTTGTTGAGTTTTGAGAGTTCTTTGTATATTCTAGATACTAGTCCTTTGTTCAATGTATGGTTTGCAAATATTTTCTCCTATTGTGTAGCTCATTTTTTCATTCACTTACCAGATCTTCACAAAGCAACAGTTTTACATTTTGATGAAATCCAGTTTATCAGTTTTTCCTTTCATAGATCATGCTTTCGATGTCAAGCCTAAGAATTATTTGCCTACACCTATATCTCAAATATTTTCTCCTATTTTTCTAAACTTTTAGTAGTTTTATGCTTTACATTTACTCCATAATCTTTTATTTATTTTAATTACTTAATTGTATCTGGTAAAGGTTAAGGTATTGCATTTCTCTGACAATTTTTTTTTTTTTTTTTTGAGACAGAGTCTTGCTTACTCACTCAGGGTAGAGTACAATGGTGCTGTCACAGCTTATGACAGCCTTGAACTCCCGGGCTCAAGCAGTCCTCCTGCCTCAGCATCCCAAGTAGCTGGGACTACAGGCAGGAGCCACCACACCAACATAATTTTTCATTTTTGTGTATAGACAGGGTCTTGCTGTCTTACCCAGGTTGGTCTTGAACTCCTGGACTCAAGCAATCCAATCCAGTTTGAATTAACTTTTGCATAAGGCGTGAGACTTATGTCAAGGTTCATTTTTATTTTATTGTCTTGCCTATGGATGCCCAATTGTTCCATTTCACCATTGTTCAATTCACTATTTGTTAAAAAGGCTATTTTTCTTCCATTGACTTCTTTTTGCACCTCTTTCAAAAATCATTTGGGCAGACTGTGTGGGTCTTTTTCTACGTTCTCTATTTTGTTCCGCTGATTTGTGTGTCCATTCCTCTGCTAGTACCACACAGTCTTGATTACTGTAGGTATATAACAACACTTGAAATAGGGCAGACTGATTTTCAATCACTTTATTCTTCTTTTTCAAGAATGTTTTAGGCGTCGGCGTCGCTCCCGCCCTGGAGCTCTAGGCCCGCGTTTCCCCGCGAGCCGTGGGTCAAGCGCCGGCCGCTAAGGGTGCGCGAGGAGCCTCCACCCGTTCTGCGCTGGGCCTGGCGTCGGGGTCGTTGTGTCCTGACAACCACTGACGTACCCATTTCCGAGGCAGCAGGTGCAGCCGCTTTAGCCCTGAGCCGGCTCCGCGTCTGTCTGCTGGTCTTGCTAATGCCGACCCTTCCCTTCGCGGACCCCACGCCAAGCAGCGACCCGGAGCCGACAGCTGGAGCGCCTGGCAGTGGCAGCCTCGATGGCCTCGCAACGGCCCGTCAAGGGGATCCTGAAGGACAAGACCTCTACGACCCCCTCTATGGTGGCGTCGGCCGAACCGCCCCGCGGGAGTGTCCACGAGGAGCTGAGCAAAAAATCCCAGAAGTGGGATGAAATGAACATCCTGGCGACATATCATCCAACAGACGAAGACGATGGTTAATGAAAATAGATGAACCAAGCCCTCCTTACCATAGTATGATGGGTGATGATGAAGGTGCATGTAGTGATACAGAAACCACCGAAGCCATGGCACCAGATATTTTGGCTAAGAAATTGGCTGCTGCTGAAGACTTGGAGCCAAAGTATCGGGTTCAGGAACAACAAAGCAGTGGAGAGGAGGATAGTGACCTCTCATCTGAAGAACGAGAAAAAAAGAGACAATTTAAATGAAAAGGAAGCGCCACTACAATGAAGGACTCAATATCGAACTAGCTGGACAATTTCAAAAGGCCTACATGATGATGATGGAGATGAAGAAATGTTAGAGCCTGCAGGTGGAGAAAGCATGAATATGGAAGAATCAAATCAAGGATCTGCTGTAAGTGACCAACAGCAAAACAAATCACGAAGTTCATAGAAGAGATTTGTTCAACACTGCAATTGTTTGTTAGATATGAACCCAGTTGCTATAATACATTGCTTCTTGTTCTCCGCAAATCATGACTTAAGTACTAAAATGCATACCAGTTATTATATATTGCCAGTAATTAAATGATAACCTTAGAGACTGATTAGACTGAAATGAAAATGCCTGACATGTGTGTATATATGTGTGTGTGTGTGTGTATATATATATATACTTGTGCCTAGTACTTTACTACAAATACAGTGTAATACCATCAGTCCGAAACTGTATTGCTTTTGTAAAAACATTGGTTAACTTGTATATTATATAGCTTTTTATGCTTTAGAGGTTCAACAATATCTTTGGGGGGGAACTAATTTATTTTCATCATTCTAAATGTGGTGGTAGCTCTTATAAAGTTTGTTGATTTTTTTAAAATCAAAAGCCAATTGAATAACAGGATATATAAGTTGATAAATCTTCAGGCTGAATAGTATTTGAACACTTGTCTTCAACTTGATTTGTCTGTTTAATTGAAAGGATTGTAAGAGTTACTGTTGCATTTTCTGGCCTACTACCTTTAAAATTCTTGTTGCGTTTCTTTGTGTTTGCAAGGAAAGGACTGGACTTTTTCTCGTCAAAACTAGCTTTTTTTCTCACAAATTATTAGGCTAAACTTGCACTGATGTTTGCTCTTTTTTTTTTTGTAATGTTTTTGGTACGCTGGGCAGACTTCAGTTTTTTAAAAAATAAATATTGTAATGTAGCTATCTCGGCATTCCCTTTAAATACCTGTCTTAACCTCCTGCTTTTATTTCCTACTCCTTTCCACACATATACACACAATCCTTTACCTTTTAAAGGATCATTAAGATTGTCACACATTAGGAAGTCTTTCTCTCATGTCATTTGCGGCAATATTGAAATTCTTATTTTGACCATCAATGTCTATTAATTCTTCTAATACATGAAGAAAATAGGTTGAGTAGCAGCAGTACCCTATAGGCAGGAAATACAGTTTAACTGCTGGATTTCTATACCTCTCTGATTTACAGCTTGCTAATTAAATTGCTATTATTAGTTTGCTTGGCTTAATTAGACTTAAGAAAACAACTAACTGACGGTTTTTGTTTTTTCAGTTTTTTTTTTTTTTTTTTTTTTTGCATGAGGAGAGAATTGTATGTAACCAGTGATATGATTATTCCTGAAGGTACAGACAGAAGTAAACCTGGGAACACTGTTTAATTTAAAAACTTTAATCCCTACTATGAGGGAATACGATAATGTATACTATGACAAATGTACTTTATTCTTCTAACACAGTAAAGAATTACTTGGGAACTTTTTCCTGAAACTAAGTGCAGGAAAGCCCTGTGTGTCTTGGTTTTGTGATGGTTTCATTTCTAGCCATACAACTGATGGATTGTATACAATTTCTGTCAGTGCCAAAATAATCTGTTATATGAACACACTTCTAAAATAATTTCTGTATATTATATATGTAAGAAGTCTTTTATTGAACAGCTTATCTTCCACTTGCAAGTTTATGGAAATATCAATATGTCAAAATAAATAACAAGTGGGAGAATTCTTTGCTGTTAGAAGAATGTGCTTATTATTTTGATTTCTTAAATGGTATATAATCAAAGTACTGCCGATCTATAGGTGCAGTATTCTACTAAACATTTCAGCTAGTAATACCATTGATTTAGAAACAAAACTGTTTATTTTTGCTTTCTGAATTTAGAATGCTGGGATTACCTGTTTAAGCCTGTTTTGGGGAATATAGAGATTAAGTCTGTACATACCTGTGCACATATATATATTCATGCACCCTCTGATTTTGGTTTTCTTGTTTTTGAGTTGTTAGAAAGTATCCACTTACTCTTCTTTTTGTAGAAGTAGCTGTTTTAGAGAGAAGAAAAGGATAAGACTTTACATAGTTTATTATTTTTGTGTTTTCTACAAACTTTTTTGAATTTCAAATCACAAGCAAACTAATTTTCTGATTTTTAGAAAGTAGATGATGATTTCAGAGGAGTAAGACATGCTAAACAGCATGCTCGGTAGAATTTTAGGTAGTCAAATGCAACTGAGAAAAAGTATTTTCAAGTCATAAGTTGCTAATTGATATGCTATGAACTAGTCAAAATATGAACCATATGATTCAAGTTAGATTTTCCTCTAGAGATGGATCTGCAGGGATGACTACAATTTGGCATAATGGTGTAAATGAATTGTTAAGGGTAACTTTAAGTTGGAGATTAAAGCAAGATGCCATTTCCTCCATGTCTTTCATTTTGTTTATATTTTTTCCCTTTAAGTTAGTATACACTACACATACTGCAATAAAATATAATAATATGAAAAAAGAATATTTTAGATATTCTAGTTCCTTTGCCTTTCCATGTAAATTTTAGAATAATCCTACCTATAATCAACAAATCTTGCAAAAATTTTGATTGGAATTGTGTTAAACTTGTATATCAGTTTGGGGAGAATTGACATATTTAGTATGTTGAGTCTTCCAATCCATGAACAATATTGCTCTCTATGTAGATAGAGACTAAGTAGATCTTCTTTGATGTCATTCACCCGCATTACATAGTTTTTAGCTTGCAAGTCTTGCATGTTTTGTTAGATTTACGCATAAGTGTTTCATGTATTTGAGTAATTGGAAATAATATATTTATATTTTTGGGCCAGGCACAGTGGCTAATGCCTGTAATCCCAGCACTTTTGGAGGCCGAAGCGGGCTGATCACGAGGTCAGGAGATCGAGACCTTCCTGGCTAACACGGTGAAACCCCATCTCTACTAAAAATACAAAAAATTAGCTGAGCGTGGTGGCGGGCGCCCATAGTCCCAGCTACTGGGAAGGCTGAGGCAGGAGAATGGCATGAACCCAGGAGGTGGAGCTTGCAGTGAGCCGAGATCATGCCACTGCACTCCAGCCTGGGTGACAGAGCGAGACTCCATCTCAAAATAATAATAATAAAAATAACAATATTTTTGGTATTACCTGTTCATTGTGAGTATGTAGAAATATAATTGATACTGGTTTGTTTGTCCTGTATTCTGTTAATTTGCTGAAATCACATATTCTAGAAGTTTTTCTGTAGATTCCTTGTGATTTTCTACATAGACAATCATGTCACTTACAAATGGGAACTGTTTATTTCTTACTTCACAATCTGTATGCCTTTAATCTCCTTTTTCATGCCTATTGCACTGTCTAGAACTTCCACCACTGTGAATAAGAGTGGTGAGAGTGGACATTCTTGCCTTGTTCCTGATTGTAGGTAGAAACTATGTGGTCATTCACAATCAAGTATGTTAGCCATAGGATTTTTGTAGATGATCTTTATCAAGTAAAGAAAGATATTATCTATTCCTGTATTTCTGAGATTAAAAAAAAAAATAATGAATGTGTGTTAAAGTAGGTTAAATATTTTTTCTTCGGGGGCGGAGCAAGATGGCCGAATAGGAACAGCTCCAGTCTCCAACTCCCAGCGTGAGCGACACAGAAGACCGGTGATTTCTGCATTTTCAACTGAGGTACTGGGTTCATCTCACTGGGGAGTGCCAGACGATCGGTGCTGGTCAGCTGCTGCAGCCCGACCAGCGAGAGCTGAAGCAGGGCGAGGCATTGCCTCACCTGGAAAGCGCAAGGGGGAAGGGAATCCCTTTTCCTAGCCAGGGGAACTGAGACACACAACACCTGGAAAATCGGGTAACTCCCACCCCAATACTGCGCTTTAAGCAAACCGGCACACCAGGAGATCATATCCCACACCTGGCCGGGAGGGTCCCACACCCACGGAGCCTCCCTCATTGCTAGCACAGCAGTCTGTGATCTACCGGCAAGGCAGCAGCGAGGCTGGGGGAGGGGCGCCCGCCATTGCTGAGGCTTAAGTAGGTAAACAAAGCTGCTGGGAAGCTCGAACTGGGTGGAGCTCACAGCAGCTCAAGGAAACCTGCCTGTCTCTGTAGACTCCACCTCTGGGGACAGGGCACAGTAAACAATAACAAACGCAGCAGCTCAGCAGACGCAAACGACTCTGTCTGACAGCTTTGAAGAGAGCAGTGGATCTCCCAACACGGAGGTTGAGATCTGAGAAGGGACAGACTCCCTGCTCAAGTGGGTCCCTGACCCCTGAGTAGCCTAACTGGGAGACATCCCGCACTAGGGGCAGTCTGACACCCCACACCTCACAGGGTGGAGTACACCCCTGAGAGGAAGCCTCCAAAGCAAGAATCAGACAGGTACACTCGCTGTTCAGAAATATACTATCTTCTGCAGCCTCTGCTGCTGATACCCAGGCAAACAGGGTCTGGAGTGGACCTCAAGCAATCTCCTACAGCTACAACCTACAGCTGAGGATCCTGACTGTTAGAAGGAAAGCTATCAAACAGGAAGGACACCTACACCAAAACCCCATCAGTACTTCACCACCATCAAAGACCAGAGGCAGATAAAACCACAAAGATGGGGAAAAAGCAGGGCAGAAAAGCTGGAAATTCAAAAAATAAGAGCGCATCTCCCCCGGCAAAGGAGCGCAGCTCATCGCCAGCAACGGATCAAAGCTGGACGGAGAATGACTTCGACGAGATGAGAGAAGAAGGCTTCAGTCCATCAAATTTCTCAGAGCTAAAGGAGGAATTACGTACCCAGTGCAAAGAAACTAAAAATCTTGAAAAAAAAGTGGAAGAATTGATGGCTAGAGTAATTAATGCAGAGAAGCTCACAAACGAAATGAAAGAGACGAAAACCATGGCACGAGAAATACGTGACAAATGCACAAGCTTCAGTAACCGACTCGATCAACTGGAAGAAAGAATATCAGCGATGGAGGATCAAATGAATGAAATGAAGCGAGAAGAGAAACCAAAAGAAAAAAGAAGAAAAAGAAATGAACAAAGCCTGCAAGAAGTATGGGATTATGTAAAAAGACCAAATCTACGTCTGATTGGGGTGCCTGAAAGTGAGGGGGAAAATGGAACCAAGTTGGAAAACACTCTTCAGGATATCATCCAGGAGAACTTCCCCAACCTAGTAGGGCAGGCCAACATTCAAATCCAGGAAATACAGAGAACGCCACAAAGATACTCCTCGAGAAGAGCAACTCCAAGACACATAATTGCCAGATTCACCAAAGTTGAAATGAAGGAAAAAATCTTAAGGGCAGCCAGAGAGAAAGGTCGGGTTACCCACAAAGGGAAGCCCATCAGACTAACAGCAGATCTCTCGGCAGAAACTCTTCAAGCCAGAAGAGAGTGGGGGCCAATATTCAACATTCTTAAAGAAAAGAATTTTAAACCCAGAATTTTATATCCAGCCAAACTAAGTTTCATAAGTGAAGGAGAAATAAAATCCTTTACAGATAAGCAAATGCTTAGAGATTTTGTCACCACTAGGCCTGCCTTACAAGAGACCCTGAAGGAAGCACTAAACATGGAAAGGAACAACCGGTACCAGCCATTGCAAAAACATGCCAAAATGTAAAGACCATCAAGGCTAGGAAGAAACTGCATCAACTAACGAGCAAAATAACCAGTTAATATCATAATGGCAGGATCAAGTTCACACATAAGAATCTTAACCTTAAATGTAAATGGAATAAATGCTCCAATTAAAAGACACAGACTGGCAAACTGGATAAAGAGTCAAGACCCATCAGTCTGCTGTATTCAGGAGACCCATCTCACACGCAGAGACATACATAGGCTCAAAATAAAGGGATGGAGGAAGATTTACCAAGCAAATGGAGAACAAAAAAAAGCGGGGGTTGCAATACTAGTCTCTGATAAAACAGACTTTAAACCATCAAAGATCAAAAGAGACAAAGAAGGCCATTACATAATGGTAAAGGGATCAATTCAACAGGAAGAGCTAACTATCCTAAATATATATGCACCCAATACAGGAGCACCCAGATTCATAAAGCAAGTCCTTAGAGACTTACAAAGAGACTTAGACTCCCATACAATAATAATGGGAGACTTCAACACTCCACTGTCAACATTAGACAGATCAACGAGACAGAAAGTTAACAAGGATATCCAGGAATTGAACTCATCTCTGCAGCAAGCAGACCTAATAGACATCTATAGAACTCTCCACCCCAAATCAACAGAATATACATTCTTCTCAGCACCACATCGTACTTACTCCAAAATTGACCACGTAATTGGAAGTAAAGCACTCCTCAGCAAATGTACAAGAACAGAAATTATAACAAACTGTCTCTCAGACCACAGTGCAATCAAATTAGAACTCAGGACTAAGAAACTCAATCAAAACTGCTCAACTACATGGAAACTGAACAACCTGCTCCTGAATGACTACTGGGTACATAACGAAATGAAGGCAGAAATAAAGATGTTCTTTGAAACCAATGAGAACAAAGATACAACATACCAGAATCTCTGGGACACATTTAAAGCAGTGTGTAGAGGGAAATTTATAGCACTAAATGCCCACAAGAGAAAGCAGGAAAGATCTAAAATTGACACTCTAACATCGCAATTAAAAGAACTAGAGAAGCAAGAGCAAACACATTCGAAAGCTAGCAGAAGGCAAGAAATAACTAAGATCAGAGCAGAACTGAAGGAGATAGAGACACAAAAAACCCTCCAAAAAATCAATGAATCCAGGAGTTGGTTTTTTGAAAAGATCAACAAAATTGACAGACCACTAGCAAGACTAATAAAGAAGAAAAGAGAGAAGAATCAAATCGACGCAATTAAAAATGATAAAGGGGATATCACCACCGACCCCACAGAAATACAAACTACCATCAGAGAATACTATAAACACCTCTACGCAAATAAACTGGAAAATCTAGAAGAAATGGATAATTTCCTGGACACTTACACTCTTCCAAGACTAAACCAGGAAGAAGTTGAATCCCTGAATAGACCAATAGTAGGCTCTGAAATTGAGGCAATAATTAATAGCCTACCAACCAAAAAAAGTCCAGGACCAGATGGATTCACAGCTGAATTCTACCAGAGGTACAAGGAGGAGCTGGTACCATTCCTTCTGAAACTATTCCAATCAATAGAAAAAGAGGGAATCCTCCCTAACTCATTTTATGAGGCCAACATCATCCTGATACCAAAGCCTGGCAGAGACACAACAAAAAAAGAGAATTTTAGACCAATATCCCTGATGAACATCGATGCAAAAATCCTCAATAAAATACTGGCAAACCGGATTCAGCAGCACATCAAAAAGCTTATCCACCATGATCAAGTGGGTTTCATCCCTGGGATGCAAGGCTGGTTCAACATTCGCAAATCAATAAACATAATCCAGCATATAAACAGAACCAAAGACAAGAACCACATCATTATCTCAATAGATGCAGAAAAGGCTTTTGACAAAATTCAACAGCCCTTCATGCTAAAAACGCTCAATAAATTCGGTATTGATGGAACGTACCTCAAAATAATAAGAGCTATTTATGACAAACCCACAGCCAATATCATACTGAATGGGCAAAAACTGGAAAAATTCCCTTTGAAAACTGGCACAAGACAGGGATGCCCTCTCTCACCACTCCTATTCAACATAGTGTTGGAAGTTCTGGCTAGGGCAATCAGGCAAGAGAAAGAAATCGAGGGGATTCAGTTAGGAAAAGAAGAAGTCAAATTGTCCCTGTTTGCAGATGACATGATTGTATATTTAGAAAACCCCATTGTCTCAGCCCAAAATCTCCTTAAGCTGATAAGCAACTTCAGCAAAGTCTCAGGATACAAAATTAATGTGCAAAAATCACAAGCATTCTTATACACCAGTGACAGTCAAACAGAGAGCCAAATCAGGAATGAACTTCCATTCACAATTGCTTCAAAGAGAATAAAATACCTAGGAATCCAACTTACAAGGGATGTAAAGGACCTCTTCAAGGAGAACTACAAACCACTGCTCAGTGAAATAAAAGAGGACACAAACAAATGGAAGAACATACCATGCTCATGGATAGGAAGAATCAATATCGTGAAAATGGCCATACTGCCCAAGGTAATTTATAGATTCAATGCCATCCCCATCAAGCTACCAATGAGCTTCTTCACAGAATTGGAAAAAACTGCTTTAAAGTTCATATGGAACCAAAAAAGAGCCCGCATCTCCAAGACAATCCTAACTCAAAAGAACAAAGCTGGAGGCATCACGCTACCTGACTTCAAACTATACTACAAGGCTACAGTAACCAAAACAGCATGGTACTGGTACCAAAACAGAGATATAGACCAATGGAACAGAACAGAGTCCTCAGAAATAATACCACACATCTACAGCCATCTGATCTTTGACAAACCTGAGGGAAACAAGAAATGGGGAAAGGATTCCCTATTTAATAAATGGTGCTGGGAAAATTGGCTAGCCATAAGTAGAAAGCTGAAACTGGATCCTTTCCTTACTCCTTATACGAAAATTAATTCAAGATGGATTAGAGACTTAAATGTTAGACCTAATACCATAAAAATCCTAGAGGAAAACCTAGGTAGTACCATTCAGGACATAGGCATGGGCAAAGACTTCATGTCTAAAACACCAAAAGCAACGGCAGCAAAAGCCAAAATTGACAAATGGGATCTCATTAAACTAAAGAGCTTCTGCACAGCAAAAGAAACTACCATCAGAGTGAACAGGCAACCTACAGAATGGGAGAAAATTTTTGCAATCTACTCATCTGACAAAGGGCTAATATCCAGAACCTACAAAGAACTCAAACAAATTTACAAGAAAAAAACAACCCCATCAAAAAGTGGGCAAAGGATATGAACAGACATTTCTCAAAAGAAGACATTCATACAGCCAACAGACACATGAAAAAATGCTCATCATCACTGGCCATCAGAGAAATGCAAATCAAAACCACAATGAGATACCATCTCACACCAGTTAGAATGGCAATCATTAAAAAGTCAGGAAACAACAGGTGCTGGAGAGGATGTGGAGAAATAGGAACACTTTTACACTGTTGGTGGGATTGTAAACTAGTTCAACCATTATGGAAAACAGTATGGCGATTCCTCAAGGATCTAGAACTAGATGTACCATATGACCCAGCCATCCCATTACTGGGTATATACCCAAAGGATTATAAATTATGCTGCTATAAAGACACATGCACACATATGTTTATTGCAGCACTATTCACAATAGCAAAGACTTGGAATCAACCCAAATGTCCATCAGTGACAGATTGGATTAAGAAAATGTGGCACATATACACCATGGAATACTATGCAGCCATAAAAAAGGATAAGTTTGTGTCCTTTGTAGGGACATGTATGCAGCTGGAAACCATCATTCTCAGCAAACTATCACAAGAACAGAAAACCAAACACCGCATGTTCTCACTCATAGGCGGGAACTGAACAATGAGATCACTTGGACTCGGGAAGGGGAACATCACACACCGGGGCCTATCATGGGGAGGGGGGAGGGGGGAGGGATTGCATTGGGAGTTATACCTGATGTAAATGACGAGTTGATGGGTGCAGCACACCAACATGGCACAAGTATACATATGTAGCAAACCTGCACGTTGTGCACATGTACCCTACAACTTGAAGTTTAATAATAATAAATAAATTTAAAAAAAAAATATTTTTTCTTCATTAATTGATATGAACAAGTAAATTTTCCTCTTCAGCCTGTAATGTGATGGATTACATTAATTACTTATGAATATCCAACCAGCTTTGCATCCCTGGGATAACTCTCATGTGGTCATTGTATATAATTCTTTTTATATATTGGTAAATTCCACTTGCTAATATTTAGTTAAAGATTGCTGCATCATGAGGAATATTAGTCTACAGTTTTCTTTTCTTCCTATTGTCATTGTTTGGTTTTGGTATTGGGGTAATTCTAGCTTTATAAAATAAACTGGGAAATGCTTCCTCTGCTTCTATTTTCTGGAAGAGATTGTTAATTGGTGTTAATTCTTCTTTAAATCTTTGGTAGAATGCTTCATTAAAGCTATTTGTTTCTAAATATTTCCTTTTGTGAGTTTTTAAACTATGAATTCATTTCCTTAATAGGTATAGAAATTTTTGAATTAATTATTTTATATTTAGTGAGTTGTGGCACTTTATATTTTTTGAGAAAATGATCCATTTCATTTAAGTGTCAAATTTATGTGTGTAGAATTGTTCATAGTATTATTTTATTATCCTTTTGATGTCTGTAGAATCTTTGGTGATATCCCATTTCATTTCATAGCTTCTATCTTCTGTCTTCTTTTTTTCTTTCTGAGTCTTACTAGTAGTTTGCCAATTTTATTAATCTTTTAGAGAGCCAGCTCTTTGCTTCTTTGATTTTTTTTTTGTTTTTGCTTTTGTTGTTCTGTTTTCAGTTTCATTGTTCTGCTGGCATTTTATTTTGCTGTTCTTTTTCTAGATTCTTGAGGTGAGAGCTTAGATTATTGGTTTGAGACTTTTCCTCTTTTCCAATGTATGCAGTTAGTGTTTTAAATTTACTTCTCAAATGCAAATTAAAACCACAATGAAATGCCATCTCACACCAGTCAGAATGGCAATTATTAAAAACTCAAGAAACAACAGATGCTGACAAGGTTGCGGAGAACCTTATTTCTTTACATTGTTGATGGAATGTAAATTAGTTCAACCATTGTGGAAGACAGTGTGGCAATTCCTCAAAGATCTAGAACCAGAAATGCCATTTGACTCAGCAATCCCATGACTGGGTAAATGCCCAAAGGAATGCAAATCATTCTATTATAAAGATACATGCACGTGTATGTTCATTGCAGTACTATTCACAACAGCAAAGACATGGAATCAACCCAACTGCCCATCAATGACAGACTGGATAAAGAAAATGTACATATGCACCATGAAATACTATACAGCTATAAAAAGGAATGAGAGCCTGTTGTTTGCAGAGACATGAATGAAGCTGGAAGCCATATCCTCATCAAACTAATGCAGGAACAGAAAACCAAACACCACATGTTCTCACTTGTAAGTGGGAGCTGAACAATGAAAACACATGGACACAGGGAAGGGGAAAACACACACTGGGGTCTGTCTGGGGAAGGGGTGGGAGGAGGGAGAGCATCCGGAAAAATAGCTAATGCATGCTTGGCTTAATACCTAGGTGATGGGTTGATATGTGCAGCAAACCACCATGGCACATGTTTACCTATGTAACAAACCTACACATCCTGCACATGTATCCTGGAACTTAAAATAAATTTACCTCTTATAACTACTATAACTGTATCCCACAAATTCTGATATGGCATATTTTCATTTTTGTTTAGTTGTGTTTATTGTGTGTATTTTTAAAAAATTTTCTTGAGACTTCCTCCTTGACCCATGTATTTCTAAGTGTGGTGTTTTGTCTCCAAATGTTTAGAGATTTTCCTGTTATTTTTCTGTTGTTGATTTCTGGTTTGGTTCCATTGTGGTAGGAGAACACTTTCTTTATGATTTTATTTAAAAAATTTGTTGGTGTTTGTTTTATTGTCTTAGATATGGTCTATCTTGGCATATATTCTATAGGCACTTAAAAAAAATGTGTATTCTAGCTGGATGTGGTGGCCCATGCCTGTAATCCTAGCACTTTGGGAGGCTGAGGTGGGTGGACCACCTGAGGTCAAGAGTTTGAGACCAGCCTAACCAACATGGTGAAACCTCATCTCTACCAAAAAAAAAAAAAAAAAAAAAAAAAAAAAAAAAAAAAATTAGCCAGGCATGGTGGCATGTGCTTGTAATCTCAGCTACTCAGGAGTCGGAGGCAGGAGAATTGCTCGAACCTGGGAGGCAGAGGTTGCAGTGAGCCGAGATTGTGCCATTGCACTCCAGTGTGGGCATTAAGAGCGAAACTCATTATAAAGAATGAGATCATGTCTTCTGCAGGGACACGGATGGAGCTGGAGGCCATTATCCTTAGCAAACTAACACAGGAACAGAAAACCAAATACTGCATATTCTCACTTGTAAGTGGGGGCTAAATGATGGAACACCATAGAGAGGGAAAACACATACTGGGGCCTATTGGAGGGTGGAGATTGGGAGGAGGCTGAGGATCAGAAAAAATAACTAATGGGTACTAGACTTAATTCCTGGATGATGAAGTAATCTGTAAAACAAACCTCCATGACACTAGTTTACCTATGTAACAGACCTGCACATGTACCCCTGAACTTAAAATAAAAGGAAAAAGAAAAAAAAAAAAAGAGAAAATCTTGTGGAATCTACTGAAAGCAAGGAAAAAGAAAAGAATGTATTTTTTGTTGTTGATTGGAGTGTTCTGTAAATGTTGATTAGATTTTATTGTTTGATGTTGCTTATTCTATGTTTTTTCTCAATTTTTGTCTATTTAATCAATTGTTGAGAGAAAACTATTGAAGTCTTCAACTATCACTGTTGATTTGCCTATTTTCTTTTCAATTCTATCAGTTTTTGCTTTATGTAATTTGCAGCCCTGTTGTTTGGTGCATACATATGTAAGATTGCTGTGTCTTTTTGGTAGATTTACCCTTTTATTATTATATAGTGTCCCTACCCATTTCCAGTAATTTTCTTTGTTCTAAATTTATTTAGAACACCTTTATTTATTATTTATTATTTTTGCCTGATATGTTTTTCTATCCTTTAGCTTATGAACTGCCTATATCATTATATTCGAAGTGAGTTTATCATAAACAGCAAATGATTGACTTTTTTTTTTTTTTTCTTTTTGAGACGGAGTCTCCCTCTGTTGCCCGAGCTGGAGTGCAGTGGTGTGAAGTGGTGTGATCTCAGCTCACTGCAACCTCCAACTCCCGGGTTCAAGAGATTCTTCTGCCTCAGCCTCCTGAGTAGCTGGGGATACAGGTGTGTGCCACCACAGCTGGCTAATTTTTGTATTTTTAGTAAAGACGGAGTTTCACCAAGTTAGCCAGGATGGTTAACTCCTGACCTCGTGATACACCCGCCTTGGCCTCCCAAAGTGCTGGGATTACAGGCATGAGCCACCGCACCCGACAGAGTCATATTTTTAAATCTATTCTGCCAAGCTTTGTCTCTTATAATTAATGTATTTAGGCCATTTATATTTCCTATAATATTGTTATGTCCAGGTTTAAGTCAGACATTTTATTTTTTGTTTTCTGTTTGTTCTCTCTGTTTTTCATTTCTTTGTTTTCTTTTTCATTGTTTCCTAAATAATTTTAAAATTCCATTTTAATTTATCTATAGCTGTGTGTGTGTGTACATCTGTGTACCTCTTTGTATAGCTCTTTTAGTGGTTGTTCTAGGTATTACATTATATTTATGTAACTTATTTATTGTCATTAATTACCAGTCTGAGTGATGTGTAGAAATTTCTTCTCCCTTTATGTTTGTTTACCTTCCTTCATTTATAATTGCCTGTAATATTTTCTCTATATACATTTATAACCATATGATACAGTATTAAAAGTTTTTCTTCAATCCTATCATTTAGATAACTCAAGAGAAGAAGTAAAGTCCATTTTTTAACCCATATTTTTTCTTGACATATTCTTTCTTCCTTCCTGATGTTCCAACTGTCCTCAATTTAACTTTTTGGTTTTTTTAGGGTAGACTTGTTAGTGACAAATTCTGTTAGTTTTCCCTCATCTGTGTATGTCTTAATTTCCCTGGATATTTTTGCTGATATAGTATTCTAAGTTGACATTTTTTTTTCCTTTCAGCACTGGAAAAATGTGGTGACCTCCTTCAGGCTTACACAGTTTCTGATGAAAATTTTGCTCTGTCATTTTTTTCACCTGTTAGATGTCATTTATCTCTTACCGCTTTCAAGATCTTTTTTGTCTTTAATTTTTAGTTAATTACTAAAATTAACTATTTTGGTGTGGCTTTCTTTGGGTGTCTCCTGTTTGGGGTTCACTCACCTTCTTAAATCACGAGGTTTATGTCTTCTGCCAAATTTGGGAAGTTTTCAACCATATTTATTTGATAATTTTTTTCAGATTCACTCTCTTTTTCCTCATTTTGGGACTCTGAGTACATGAACATTAAATCTTTTGTTATAGCCCCATGGGTCCCTGAGGCTTTGTCCATTTTTTACAGTGTATTTTCTTTCTTTCCTTTGTTCAGATTGGGTGATTGCTATTGTTCTCTCTTCAAGGTAGCTAATTCTTTCCTCTGTTCTCTCCTTCTGCTGCTGAGCTTATTTATTGTGCTTTTCATTTTGGCTATTGTACTTTTCAGTTCTAAAATTTCCACATTTTCTTCCCTATATATCCTATTTTTATGCTGAAACATCCTATTTTTTTCTTTTCTGCTCTTTTCTTCTTCCTTTTTTTAAACCACAGAACTAGACATCCTATTTTTTCATTCTTTAAGTGTTAATTGCTCATCAAAGCATTTTAATAATGGTGGCTTTAAAATCTTCATCAGGCTTTTCTTTCCGTTTTGGCATCTATTTTATTGTTCTTTTTTTTTTTTTTAATTCAGTTTGAGGTATTCCTGGCTCCTGATATGACAAATAATTTTCAATTAAAATTTGGACATTTCAGGCATTATGTTATAAGGCTATTGGTTTTTTTTTTTTTTTTTTTTTGAGACGGAGTCTCGCTCTGTCGCCAGGCTGGAGTGCAGTGGCCGGATCTCAGCTCACTGCAAGCTCCGCCTTCCGGGTTTACGCCATTCTCCTGCCTCAGCCTCCCGAGTAGCTGGGACTACAGGCGCCCGCCACCTCGCCCGGCTAGTTTTTTGTATTTTTTTAGACGGGGTTTCACCATGTTAGCCAGGATGGTCTCGATCTCCTGACCTCGTGATCCTCCCGTCTCGCCCTCCCAAAGTGTTGGGATTACAGGCTTGAGCCACCGCGCCCGGCCGGGCTATTGGTCTTATTTAAACTCTGTTTTAGTTGGCTTTTTTTTTTTAACACTACTCCAGTAGGTAGGTAGGTGAGCTTCATGACTCTAGGTAGGGGTAGGAGCCCAGGTTTCTCACTCTGCCTTCATTGACACCTCAGATAGGTCCCCATCGTTACTGAGTGGGGAGAGAAATTCTGCCTCCCTGTCAGGTGCCCACTAATACCTCCCTGGCTGGTTGGGATAGGAGTGCCACTTACTATCCCTCACATGACCTCTACTGACACCAAGATGGAACAGTGGAGTGGAGGAGTGAGTAGTAGGTATCAGGCAGTGGTTGCTGGATTAACTCTGGGTGGTGATGAAAATCCTCACTCTCCATTAGGCATTGTCTGACACCACCCTAGAGGAGAGGGGAAGAGATGCTTCATTACTGTTGGGTGGGGAATGGAAGTCTAGGTTTCCATTGACATTTCAGGGGCTTGGGGAAGGGAGTAGTACATTTTCACCAAGAGTGCATGAACATCCTGACTCCCTACTCACTTTCTCTGATACCATCCTGGTGTGTGTGCATGTGTGTGTTGAAGTGTTGGGTTCCTTATTACAGCCAGGTGAGGGTGAAAGTCTAGGCTCCTCATTTGACCTTAGCTGGTGGGAGTGGAGTCGCAGTTTTTTCTGTGGTGTTTGGCTGGCCCCATATCACCCAAGATGGAGTGTAGTGGTGCAATCATAGCTCACTGTAACCTCGAACTCCTGGGCTTAAATGATTCTCCTGCCTCAGTCTTTTGAGTGTCTAGGATTACAGACACATCTGACTCTGCCTGACTGATTATTATTATTATTATTATTATTATTATTATTATTCATAGAGATAGGGCCTCATTATGTTGCCCATGGCTGGTCTTGAACTCCTGGCCTCAAGTGATCCTCCTGCCTGGCCTCCTCCCCAAAATTACTTTAAATGATATAACAGCTGACAGCTTGAATAGGTCCTCTTTATTTTGTTGGAGGCAGAGTATTAGAAATGACCTAATAAAAATAATTTGTTTCCTGTCACCAGACTCATTCGCTGTGTCAATGAGTGTGTCAGTGGTTTGTGGGAAGCAAACAAATGAAAATGTATGTGTTTAATTAAATGTTACAAGAGATGCTTTTTTAAAAAACTATTGACTCCTGTGAATTTCAGAAAAATATTTCAAGTCATTTGACTTAGTTACTTCACTTGCATTCTATGTAAAAATTTTAGAATTTTACCTCTTTGAAAAACTCCTAATATCAATAGTGATAATGTTGTTTTGCAGCCTCAAATGATTTTGTTACTTTGGACTAATTTTCATTGAGTTAATTAATAAGTAACTTTTTATTACCTAAAAATATTCTTAAGAATATCATAGAAAGATTATTGGGTCACTAAGTGACTTTCTATGTATATACCTTTGTCCATATTTAATTTTTGCAAAACTCAAATTAAGGTGGTAAATTCTGTGTGGATATATCTTCATGTATTGTATTGATAAGATTAACTACATTTTAAAACTAAAGTTGAAAGCTTTAAATAAAATTGTCATTCAACTATATATGTATTTCTGTAAAACACACACATAATGATGAATTCGAATTAATAAGCAAAAAAGGAGAGGATTTGTCATTTAAAATTGATCTTGGAATATACACTCTACACTTAAAGAGACAGGAAAAACTTTTTCTTTCCCTTTAGCATAATCTGCCCAGCAAGCAGTGGTTTCTTGTCAGAATGCTCTCACTTAATATCTTGATAACTGTTAGTGCTTTGTGCTGATAGCATCAAGTTTTTAAATTATTTTAAAAACAACGAAAAAACCCATTTGCTTCTGAAGCACCTAAAGTTCCTTATAATTGTTACCTTCTTTATGTTTATTTTCAAATGTTTCATTGTCACTCGGTTATTGAGATATCAAAACTATAACAGTTGCTCACTCTCAGGTACCTATGCACTTAAGTGACTAGTTTCTCTGAAAATTCTTTTTTATTGTTGCCTTCTTCAAACCTCATACCCTGAATCCAGAATACTAACACTATCAAGCTATTTTTCACGCCTCCAAATCTTTGTTTTTCTCACTAGACAGCCACTACCCATTTGGCCACTAGGTGGAGCCAAAGGCTTAAGCTTTCACCTTCCTGCGCCTGTGAAGGAAGCTAAAAGTTATCAGATGTGTTTGGCATGATTTACATATTTTAAATTAAGGCTATACTATCAAAAGAGCTACCCTGTGTCTCAAACACACAATGTGGTAAAAGCTGACAAATAAAAAACAGTAGCTCGGCCGGGCGCGGTGGCTTACGCCTGTAATCCCAGCACTTTGGGAGGCCGAAGCGGGCGGATCACGAGGTCAGGAGATCGAGACCATCCTGGCTAACACGGTGAAACCCCGTCTCTACTAAAAGTACAAAAAATTAGTCGGGCGCAGTGGCGGGCGCCTGTAGTCCCAGCTGCTCGGGAGGCTGAGGCAGGAGAATGGCGTGAACCCGGGAGGCGGAGCTTGCAGTGAGCCGAGATCGCGCCACTGCACTCCAGCCTGGGCGACAAAGCGAGACTCCATCTCAAAACAAACAAACAAACAAACAAAACAGTAGCTCAATTTTCTAGATTAATTTTGTCCAGGTTAAAAATATTATTGATATACGTTTTAGTGACCGCATAGGTTTCAGTAAGGGTAAAAGGATGCTCTTGTTCGTTCTCCAAGTTTGGCATGGTGACTGTTAATACATTCATTTTGAAGAAGATTTTGCTTCTGGGTTTAAAATACTGTTGTCAATTCATAGGAGTCCTAATGCATACTTTATAGGGTAGATTGGAAAGAAGACCATGGAAAGTTATCAATGCCCTCACTGTCTAAAGTGTGTTCATATCTTTGGACTAATGACTCTTGGTCCTTGTGCAATGGTGACATGGAAGATTCTACTCTTCTAGTCTGATATTGTTGGTCACTGTAATAAATTAAACAGAGCCATCTGGCCTTGCCATGAACAGATGCTTTCTGCTTTATCCTCATGCTTGTCTGAAGGCCTCTGCTATAAGTTACTCATCAAAAGCTGGGTCTTTTGAGAGAAACAACAGGAAGGACAACCTCAGAGGCTCCGTGGAAATGACTCTACAATTTTTTTTTTGAGATGGAGTCTCACCCTGTTGCCCAGGCTGGAGTGCAGTGGCAAGATCTTGGCTCGATGCAACCCTTGACTCCTGGGTTCAAGTGATTCTCCTGCCTCAGCCTCCCGAGTACAGGTACATGCCACCACACCTGGCTAATTTTTGTAGTTTTAGTGGAGATGGGATTTCACCATGTTGGCCAGGCTGGTCTCTGACTTCTGACCTCAAGTAATGTGCCCACTCTGGCCTCCTAAAGTGCTGGGATTATAGTCATGAGCCACCGCACCCGGCCTCTACTAGATATCCTTGACACTTGATACTGCAGAGAATAGAATTGCAAGAACAAATTTACTAGTTTTGGCTGATGTTGCCATCCCTGGTCAGATTATGCCAGGGGACATAAAAATTAGCATTTATAGGACTGTTTTAGTACAGAAGCAGATGCATTCATCAACATAGTCTGCTAACCCCAGATCAATGGAACAAGAAATGAGACTGGGTAAAGTAGTAAACCAATGTTTAATTATGATGATTTATTTTGGAATATTGTAGATACTATTTTAAATGTTCATTTTTTTTCTGATAAGCCTGCCCTTTGGAATAAATGTTCTATTTTCTGATAAGCACATGAGAAAGCATTTTATTTCTTCTTGGTTTGTCTATCTACACTCCTCAATTTCAGCCTATGCTTGTGAAAAAAGAAACTAAAAGTTCTTTGAATGGTATCTTGTTCCCAAGGAATCTCAGAATTCAGGAAAGATAAGCTATAGTAAATCTCAATATAGTTTACAAGGTAATTAGGAGAAATTGAGGATGATATAATGATGCTATTGACTGGAATTCTGGAAAGTACTTTTACAATATTTTAAGCTTAGAAAAATCTCAACTATCCTTTGTGAAAGAACATTGAGTGAAAATTTGCTCCCATACATCTATAAACAACCAAGCATTTTTATAGACAGGATCACTGGTAAAATATACGATGATTCTATAGAAAATTTGACATACAGGCTTGGGAGGCCGAGACGGGCGGATCACGAGGTCAGGAGATTGAGACCATCCTGGCGAACACGGTGAAACCCCGTCTCTACTAAAAATACAAAAAAAACCTAGCCGGGCGAGGTGGCGGGCGCCTGTAGTCCCAGCTACTCCGGAGGCTGAGGCAGGAGAATGGCGTAAACCCGGGAGGCGGAGCTTGCAGTGAGCTGAGATCCGGCCACTGCACTCCAGCCTGGGCGACAGAGCCAGACTCCGTCTCAAAAAAAAAAAAAAAAAAAAAAAAGAAAATTTGACATACAGTTCTTTTCTGCAAACTATGCTAGGTGCTTTTATGGATCCCTTTATATTTTTATAGCCACATACTAAATGTGCAATGGTTCAATAGTCCTTCTACCTATAAATCTGGAATCACGATTATGCCAGAAATGTTATATTTAAGGGAAAATCTCATTTAATTGGGTATTAGATCATTAAAGAGCAAGGATTGCAGTTCACATGTGGAAACAGAGCTTACAAAGTCCTCCTAGGACAGGAACTCATAGCTTATTGAGTCCCCACCTGACAGGTGGAAAAGGATGTTACTTGTGACAAGTCCAGATCACTGGTGAACTTTGGGCATCTCAGAGAAAATGGGATTTAATCCACAGTTACAGGCACTGCAAGCAAAATCCTTAGCTGTTGAGTTCTCCTGAGGGGGAGTTCTCAGAATAAATGAGTTGATGAGTGACAACACAATTATTGCTAGGTCATGAAAGAAGTAAATATGATTATGACCTTATGGGCTAAGCCCTTCCAGACAGAGGTAAATTAGCATAAGACTTTAATTTACCAGACAGAGGTAAATTAGCATAAGACTCAAGCCTTCATAGCATAAGACTTTTGTTTTGCTGACTACACAACAAGGGGCTCTTTGTATCTTAACCCTAAAACAGGCCAAATAGAGATGATAAAATGAGTGGAACTGAATCAGAGCATTTCTGAAAAGTTTTATTTGGTTAATTCTGCCCCTTAAGGTCAGAAATTGTGTAGGAAAAGTGTTTCAAAATTATAAATAAGGCAAAATTGTATGTGCTTGATTATTTAATAACACACTTGAAGCTTTGTTCATAACCCTGCCTGATCAAACCCTGAGTGTCTCAGAGATTGTAATTTGCCTAAGAAGAACCGGGCCAGCCCTGTGCGATTAGAGGTTAATCAGCAGAGAGCTGATAAGAGATGCTGGCTTTCTCTTTTTCTCTGGTAAAGAAGATAACGCCAAGGTTATGATTTTATTACCCTCTAGTACGTTAGCCATTTTGAATCTCTAGCCTAGAAATTATTTCCTCACTGAGAGATACAGCTCTGTTTTTCAAATACTCTTTGGATCAAGGCTCTTGTATTCTTCCTGGTTCCTTCTTTGAGTTTGATAAAACTTTGAAAAGTCTACCAAAGAAATTTCTCTCAGAACTAGACTTTTAGAGAGGAAACGCTGGAACTACGGATGAGAGGCACATGTGTGTAACGGCTCAGACCACGCAGAGAGCAGGTCTGATGAGCCACACCACTGCTGCTGCCCCACGGCTTCTAGACGCTGCTGCTTGTTCTATTGTTAGCACCTGGACGTTGCTGCAGCCACCACTGAAGACACCGCCTAAACCACTTCTGTTTCAGGAACTTCACTTAAAAAAAAAAAAAAAAAAAAGGAAAAAAACCCACTGCTTCCTCAAAAGACAGTTGCTGCTTCTGTCACCTTTGCCAGAGAAATAAATACAGTAAAACGTGCTCCGCTCCCCCACACCGTGGTTCCTCCTGCGGCTCCCTTTGTAACTGAAGTCTTAGGTGGATGAATTTAATTGGTGGAACTTAGGTGCTCTAGCTTCAAAGGCGGCTAGGGGAAGTGAGCTTTCTGGTTTCTACTTTAGGGAGGCAGGACTCAAAAGGTAGGGGAAATTTCACAGTACTCTGAAGGTGTTCAAATCCGATGGGCAGCCAGTAAACGTTACAGGTGTGAGGTGCTGGGTGGAGCTGCTGCCGTGAATATGTGCTTTGGTTCATGGACTACATCAGTGGTTCTTAGAGTCCAGTTAATTCACAGATTCACAAGAGATAATAAAATGACTGTTTTTGTTTTAAGCCATTAAGTTTGGAGTTGGCGTGCTGCACTGCAATAGATAATGGAAACATACAGTATGTATTTTTGCAAGTCTGGCTTCTTCACTTAGTATTTTGTTTCTATGATATTCATCCATGTTGTTACATTTTCAGTAGTTCGTGAAGTTTCATTGCTTACGTAGTACTCTGTTGTATGAATAGACAATGTTTTGTTTATCTGTTTACTGTTGAAGAACCATTTTGTTAAACAATCTGAGAGTAATCTTTGGAAATTATGCCACTTGAATCCTTAATATTTTGTCATGTATGATTTCAGAATAAGGACATTTCTCCTGCATAATCCTAATACTGTCATCACCCCCAAGATACTTGAAATTGATACCATATTATCAAACACACAATCCATATTAAAAAATCCCCTATTGTCCCAGTAACACCTAATAGTAAATGTCTGTTATTTTAAGCTGGTGTCATTCGTTACATGGCAATAGGTAACTAATACAGTGAGTCTGCTTCTTCCAGCAAGGACCCTCAGGGGGCGTGGTGATTCATAGTTCTCACTCAGACTTCTCTGTGTCTGCTCATATGTCCCTATTTCATATCTCAGGGTCCAGTCTATCCCAACCAGTGGTCTTGCCTTATCACAACAGCCGCTGTTGGATGATGCCACAAACATTTCTACAACTTCATAACCTTTACCACAAGCCCCTGGGCTTGACCCTCAGCCATATCTGTGCTGGGTTGCAGGAGAAAAGATAGCCTTTAAAACTGATAGCCTTTAAAACTGCTGTAGAGGCATTTACAGTTTTTCATTCATGTCGTGAGTTTGGATTAAAGGCTTGTAATTTGTCTTTTTTTCCTTTGTATGCTATCCAGGGCAGTCTGACGCAGCCAGTCTGTGAAGGTTGGCACAAAAGCCTCCATCGATTCACCCAGCTTTTGCCTGGTACCTATCCTAATTTAAAACTTTGCCACATGTTACCTTGGCGAAAGGCCAGTGCCATACTTCAGTGACGATTCGGCTGCCCTACTTAGTTAGAACTGAGTTCACTTCCTTCCTCAACACTCCTGCCACATTGATCTGGAAGTTTCACCTTGAGCCAAGTGGTAGTTAATTTTATGTGTTAACTTGGCTAAGCTATGGTTTCTAGACATTTGAATACCAGTTTAGATATTGCTGTGAAGGTATTTTTTAGATGAGATTTACATTTAAATCAATAGATTTTGGGTAAAGCAGATTACCCTCCATAATTTAAGTGGCCCTTCCAATCAGTTGAAAGTCTTAAGGGCAAAGACTGAGGTTGCCCCAAGGAAGAGGGAATTCTGCCTCTGGACCGCCTTCAGACTCGAGCCGCAACATCAGCTCTTCCCGGGTCTCCAGCCTGCCTGCAGATTTCGAACGTGCCAGCTCCCACAGTAGTATGAGCCAATTACTTAAAATAAATCTCTCTCTGCCAACATCCTATTGGTTCTGCTTCTCTGGAGAATCCCAACTCATACAAGCCATTTTCTATAGAAGGCTGTTTCTTCGAGAAATCCACCCTCTTCTATGTCAATAGAGTTTAGGATCTCCATACTTTATCTCTTAGTTTTTGAGAGCATACATTCTGTATTACACATACTTACACTATGAAAGTTTATGAAACTTTCATAAACATTGCTGGGCAAAGTTGAATATTGCTGAACCAATTTCCAATGCTTCTGAATAAGTTCAATGGAGTTAAAACATTTTTCTTCTTACATGGTATGTCCAGTGCCCCAGAGCCAGCAGAGTTAAGAACTTGGTAAGGAAGACTAAAGATAATCCATATATTCTAGTTTGTTATATAATATAGAACATGTTTACTAGATTCTAAAAGACACAAAAAGAAAATAATACATATGTATCAGTGAGAGAGGTGAAAATTAGGAAGAGAACTAAGGATTATTCTTTTTTTTTTTTTTTTTTTTTTTTTTTTAATTTATTTATTATTATTAAACTTCAAGTTGTAGGGTACATGTGCACAACGTGCAGGTTTGCTACATATGTATACTTGTGCCATGTTGGTGTGCTGCACCCATCAACTCGTCATTTACATCAGGTATAACTCCCAATGCAATCCCTCCCCCCTCCCCCCTCCCCATGATAGGCCCCGGTGTGTGATGTTCCCCTTCCCGAGTCCAAGTGATCTCATTGTTCAGTTCCCACCTACGAGTGAGAACATGCGGTGTTTGGTTTTCTGTTCTTGTGATAGTTTGCTAAGAATGATGGTTTCCAGCTGCATCCATGTCCCTACAAAGGACACAAACTCATCCTTTTTTATGGCTGCATAGTATTCCATGGTGTATATGTGCCACATTTTCTTAATCCAATCTGTCACTGATGGACATTTGGGTTGATTCCAAGTCTAGAACTAGATGTACCATATGACCCAGCCATCCCATTACTGGGTATATACCCAAAGGATTATAAATTATGCTGCTATAAGGACACATGCACACGTATGTTTATTGCAGCACTATTCACAATAGCAAAGACTAGGATTATTCTTAATTCCTGTCTTCCTTTCTAAATCCCAATCCTCAAGTAAAACTTTAATTATATTTCCTGTTTATTTTGTTGAATGGAAAAAATGGAAAATTATCTAACATTTGTCTTGGAAATACAGGAGAAATTACTCTCAGAGATATGATATTATTTAAGTCATTGACATATTGTTAACCTCAGGTGCAAATGGTAAAATTAATATTTTTCAGTTCATGGTACACAGTCATTGTTGGTCTAGTGCTAATTTTTATGTGTATTTGTATTTTTTTATTTTTTAGAGACAGGGTCTTCCTTTGTCACCCAGGCTGGAGTGCAGGGGTGTGATCATAGTAAGCTCAAACTCCTGGGCTCAAGCAATCTTCCTGCCTTGGCCTCCCAAGTAGGTAGGACTACAGGCGCACACCACCATGCCAGCTAATTAAAATGTTTTAAATTTATTTTTGGTAAATGGGGTCTTGCTATGTTGCCCATAGGCTTTGTGCTATGTTAAGCTAGTAATTATAGCGAACATTCTTGTCTTGGGTACCTGAGGTTTTTCCATTATGTATACTGGTGGTTACAGATTTTTTGGAATATAACCTTTACCAAAATAAGAAACCTTTGATTCCTGCCTCCTTAACTGTTTTCCAAAAATCACAAATGGATATACTTTACCAAATGTCTTTTATTAATAGACTGAGCAAAGGAAATGACTTTTCTGTCTATGAGTATGGTGAATTATAGCAACAATATGTTTTATTATATTGAACCACCCTAGTATTCCAAGGATTCCCTATTAGATCTTGATGTATCATTACTAGCATAATCATTATTATTATTGTTATTATTATACATATTTTTAGAGACAGGGTCTTGCTCTGTTGCACAGGCCAAAATGCAGTGGTGCAATCATAGCTTATTGCAGCCTCAAACTCCTGGGCTCAAGTGATCCTCCTGCGTCAGCCTCCCCAGTAGCTGAGACTACAGATGCTCACCACCACACCTGGCTAATTTTTTAATTTTTTGTGGAGACAGGATCTCAGTATGTTGTCCACACTGGTCTTGAACTCCTGGCCTCAGGCGATCCTCTCACCTTGGCCTCCCAGTATTATTATTTGTAATATTGTTGAATTTGGTTCATAAATAATTATTTTGTCTCCCATCTGTGTTCAAGGTGAAACGGGCCTATTATTTTCTTTCCTTGAGTTTTCCACAACTCAATTTCAAATCAAGACTACACTTGCTGATAAAATTAGCTAATCAGATTTAATCTTTTTTCTATTTTCTGGAAAAAATACATAATATAGAAGTTTCATGTTCCTCGAATGTTTGATAGAACTCATCTGTGAAACCATCTGGGCATTTTAAAAAATATAAATTTTTATTAGAGGTCATTGATAACTTTAAAAATTGCTTTAATACTTACTGGTATAGTCAAGTTTTGTATTCTTGTGCTAATTTTGATAGATGAAATGTTTCTAGGAATTTACCTATCTCACCTAGGTTTTCAAATTTATTAGCATATACTTGTTCATAATACTCTACGCTTTCTTTTTTTTTTTTATTATTATACTTTGAGTTCTAGGGTACATGTGCATAACGTGCAGGTTTGTTACATATGTATACTTGTGCCATGTTGGTGTGCTGCAACCATCAACTCGTCAGCACCCATCAACTCGTCGTTTACATCAGGTATAACTCCCAATGCAATCCCTCCCCCCTCCCCCCTCCCCATGATAGGCCCCGGTGTGTGATGTTCCCCTTCCCGAGTCCAAGTGATCTCATTGTTCAGTTCCCACCTATGAGTGAGAACATGCGGTGTTTGGTTTTCTGTTCTTGTGATAGTTTGCTAAGAATGATGGTTTCCAGCTGCATCCATGTCCCTACAAAGGACACAAACTCATCCTTTTTTATGGCTGCATAGTATTCCATGGTGTATATGTGCCACATTTTCTTAATCCAGTCTGTCACTGATGGACATTTGGGTTGATTCCAAGTCTTTGCTATTGCGAATAGTGCCGCAATAAACATACGTGTGCATGTGTCTTTATAGCAGCATGATTTATAATCCTTTGGGTATATACCCAGTAACGGGATGGCTGGGTCATATGGTACATCTAGTTCTAGATCCTTGAGGAATCGCCATAGTCAGGAAACGACAGGTGCTGGAGAGGATGTGGAGAAATAAGAACACTTTTACACTGTTGGTGGGATTGTAAACTAGTTCAACCATTATGGAAAACAGTATGGCGATTACTCTACGCTTTCTATCTGTGTCATCTCTGTAGCTGTTCCCCCTTTTTCATTATGTATTTGTTTATTCATTTTTTCTCCCGTTATCCATAATCAGCCTTGTTGTAAGTGAGTATCTTACAAATATTTTTAAATAAGCAGCTTTTGGAATCAAAAGTGTGTTAATTTTCATTACCTAGTTTTTTGTTCTCTATTTCTGTTTCATTGCTTTCTATTCTTTATAACTCCTTTTCTTCTTATTTCTTTAGGTTTGCTCAACTTCTTTTTCCAAAGTTTTGAGTAGAATTTTTAGGTCATTTATTTTAACTTTTCTTGTTCTAATAAATTTGAAATTATAACATTATTTTATACGTATATTTTATCTGTAACATTTTTACCACCTGTTTTAAAAATAGTTAATTTTCTTTATAACTGCTATTTATTTATTTGACACATGGTCCCACTCTGTTGCTGAGGCTGGAGTTCAGTGACGCAATCATGCCTCACTGCAGCCTCCATCTCCCGGACTCCAGCGATCCTCCCATCCACGACTGCCTTTTAAATTCATGTTACTGATAAATATATTTGTTCACTTACAATTTTAAGTATATTTTAGTTATCAAGTTCTAATTTTATTACAGTATAGTTGCAGAATATAGTTTGTTTCTCTTTTTTTTTTTTTTTTAGACAGGGTCTTACTCTGTTGCCCAGGTTGGCAAGCAATGGCACAATCTCAGCTCACTGCAACCTCTGCCTCCTGGGTTCAAGCGATCCTCCCGCCTAGCCTCCTGAGTAGCTGGGACTACAGGTGCACCCTATCCAGCTAAATGTTTTGTAGAGATGGGGTTTTGCCATGTTGCCCAGGCTGGTCTCAAACTCCTGGGCTCTAGGGATCTGCCCATGTTGACCTCCCAAAGTGCTGGGATTATAGGCGTGAGCCACTGCTCCTGGCCTAGAATATAGATAGTTTCTAAGATACTGATACTCTGGAATTTATTGGAATTACCTTTATGGCATGATGCATGTCCTATTTGAGTAAATGTTCTGTGTGACTTGAACTATTACATATAACTTTTGGTTTTTTGGCAACTTTTAAAAAATGAATCCTATGAATCTTGTACCTCATTTTATTTCCTTCTTTGCTTTCACTATCCTATGGCCCAGAACCAATTATGTTTTATCTATTTATAGTTGGCTGATAAATATGTGTCCTGTTAAACTGGCTCTCAAGAAAAACAATGCTTCTGACTTGTAGCATTGCTGATTTCTATAGTATAAATACCTCCACCGTGGTATCAAGTTACCAATAGTTAACAACTGTCTTCAAAAATCCTGAATACTTTACAGTCTGCTCTTGCTAGCCAGTATAAGACAGCACACCACTATTTTTTTTTTTAAAGATATTCATGTTGTCTATTAGTTTCAGTCCTTGGCTTCACTTATTTTCTTAACCATATTTTCTCTTTGACCCAATGTTGTTTTCTTCTTTTAAAAATTGTTTAAAATTATCTCTGTAAGCTGCTACAAACCTTTTATTGGAATGAAGGGCATTAGAACAGTTATTTGACCAATGCAGAAAAATGAAGTCTCCTAATTTTTTTTCTTTTGAGATGGAGTTTCGCTCTTGTCGCCTAGGCTGGAGTGCAATGGCGCCATCTTGGCTCACTGCAACCTCTGCCTCCCAGGTTCAAGCGATTCTCCCTGCCTCAGCCTCCCGAGTAACTGGGATTACAGACACCACACCCAGCTAATTTTTGTAGTTTTAGTAGAGAAGGGGTTTCACCATGTTGGCCAGGCTGGTCACAAACTCCTGACCTCAGGTGATCCACCCGCCTTGGCCTCCCAAAGTGCTGGAATTACAGGCGTGAGCCACCACGCCCCGCCGAAGTCTTCTAATATTAAAAGATTTAATCTTCATTCAGTTCTCAAAGTCTTTGCTGTGCCCTTAGGGCATGTCACATGCATGTGCAGCTCAGGGGGATCCTGGTACTCCTGAGGGTTCAGACTCAGAATTAGGGAATTTCCTCCTGCACTCTCAGTTTGGAGATTCCCCTACACATCCCCGCCCGCAGGGGCCCTTTTTCTTGGTTCCTCTGGCCAGAAAGCTGGTATTTCTCTTATTGACTCAGGGCTTGTGCTACCACGTAGTGCAGCTCTGCACCTGAGGCCTGATGTCAGGGCAGAACTGGGAGAAAAAAGGGGAAAACATTGAAAACCCACTCTCCAGGAGGGGTCCCTCTCCAAGTTTTGACCCTCTTCACAATCCACCTGCTTTTGTTTACTTTTTGGAGTCCTTGAGTACTTGCTTTTTGTATGCTGCCCAGCATTTCTACCTGTGATCAGCGATAAAAATGGGCTATTAAACTAGTGTTTTAAAATCGCAAATAAGTTAAATATCATGGCTAGAAACAACTCCAGGCATTTGTAATTTTAGATTTTTTCTTTACACTCCAGGGGGATGTGACTGTTCTGGAGTATTTTGAATTGGTATGTTTAGCCTGAGATCCTACTAGTATTTCTGTTGAATATGCCTGTTGACTGCCCACTTGTTAGCAAAATGGCATTGAATGTTGGAACTGCAAACTACCTTAGAAATCATTCAGCACCATCTTTTGACAGAAAAGGACATGAGAGTTCACTCCCGTCACTCAGGAAGTGCAGGGCAAAGATAGAAGCAGAATTCAATTTGTTTTAATACAGTTACTTAGTCATCTGGTAACAGTTTCATAAGTGCCAACCAATGTATGGGGCTATTTGTTGCAGATTTCAAGATGATATATGGGGATTGAGGGAATGGGAAGTTTTAGGGAGTGATAGAGGAAGGGCATATAATAAAACTAAATCTCAGGTCCCAGCCTCAGAACTTATTTTGTGACCTTGGTCAAGTGATTTAGTCCTTCTAAACCTCTATGTGTCCTATAGAAGGAATAATACCTATATAGGGTTGGGTGTTTTTGTTTGTTTTTCTTTTTCTTTTCTTTTCCTTTTTTTTTTTTTTTGTTTTTTGACATAGGATCTTTCTCTGTCACCCAGGCTAGAGTGCAGTGGCGCAATCACAACTCACTCTAGCCTCAAACTCCCAGGCCTAAGCGATCCTCCCACTCAGCCTCCCAAGCAGCCGGGACTACAGGCGTGCACCACCACATCCGACTAATTTTTAATATTTTTTGTAGAGACGGGGTTCTCACTATGTTGCCCAGGCTGGTCACGAACTCCTGGGCTCAAGCAATCCTCCTGCCTTGACCTCCCAAAGTGGAAGGATTACAGGGGGTTTTCTGGTTTGAATTTTAAGAGATAAAATTTATAAAACATTTACCCAATGCCATAAATGTAGCTTCTTTTGGTTATTGTCGCTATTCTTTGAAATTCACAAGTGCCCCAAAATATCTGAGCATTTTTCATGTATTGCTCTTTAATGTGAATGAATGCATTATGAAAGGAATTCTTTTCCATGCGAGTTTGCTGATAGACTTAGCTAATTCTCATGTGTGCAGGTGTCTTGCCTATCTGTCAGTCTTAGCCTCAAAGGAAAGATTCCCACCACCTCACTTGCATCCTCATCCCTTGGGCACAAGAATAAGAATTTTTATTGTTTGTACTACTACAAAATCATTCAGTACGTGATGACCTGTCATGTATAGGGCTCTTTATACTTCTAGTTTAGTCCCTTTTGTTTTCTCTAGGAAAGATGTTTTAGACCTGCGACAAAAGAAGAGAGAGTGTATGCTGACATCTAGGAGGGAGGAAGCGCCCTCCCCTAAGCTCCATCTCCCTGAGCACTCATTTCCCAACGACCATACCAGGTTTTTGTCCTAGAGAGTTTATTACAAAATAAGAAAGAGAAGTCTGGGGAAGGTTCACTCATCATAGAATTTTGGCAGCTCATTGCCCAAGATGACTCGATGGTCCACACCAGCAGCTGTAATAGTGACCAGGTAGACGACACCCCCGCTTGAGCCATCCCGGCTCATGGCCAGAGCAATAGCTGCAGAGGGTTTCAAGTTGGAGAGAGGGAGAAAGAGAATGGCTTAGCTTCAAAAATATTTTTATTCCCCCTCCATCCATATGCCTACTACTGCTTTCACCTCAAAACTCATCTTTCAGAAAGGCATATTTAGTGGTGTGCTGGTAAGTCAGTTTTTTTAAAAGAAGGCTTCCATGTGTGGCATCTGCTGATGTTCATGATGTAAATGCTCCCACTATGATCAACTGCAAGTTACAAATAGCTTAATGAGCAGCTCACAAATCCTTGACTATTTAACAATCAGCTCTCATGAGCGGTCCCAAGCCAGCCTCAGCACACCTCAGCACACCACTGGTTCTTTTTTTTTTTTTTTCAGACAGGGTCTCACTCTGTCACCTAGGCTGGAGTGCAGTGGTGCAATCACCGCTCACCACAGCCTTGATCTCCCCAGCTCAGATGATCTTTCCACCTCAGCCTCCTGAGTAGCTGGGACTACAAGTGTGCACCACTATGCCCAGCTCATTTTTTTTGTATTTTTTTTTATTGTTTTTTTGTAGAGACAGGGTTTCACCATCTTGCCTAGGCTGGCCTCAAACTCCTGGGCTCAAGTAATCCTCCTGCCTCAGCCTCCCAAAGTATTGGCATTACAGGTGTGAGCCATTGTGCTTAGCACACCACTGGTTCTTACAGTGACTGTGTATCCTCATTTGATTTACTCAGAACAGCCCTGGTTTATCCGTATTGCTCAAGAGCCCCATTGAGCTTTGCATTTGTCCTGCCCCTTTTCACGTTTAAAAGTGTACTAGTTTGGGCATTAACTTAAATGGTCACCCCTGTATTTCTATTCCTGTTCCTCGTAATCTACTTCCTTCCCATGTTTAAAAGCCCTCCCCAGGTACCCTTCCACTTGGCTGGTTACCGTCTGTGGTGAAGCGCCTGCACTCCTCTGGAGACATGCCTGGCTTATATGCTGCATCCACATAACCGTAGATATAGGTGCTGCCGGAGCCACCAATGGCAAAAGGCTGTCGAGTCAGCATTCCTCCCAGGGTTCCATATACCTGGGAGAGGGATCCTCAGGTTAAAGTATCATCAAGCCCTTCCTTCCCACTGAGACATTAAGTGGTCTCTGCACCCTGCAATGAAGCCCTGGTATCTCATGTCCCAAATGTACTATACTTTCAGAGGTAGTGTCCTTGGAACTCATTGCTAGAATGACATACGACTTCCATCTCCCTCTACAGGAGAGTGGGGAAGCCTAGAGGAGAGAGCGCTTTGGGAGAAACTCACCTGACCCCCTTCACGTTGGTCCCAGCCAGCTACCATGAGATGTGCAGACAAGTCCTCTCGATATTTGTAGGTGATATTTCTCACCACATTTGCAGCAGCCAGAACAAGGGGAGGTTCCTCCAGTTCTATCCTGAAGGAAATATTCGGAATAAAGGTTGATAGAATTTTAAGTCTCACTCTCCTATACTGTTACCATCATCCCTGCTAAACGAACCCTGAAAACTACAGCTGCAATAGCTCAAACTGCAGCCTCCCTCCCACATGTACAGGGGAACCAGAGTCCCACACCACCAACTGGTAAGAACCCTTCAATTGCTCACTCTCTTTTGCTGAGCCCCACCCACATAGCTTTCTTTTGGCTGCAAGGGCCCTGCCCTTATGGGGAAAAGCAGATAAGGTTACTTCCATCCCAACGACCTTGATTTCTCATACGGTAACTGCCTGAAATTAGGGTGGGTCACAATATCACCTTCTTCCTGATTATTTATGTTAGGATAGTGATTTACAGCTTTTAAACTGTGTTTGCATATATAACGTGGTTCTCCAAATAACCGTCTCATAAGGTACTATATATATTGTCTCCACTTTACAGATGCAGAAACTGGCAGATTCAAGTGCCAGCAGGAGCCAAAACAAGAATCTTTCATTTCCTAGTGTCCAGCTCCTGGAACAGCACACTGTACATGGATTCATGCAAGTTGAGGGAGCTCTAGTGGGTGGGGAGTCAGAACTCCAGAGCTTCATACCCATGGAGCTCCAGCTGGTAGGCAGCCATGTCGGCCACGGCTTGGGCATCGGCAGCTGAACCAGAGAGTGCACAGTAGATGCGCTGGTGCAGGGGGGACAGCTTGTCAAACACTCGGTTCACCACCGCCTCGCTGTTAGGAGGGAGTCAACAGTCACCAAGTTAAAACTCAGGAATTTTTTCTTTTTCTTTTTTTTTTTTTGAGACAGAGTCTCACTCTATCACCCAGGCTGGAATGTAGTGGCGCAATATTGGGCTCACTGCAACCTTTGCCTCCCGGGTTCAAGTGATTCTCCTGCCTCAGCCTCCCGAGTAGCTGGGATTATAGACATCAATCACCAAGCCCGGCTAATTTTTGTATTTTCATTACAGACAAGGTCTCAACATGTTGGCCAGGCTGACCTCGAACTCCTGACCTCAAATATCTGCCCACCTCGGCATCCCAAAGTGCTGAGATTATAAATGTGAGACATTGCACCCAACCAGAACTCAGGAATTTTTGAGGGTGATCATTTAATGTCTCTCAAATTTATTTGACAAGAGAATAGCATGAAGTTTAATGCTTGGATTAAAGCAGGAGGCAAATAATCATCTCAGATATTATTAATCACTACAGATGTTAATGAAAATTAGGTTTATTTTTCAGGCTTAGATTTTATAACAAAGCAAAAAATGCTAAGGTAAGAAAAATATGCCTCATCAATTTTTCTTTGCTATTAACAACCTATGCTATTAACATAGAACATAACTATGTTCTATGGAACATAATGTAAGTAATATTGACCTAACCCTATATACTCATTTTGCATGTGAGGAAATTGGTTAGGAGGCGGGGAAGAGACAACGTAGTTCAATATATGGTAAATGAGAAATCAGGTATCTGCTTGACAGAATCATCTTTTTGATCTCTAAATACAAATGGAAAGAAGCTGCTCAAAAATCTGTCTCCTGACCCCCACTCAGACCCTATTCCTTTACACTCATCCCTGTACACTACTAGGACAGGTCACATACGCATTCAGACCCCAGATCCTCCTCCACAAACTCAGAGACCCAAGCGCCCACCAAATAGCTTATCCTAGTGGCTTTTTGGGAAGGTCAACTCCATTCCTCCAAAGCTCCAATTTGCCAGTCTTTTCATGAATGGGTAAGAAAAATGTGTATTTGAGGCCATTAACTTCTTTCCAAATGCATACATCTTCACTTTTACTTACCCTGCAGACACTCGGGAATCAGAACCCACCACAACACCCCCGTCAAACTCCACTGCCATGATGGTGGTCTGCAGAGACACAGAATATGGAATATCAGGGCAGGAAGAGCCTTGATGCCCTCATGTTAGAGAAGAAAAAATATTCCCAGAGAGGCGAAGTTGACTGGCTCAAAGATCACACAGTAACAGGCCAGAGCTGACTGTCAGTACAGGCTTTTTTCCCTTCATCTTTCCACTTTATCTATTGTTTCATCTGGCTGCAAGGGAATGCCACAGCGCAGCTGTGATACAACACAGAAAGAACAGTGGCCCTGAGTTCCAACTTGCCTAGTGGAATCCTCTCCACTGTAAAGAGAGAGGTGGAGATGAGGTTCCTACAGGTAGAAGTGAAGCAGCTCCACAAGTGAAAATTATCTCCACGGGAAAGGCTCCTAGTATGTGCAGATGTGGTTTAGACCCAACACAGAGCATTTGACTATGATTCTGGGAAACAAGGTCAGCCTTTTCTTTTCTTTTCTTTTGTTCACAATCCTCCACTCTCAACCCCCATTTCATCAGAAGTGAGCTCTTTCAATTTATTGAACAGTGGAAAAAATCGAGGAGGGCAGTGGTTAGCATGGCCAGCGGCAAGGCAGGAGAGAAGCAGCAAGGAACACATAGATGGTTTAAAATAAAAGTTTCAGTTATGGAATTTCTGATCAAGAGGTAAATAAATATCTCAGCAGCCAGGGGGGTAAATTTGTACCAAGAGAGGATTTGACTGAGAAGTTTAAGTTGACTTTTCCAGGTCAAGAAAAGAATCAAGAAAAAGTGAGGGGAGATAGAGCTACATTTTTCCTGCTGCTGAGTTGGAAGGAGTCTTAAAGATCCTCGGTTCAAATGAGGAAACCAAGTCACAGAAAATGCAAACGACTTATACAGAGTCACACAGAATTAATAGTAGACCTGGGACTAAAATTCAGGTCTAACTCTTATCCCTTGTTTCCACTTCTACTTCCTACTTGCCACTGCTCATTTGGCAGTGAGGGGAGATTTCCCAGAGTATAAGTGGTTTCACTGTGCCTTTCTTACCAGGCTGTAAATTACTCTGGCCCCAAAGGACGCTTCTCTGAGTGTGCTTTCCGACAGACCCACTTATCATGAACAGAGGGTCAAAGAACAGGGTTAACTTCAAGTTAGAGGCTATTCCTCTGTAACAAAGCTGCCCCCAAGCCACGAGTGGTGGCAGTAGTCCAGAGCAGAAGCCAGCCAGCCAGTCTTGGGGCTGCCATCTGCCCCAGGCGCCCATCCTAAGCAAAGTCCCCCCCGTGGGCACATGGGAGTGGGCAGGGAAGACACAGGGAAGGGAGCAAGGCAGCATCTGGGCCAAGGAGGAGCCTTTCTGGGTCAAGCTAGGGAAGGGCATCACTGGTTAACGCAGAACCCCCATTATCAGTGCTTGGGCTAAGAGTTACCCAGTGGCAAGTTTATCAAAAGTCTGTGTGATGAATTGGTCCTTCTCAATAAGTGCCTATATTTCCTTCTCCCAAGTGCTGTTCTACTTCACCCAGGGAACCATTTCCTCATCTCTTTGCACCATCCCCAACCCCCTTTCTTGATTTAACCAGCCCCCACTGTCTGGGACCAGAGTGAAAGCGAAAGCGCTTTAGAGTAGCTTCCCCTTGACGCTTCCAGCTAGGAGTCAAAGCACCCCCTTTTCCACCAGCCTCGCGTGCCTGGTCCCTTCACGGACACGCTAGGCGACCCCCCCCCATCCCCCAAGAAAAGAAATACCCTATGCTGACTGCGGGCTGCAAGCGCTGGCTGCTAGAGGCTACCTCCCTACGTTCCCGTCGGTCTCTGCATTCACTTCTCCGCGCTTCCAGGGTCCCCTGGCCGGTACACCTCCTCCACCCCTGTGCCAACCCTCAAGCCCAGACCCATTACCCCGGTGTGGACTTCTCCTGCCCGGGGTAAGTCCCCGGTTGGTGCTCCTGCCCGCAGCATCCCTGCCAGGCGCCGTTCTCCCCGCCGCCTGGGGCACTGGTTTCGGACCTGGGACAGCGCGCAGCGCGCAGCCAACAGCCCCGCCCCTTCGCGGCGCCGCCAGGAGGCGCCTGGGTGCTGCTGTGCGCCTTTGCGCGCTGCGCAGCGGCTTTGCGCGCGGCGCTAACCTGTATAGGGCAGATCTGCCCGGAGACAAGTGACGAGACAGCCCCGCCCTGAGGCTGGGGTGGGAAAACTGGTGCTAGTGGGAAGGCAGGAGGCAGGGAGAGGCGGGAAGGGTGTGCGTGACGGAGGAAATTGGGCACCAGGGCTGCTTCCAAGATTCTCAGATCTGATTTCCACGCTTGCTCCCAAAATAGTCTGGGCGGGCCACTTTTGGAAGCAGGCGTATCTAGTGAGCAGGCGGCCGCTTTCGATTTCGCTTTCCCCTAAATGACTGCGCTTCTCGCCAGCGCAGGATCAGACTGTTCCTGGGACTTTCCGAGAGCTCCGCCCTCTCTCCCTCCCCCAGCCGCCTGTAGGGGAGGACTCCGCGATACCCAGAGCCTCAGGCCCCGCCGGAGCACGGAGAGTCCCAGGGCCGGCCGGGACCTGAACGGCGTCGGGGTGCCAATGGCTAGCTCTAGGTGCCCCGCTCCCCGCGGGTGCCGCTGCCTTCCTGGAGCTTCTCTCGCATGGCTGGGGACAGTACTGCTACTTCTCACCGACTGGGTGCTGCTCCGGACCGCGCTACCCCGCATATTCTCTCTGCTGGTGCCCACCGCGCTGCCGCTGCTCCAGGTCTGGGCGGTGGGCCTGAGCCGCTGGGCCGTGCTCTGGCTGGGGGCCTGCGGGGTCCTCAGGGCAACAGTTGGCTCCAAGAGCGAAAACGCAGGTGCCCAGGGCTGGCTGGCTGCTTTGGAGCCATTAGCTGCGGCACTGGGCTTGGCCCTGCCAGGACTTGCCTTGTTCCGAGAGTTGATCTCGTGGGGAGCTCCAGGGGCCGCGGATAGCACCAGGCTACTGCACTGGGGAAGTCACCCTAGCGCCTTCGTCGTCAGTTATGCAGCGGCACTGCCCGCAGCAGCCCTGTGGCACAAACTCGGGAGCCTCTGGGTGACCAGCGGTCAGGGCGTCTCTGGAGACCCCGTGCGTCGGCTTCTAGGCTGCCTGGGCTCGGAGATGCGCCGCCTCTCGCTGTTCCTGGTCCTGGTGATCCTCTCCTCTCTTGGTAAGGGGAACGCAGGACAAGAGGGGAGGACATAAGGGGACCGGGACGGGAATCAAAAGTAATTGTCAGTGAGGTAGAGTAGCGTGGGTTCTGGGAAATGTGGAGCAGGGGAAGGAATCCTAGCATGGGTCTTGGAACACCACTTCAGTGTAGAAGAAACGGCATTGGACTGGCAGGGCCAGAAGTTCGAGGCTCGATTGCTGGCCGGGTCTTGATTCTCTGGGCCACGCCGGAGGCGGGGAAATCCTTTGCTCTGGGGCCGAAGGGCGGGGCATCCTCATCTCTAACAGGAGGCTTTTCTACTTCATGATCTCCAGCCTTCCTAATAAAATCCTGAAAGTTCTGGTAGAGCAACCACAGGGTAGTGAGTTCCAGGGCAGCCTATTTCGGTTCGGGACTGAGACGTCAGTGTTTCCTTTCTGCTGATGCCCTCCAGAATAATGGTGAGGGGGAGGAGGCGTGGTGGGACCAGTCTGACTGGAACTGACCTACTTAGACTTAATATTTGTTTGTGACCTGTCTTCTCTTTCTTCAGGGGAGATGGCCATTCCATTCTTTACGGGCCGTATCACTGACTGGATTCTACAAGATGGCTCAGCCGATACCTTCACTCGAAACTTAACTCTCATGTCCATTCTCACCATAGCCAGGTCTGGGGGCTGAAAATGGGGCACCCTGCAAATGAGGGAGTTGGAAATTGGGGCTGCTGTCCAAAATGCACTTATATGGGGATACCTGGACCTTCAGTCTGTTCCCTGAACACACCCTGACCCCCTTTTTTTTCCGGGTTCTTTCTAGTGCAGTGCTGGAGTTCATGGGTGACGGGATCTATAACACCACCATGGGCCACGTGCACAGCCACTTGCAGGGAGAGGTGTTTGGTGCTGTCCTGCGCCAGGAGACAGAGTTTTTCCAACAGAACCAAACAGGTTTCTCCTGAAACTCTTTCATTATACACCATGTACTGTTTATATCCTCATACATCTGCCTTGATCTCCCCCATCCCCGCTCTCTCTCTCTCGCTCTCACACACACACACACATTGTTCTTTCTCATTCTTGATATACCCTCTCTCTCTGTCTCTGTCTCTCCCTCTCTCTCTCACACACACACACATACACACATTGTTCTTTCTCATTCTTGATATACCTCAGGAGCAAAATATTGTCCTCCTTACCTTAAGAAAAACCTAGAGTTTTCATCTAGCATTTTCTCATAAATCTATTCCTATATATCCTTTGATAGAAACCATAGAATTTCAAACCTGGAAATTTTGAGCTCATAGAGACCAACTGCCTCATCTGACAGAGAAGGAAACTGAGGCCAGGACCCTAAATGCGAAACTGCACAGTTACATATGGCTAGAGACACACTTGGGGTTAGAACCCTGGTCTCTTGAGTGCTCCAGAGACTTCAGCATGCTTTCTAGCAGCACTAGAAACTGCACAGTTACATGTGGCTAGAGACACACCTGGGGTTAGAACCCTAGTCCCAGTGAGTGCTCCACAGACTTTGGCATGCTTTCTAGCAGCACCCTCCTCCTCCATCTCTGTTATGTGACCAGTTTAAGCTCTTCCTGCCTGTGTGTATAGCATGGGACATACAGGTTCTTTAGGGAACAGAAAGCTTTCAGGAAAATGGAAATTCACATGTGCATCAATGACTTTATAATTAAAATGCAGGTCTTGGGTCAGGCCTTTCCTCTTTAACACTTATCCTCCCTGCACTGAGATTTGCAGACCTCTGCAGAACCCTAACATTGTTTTCTGCAGCCTCCTTAGAACCCCATACTGATGCCCTGACCCTGGCACCCTGGCTCATTGTTAGTTCCTGTCATCACTTGGAACCTGTCTGATTCACCTCACTCTTTTCTCCCCAACCCTGCAGGTAACATCACGTCTCGGGTAACAGAGGACACTTCTGCCCTGAGTGATGCTCTGAGTGAGAATCTGAGCTTATTTCTGTGGTACCTGGTTCGAGGCCTATGTCTCTTGGGGATCATGCTCTGGGGGTCAGTGTCCCTCACCATGGTCACCCTGGTCACCCTGCCTCTGCTTTTCCTTCTGCCCAAGAAGGTGGGAAAATGGTATCAGGTATGTTCATGGAGTTGGCCCGCACTACACAGACCCTCATCTCCCAGACTTGGCACACTCAGTTCCTCTCACATTGCTTTCAGTCCAACTTTCCTGGCGCCCTTACTGATTCTCCATCTTCATGGAACGCCCTGTCCCTCTGGTCCATGTTCCCAGGTTGCTCAACATTAATCTTCATACTCTCTGGGTCTTGTTTTCTAGCTTCTGCCCACAATCTGTCATTAAGAATTTGATCCCCAACCCATTCTGAGTCATTTTCCTCTTCCTTGTATTTCTTTAGTATCTAAGGGACATAGCTGTGTCTCTTTCTCTTTTCCCCCTTTCCTCTGCCTCTTCTCACCTTTAATTTCCAAATAGGTGGAAATTAGTGTCCCTGATGGTTTGCCAACCCATGTGACATCTCTTGTCCATGTCTCCACAGTTGCTGGCAGTGCAGGTGCGGGAATCTCTGGCAAAGTCCAGCCAGGTGGCCATTGAGGCTCTGTCGGCCATGCCTACAGTTCGAAGCTTTGCCAACGAGGAGGGTGAAGTCCAGAAGTTTAGGGAAAAGCTGCAAGAAATAAAGACACTCAACCAGAAGGAGGCTGTGGCCTATGCAGTCAACTCCTGGACCACTAGTGTGAGCACCTGAAGATGAATACCCATTCCCTTGTCCTTAAGATGCCGTAACTCCATTCCCATTCCTATGACCCTGCTCCCACTCCGCCTTTACTGGGAAATGGTTGGAAATACCGGGTTTCACCATGTTAGCCAGGATGGTCTCAATCTCCTGATCCACCCGCTTCGGCCTCCAAAAGTGTTGGGATCACCGGCGTGAGCCACTGTGCCCGGCCGACTGTTCCCTCATTTTTCAAAAATGGAGTGATATAACCTTCTTTATAGGGCTCTTGGTGTACTAGCTGACATCACATGAATGAAAGCCTCTTGCGAAGAGTAAAATGCTCCCCAGACAAGGTGATAGTGGTGATGGTGGTGAAGATAACCATGACTTCCATGATGTGCATTGAGTCAGACTCCCTGGGGTCTCTGGGTCATTCTCCTGTCTACCTATTGAGCCTACCGATGTCACTTGGGAGAAGGGGACTTGATATTTCCTTTCTGTGAATGACTGTGGTTCTTTGTGTCCCCTCCAGATTTCTCTACCTCAGTCCCTTTTTTTCTGTGGTCTCTATAGATTTCAGGCATGCTGCTGAAGGTGGGAATCCTCTACATCGGTGGGCAGCTGGTGACCAGCGGGGCTGTAAGCAGTGGGAACCTTGTCACATTTGTTCTCTACCAGATGCAGTTCACCGTGGCTGTGGAGGTGAGGTCCTTCCACCTTCACTCCCCAGTGTGATTCCTTCCTCTGGCCCAGCACCATCTGTGTTATTTCTTTCCATTCTTTACCCTTCTCACTTCACATAATGCTGGCAAGCAGACTAGGTCTCCCACCTCACTTTCACTATTCTTACCTCCCTCTAGGTACTGCTCTCCGTCTACCCCAGAGTACAGAAGGCTGTGGGCTCCTCAGAGAAAATATTTGAGTACCTGGACCGCACCCCTCGCTGCCCACCCAGTGGTCTGTTGACTCCCTTACACTTGGAGGGCCTTGTCCAGTTCCAAGATGTCTCCTTTGCCTACCCAAACCGTCCAGATGTCTTAGTGCTACAGGTACAACCTACCACTCCCTGTATTCCACTGGCCCCAACTATAATTCTGCCATCCTACATTTTCTTCCTGCCTTCAGCCTGCTTACTGCCAAGCATATATCCTTCCTAACCCTTTAAAGGTAATGGTAAGCATCGTCTGTTCCATAAATCTTCCCCAAACTCAAGAACCCAGTTTGGGCTTCCAAAGAGAATGGGAGAAGAGGTTTCGAAGCGAGTGCTCTCACATTCCAAGGAATTGCTGCAGGAAAATCTGTGTCTTCGGTCTTCCATCTTTCCTTCTCCTTTGTAATTTGGAGTGATTTTTCCATTTCCTGGTGGTATCTGACATCAAGTGTGTGGCATAGTGGTGCTGGGTGTCTGCCCTTGTCTTTGCCACATCTTCTATCTCTACTCCTTGGGGAGGCATCACCCAGACAGAGATCCGTGCATGTGGCGGGGTAGGAGTTGCTGTGTTTCCCTGTTTTTCTTCTGGGGTAAGATATCATGCTATGTAACAAGGCAATAACACCCTCTAGGTTAGAGGCCTTGGTAGCCTCTTATTGTGTGCTTCTCTGGCCTCTAGGGGCTGACATTCACCCTACGCCCTGGCGAGGTGATGGCGCTGGTGGGACCCAATGGGTCTGGGAAGAGCACAGTGGCTGCCCTGCTGCAGAATCTGTACCAGCCCACCGGGGGACAGCTGCTGTTGGATGGGAAGCCACTTCCCCAATATGAGCACCGCTACCTGCACAAGCAGGTATGCAAGAAGGTGGCATGAAGGAAGGCAGGGAGCATCAAATAAGAAGAGCGTTCTTACTGAGCACTCTGAAAGGGGAGTTAGGGAATGATAAGAGACCTTGGGTGGAGATGGTGGTGTGGTCAGGAGGGAGGTAGTATGATTTCGTGACGTGTTCTCAATAAAGATTTTGAGTCTTCGATCTCCAGATAACCATACTCCCATGTGCCTTGTTCTATGACTCTTCATCATATTTCATCTCAGGTGGCTGCAGTGGGACAAGAGCCACAGGTATTTGGAAGAAGTCTTCAAGAAAATATTGCCTATGGCCTGACCCAGAAGCCAACTATGGAGGAAATCACAGCTGCTGCAGTAAAGTCTGGGGCCCATAGTTTCATCTCTGGACTCCCTCGGGGCTATGCCACAGGTACTGTCTCCACTCATCTCACCACCCGGCCATCTTTACCTTTGCTGAAACCCCAGTAGTCTTGCCTTTATCCTTCAGTTCCTCCTGACTCATGGACATCAATTTGAAGTTGTAAGATCGTGCTCCTATGGCTTCTTCATCCTGACATCCTCAGGATTCTGTTCACCCTCCCAGAATCTCCCCTATCCAGCTACAACTGTCAGATCTTGGTGTGTGTGAGTGCGTGAATGCATGAGTGTGTCTGTGTGCTTGTGCGTGTGTGTACATGTACGCACACATATGGCTATACAGTTCTCATCTTGGCCCTTTGCTCTGCAGAGGTAGGCGAGGCTGGAAGCCAGCTGTCCGGGGGTCAGCGACAGGCAGTGGCGTTGGCCCGAGCATTGATCCGGAAGCCATGTGTACTTATCCTGGATGATGCCACCAGTGCCCTGGATGCAAACAGCCAGTTACGGGTGAGGCAGTCATCTTCTTCATGCCTATATCCCACCCCATCTTGCCTCTTTTATACATCTTCCATTAGTTTTACTAACATCATAATTATACAAACCAGTCCTTGCAATTCTCAGTTCCCAAATCCAGTTCCATTCGATGCCTCCCCAAGGAGTAGAGATAGAAGACAAGGCAAAGATAAGATACCTAGAACCAGTTAAAAGAGACTATCTACAAACCACAGACTGAATTTCTTTCTTTCATTTTTTTTTTTTTTTTTATTTGGACAATATCTGACTCTGTTGCCCAAGCTGGAGCGCAGTGGCACAATCTTGGCTCACTGCAACCTCAACCTCCTGGGCTCAAGCAATTCTCCCCTCAGCCTCCAGAGTAGCTGGGACTACAGACATACACCACTATGCCTGGTTGACTTTTGTATTTTTAGTAGAGATGGGGTTTCACCATGTTGCCCATGCATGAGTGTGTCTGCGTGCATGTGCGTGTGTGTACATGGCCTTGAATTCCTGAGCTCAGGTAGTCTGCCCACCTCAGCCTCCTAAAGGGCTGCAGTTATAGGTGTGAGCCACTGAGCCCAGTCCTATAGACTGAATTTCTAAAGCGAAACATAACGAAAAAGCCATCCTCATAATATTATTTTTAAATTTTTTTTTGTACAGACAGGGTCCCACTATGTTGCCCAGGCTGGCCTTGAACTCCTGGGCTCAAGTAATCTTCCCACCTTGACCTCCCAAAGTGCTAGGATTATAGGCATGAGCCTCTGGGCCCAGCCCATCCTAATCATATTAATATTAATTAAGCTAGTCTCTTTACACACACTGCCACTCATTTGTTCATTAGGAATCCTTCTGAGCTAGGCATTTATCATCATTCTACAGATGACAAAATGGAGGCTAAAAGAGATTGAATAAGCTGCTCATATAGAGGTCATATAACTTTTGAGTGGTATAGCCTTGACCCAAATTTGGATCTGCCTGACTTGAAGGCTCACCTCTTTACTACTAAGTTATATTTCCTTAAAATCTAATATAAAAATTCCAAGTCCATGGGTAGAGAAGAGGACTATTCAATAGTCTTTATTTTTCTGTCATGTGTTTCACTCTAGGACTCTCACTTTTATCCCACTTTCGCACCCTTCATTTAAAACAGTTCTTATGAAACAAAGGGTTTGCAGAGAAGTACTCAGAATGGGAAACTTTGGTGTCCTTAGGGTTGTTGGCAGAGTCAGCAGTGATCCTGTGAGGTCAGTCCCAGCCCTGGAAACAAAGGTGGCTCCCTGGGCTCCCAGCTCTGACGGTCCGATGTCTTTCCTCAGGTGGAGCAGCTCCTGTACGAAAGTCCTGAGCGGTACTCTCGCTCAGTGCTTCTCATCACCCAGAACCTCAGCCTGGTGGAGCAGGCTGACCACATCCTCTTTCTGGAAGGAGGCACTATCCGGGAGGGGGGAACCCACCAGCAGCTCATGGAGAAAAAGGGGTGCTACTGGGCCATGGTACAGGCTCCTGCAGACGCTCCAGAATGAAAGCCTTCTCAGACCTGCGCACTCCATCTCCCTCCCTTTTCTTCTCTCTGTGGTGGAGAACCACAGCTGCAGAGTAGGCAGCTGCCTCTAGAAGGAGTTACTCGAAATTTACTTTGAGTGTGTTACCTCCTTTCCAAGCTCCTCATGATAATGCAGACTTCCTGGAGGACAAACACAGGATTTGTAATTCCTTGGTGTGACTGGGTTTAGAGCCAGGGTTGATGCTTTGGTGTGGCCAGCACTCTGAAAACTGAGAAATGTTCAGAATGTACAGAAAGATGATCAGCTATTGTCAATAGGACTGAAGGCGTATGCTGGCCCATAAACACCCTGTAGGTGCTTGATATTTATAATAAAATTGGTGTTTTGTACTGTGGTTTCTTATGTTTCCGGCCCACCAAAGTGCAGCGCACTTTTCAGCGCGGGGTGTCTCGTCTTTTATCATCCTCAATGTTTTACCCCCTAAGTGCATCATCTTTTCCCTTAAGCTTTTTAATTCCTATGAGGCCCCTTCCACTTCCCCCATCCCCTTACGCCCACCCCCAAGAATGAGCAAGACCCCGGCTACAGGGCCCACCAAGGCACCAGCGGCCGCAGCTCAGAGCCGTGGCCTCTCCCAGGTGGCAGATGGGGTGGGCGCGGCCAGAGCAAGTGCCAGGGGGGAACGGAGGGACTGGGCGCGCCTCACAACTCACCACCTCGCCCGCTTCGGTCCTTCCTGGTTCGCCTGGCTGCGAAGCGGCACCTGGAGGGGAAACCTCAGAACAGTAGGCGGGATTGTCTAGTAAATATCTCCCATTCAGGGAGGTCCAGGTCGTGTGACGTCGACAGTTGCTGGGTAGATGAGGCCAACACATGTTGCAAGGAGAGGCGGGGTTTAGAGGCGAGAAACTCCGCAGGGCTTGGCCAAGCAAGGAGCAATGCTAGGAAGGGCGGGCAGAAGGGGCACGCTCTTGTGGGTAACTACAGGTTAGGAGACCGTTGAACCGGGAGGGGCCCTAGGATGGATGCCGTGGAAAGATTCAGAGACTGCGCCCTCTCCCTGGCGCCCCCTTCCCCTACACGCGGCGGTTATATTCTGTTGCAGTTGCCCCAGGACCTGTTCCCAAGACCCTGCCCCCTCTCGCTTCCGTCCCTCCTGGTTTTGTAAAGTGATGCTCATAGGAACCCCCACCCCGCGTGAAACTACTCCCAGCTCCTGGCTGACTTCCAGTCTTCTGGTTGAGGCTGCGCCTTTAGATGACACGACCCTACCCACCCCTGTTTCCAGCAGATGCCCAAGCCTGGAAGTACCTCTTACTGTAACCCATCGCCAAGGGGGCTTTTGAAGGCGCCCGTCGCTTTCTCGCTTTCTTCGGACAACCCTTGACCCATCGTTCTCCCGACCCCCATAAAGGGAGAGCAGAGAAGACGGTCCCCAATATGATAGTCCTGGTCCAGGCACTAACTGTCCTTTTCTCGGAAAAGGCAGGGGGATGTGGAAAAGATTCTGGTTCCCTCCCCTTCGATCTGTGGCTTTCGCTTTCGCTTCCTCCTCCGAGAACCGACAGATCTCCGGGTGCTGGGCGGTCATGGCTCTACTGGATGTATGCGGAGCCCCCCGAGGGCAGCGGCCGGAATGGGCTCTCCCGGTCGCGGGAAGCGGGCATCGCTCGGACCCAGGACACTACAGTTTCTCTATGCGATCTCCAGAGCTCGCCTTACCCCGGGGAATGCAGGTCGGGGCTGTAGGGGAACCCTCAGGGATGAGGGAAGGCGGGTGCTGAGGAGTGGAGGGTCGCCTGAGAGGAGGAGGCGAGAGCGGGAGCGCGGGGGACAGGGTGGGGGGCAGCCTTCAGTCCTGGAGAGCGCCAGACCCAAAGAAGAGGCCACGTGGGGATGGGGCCTGAGAGGAGGAAGTGCAGGTTAGAATAAAGAGTTACAGGTGAGGTGGGGGCTCCCAAAGGAAGACAAGAGAACTTTCCTGCCCTTGTCCACACACAAATCGTGGGGCCTTTTTCATGGGGTTATCACATGATATAGGAGCTGTGTGGTGTCTTGGGAAACCTATGAACTTTGCCTGCTGGCCTCGTCTCAGCAACTCACTTTTGCGCGACTTAGAACAAGTCACTTAGTCTAGGTCCCAAGCCCCTCTTCTGTAAAATGAGGATACTGTTACTAAACGGTGTTTTTTGAGGGTCGAATGGTTTTTGCATGGAAGAAACACTTTAAGTCACTCTCAAAGTTTTTTCGTTATGGTAACAAGTGCTTGCTTTCATTTCTATTGTGCTGGAAAATGGAAAAGGTTGATACAGCATACCTCTTCTTTTCCTTCTCCCAAGTCATTTCCTTCTAGAGATTGGTTATTAACTGTTTCATTTATTGATGGTTAGATGATTTGTGCATATCTCCTCACCCTCATACTCTCTAAAACCTTTTCCTGGAGCCTCTTACTACAGAATGTTTCATTGCCTTTCTCTACCTCTTTTCTCTTATTAGCCCACAGAATTCTTCCAGTCTCTGGGTGGGGATGGAGAAGGGAACGTTCAGATTGAGATGGCTCATGGCACCACCACGCTTGCCTTCAAGTTCCAGCATGGAGTGATTGTAGCAGTGGATTCTCGGGCCTCAGCTGGGTCCTACATTGGTGAGTCTATACACTCCAGCAGGCTCCAGAATCTGGGGAGCTGGGCTCCCCTTTCTACAGGAGGCCAACTCTGCAGCAAAGTGGAAGTGGATATTGATTTAGGACACACTGGGGGATCTGTGGGGTCATCCCTTCTCTCCCAAAACTCCATCTTCTTCCAGATACCTTACGGGTGAACAAGGTGATTGAGATTAACCCTTACCTGCTTGGCACCATGTCTGGCTGTGCAGCAGACTGTCAGTACTGGGAGCGCCTGCTGGCCAAGGAATGCAGGTAAGTGAGGCCTCTCATCTTCCTTTCTTAGTCTAGTGGTTAATCCCTGGATCTCTCAGATCATTGCTCCTTACTCTTGTCCTATGTGGTCCATCTTAGTGCTAATAGCATATTTCACAAAACAGCTTTTTGGTGATAAGAACCTTCTCCCGTAGGCCGGGCGCGGTGGCTCAAGCCTGTAATCCCAGCACTTTGGGAGGTCGAGACGGGTGGATCACGAGGTCAGGAGATCGAGACCATCCTGGCTAACATGGTGAAACCCCGTCTCTACTAAAAAATACAAAAAACTAGCCGGGCGGGGTGGCGGGCGCCTGTAGTCCCAGCTACTCTGGAGGCTGAGGCAGGAGAATGGCATGAACCCGGGAGGTGGAGCTTGCAGTGAGCTGAGATCCGGCTACTGCACTCCAGCCTGGGCGACAGAGCAAGACTCCGTCTCAAACAAACAAACAAACAAACAAAAAAAGAACCTTCTCCCAAATCTCAGCCTGTGCTCCACACATAAGCCAGATAATATGTCAGTTATTTAGCACTGACACATCCACCCTCGTGGGATAGTATCATTTACTAGGCTGCCTTTGTATGTTTCAGATACTTTAAATTCCAAATCTTTCCCTCATCTTTAGATCCTACAAAATAATTCCTTTCCAATGCTTATCTCTTCAATCGTTTCCTGTCTCATCAAGTTGGAAAGAGCTAACCTCCCTTCCCTCACTCCACTTTGTACTCACCCAGGCTGTACTATCTGCGAAATGGAGATCGTATTTCAGTGTCGGCAGCCTCCAAGCTGCTGTCCAACATGATGTGCCAGTACCGGGGCATGGGCCTCTCTATGGGCAGTATGATCTGTGGTTGGGATAAGAAGGTGGGTGCTCTTCATTCTCCATGTTCCCCCACCATGTCCCCCATGGATGACATATGTGTTTCCCATCATATGCTCCCACTCCCTCCCTGACAAGATGCATGGCATATAGAGTGCTTGGTTATAGAACTGTTCCAGTATATCCATGGACTATTTATTGACCCAGATATGAATCATTTCGTGTGTTTTGTAAGCTTGTCCCTTTTGTTAAATAGTTGACTTCAAGTTTGTTTTTTCTTTTTTATTTCTAAAGTTCTATGACTTTACCAGAGTGATTTCCTAATTCCAGTGTTCTTGTGGTAATATTAATTCTTTTGTCCACTATTTATGACTCACATTTGAACCTCCATATTACCAACATCTTCCTCTCCAATTTCAGCCTGAAATCTTTCATCTTACAGGGTCCTGGACTCTACTACGTGGATGAACATGGGACTCGGCTCTCAGGAAATATGTTCTCCACTGGTAGTGGGAACACTTATGCCTACGGGGTCATGGACAGTGGCTATCGGCCTAATCTTAGCCCTGAAGAGGCCTATGACCTTGGCCGCAGGGCGATTGCTCATGCCACTCACAGAGACAGCTATTCTGGAGGCGTTGTCAATAGTAAGAGACCAATGCTCCCACCCTCATGTCTGGGAGGAATCAGCGGGCGGTTGGGGGGTGACTTAAGATTGAGAAACTAGCCTGGCCAAGATGAAACCCCATCTCTACTAAAAATACAAAAATTAGCTGGACATGGTGACGGGTGCCTATAGTCCCAGCTACTTGGGAGGCTGAGGCAGGAGAATCACTTGAACCTGGGAGGTGGAACTTGGCAGTGAGCCAAGATCATGCCATTGCACTCCAGTCTGGGCCACAGAGCGAGACTCTGTCTCAAAAGAAAAAAAAAAAAAAGATTGAAAGACTCAAAGGAGGGAGAGTGGTAGGAAGGAAATTTTCAGAGTCAGAAGAAGGGCATTAAAGGCCCAGTCATACGGTTTTAAGCCTGTGCATGTGTCTTGTTGCTGCCTTCAACGTAACATCAGTGACAGGAACTTGCTGAGCTGAAAGGTGACTCTGAGTTCTTTTCTTATTTGTCCACAGCGTACCACATGAAGGAAGATGGTTGGGTAAAAGTAGAAAGTACAGATGTCAGTGACTTGCTGCATCAGTACCGGGAAGCCAACCAGTAATGGTGGTGGTGGCAGCTGGGCAGGTCTCCTCCGGGACGGTTTGGCCGACTCAGGGACCTGAGCTACGTTAAGCCCCAGAAGAAGAAGCCTAGCCTGAGCCAAAGACAGAGTACGGGCTCAGCAGCCAGAGGAGGTGGTGAAGTGCATCTTCTGCGTGTTCTCTATTTGAACAAGTGTTTCCCCCAGGGAAGCTTCTGGGTGCCCTACTAAGTAGAATAAAGAAAAACGGTTATAAATACCTCTTGTGGCTGAATGGGGTTGGGCCTGTGGTTGTTGGGTGGGGCAGGAAATAGACACTTTTTCTGGAGAAGAGACTCAGACCCTTATCTAAGAAATGTGGCCTTACCACATATTTCTTCCTGGGGTTTCCTTCCACACTCATCTCTCCAAGACCTCAGGAAGGCTGTTCATTGTTGTCCATGGACATTTATTTGCAATTTCACATAGGTTAGGGTCCTTTCCATAGAGGGACACCTGGGGACTCCTGTGTGCTCCATTGTTAATGGTTTGAGGAACAGGGAGTAGGGCACCTAGGATAACTGTTTTTGACTTTACAGAGTGGGATGAAAAAGCTTCCACTTCACCTTAATACAGTAATCATATAAACACCATACCATTTACCCCAAATAACACTTTGGAGATATTGGATATTGAATATAAAGACAGACATTAGGGGTCCAATTTCATTATGTGTCATGCTGAATTGCAAGATGACAGGACTATAATTCTAGAGGAAGAAGAGATCAGGGGGACTCCCCTAAGTGAGGAGTGCAGGGAAAATGTGAAAGGCCCAGGTTAGAAGAAAAAGACACACATCATGAGATTTCCAGAATCATGCTGGAACTATGGACCGTGTCGCTTTCCAGAGAATAAAGGAAACAAATGCTTGAAAGTAGGAGCATGAGCTTGAGCATGGAACTTCCTTCATTAGAGAGAGATATTTAAAATTCCAGAATGAATAGAGTTGTAAAAACTTTAGCCCCTACTTAAAATCCCTCCTCCCCACCACCACTGTTTTAAACTTTAAGTGACTCCTTGGTAGTCACACAGATAACATCTCAAAATGGTGATTTGGAATCCAAGCGACCCTTCCTTTGGGGATTTTGTTTGTTTGTTTTTAGTTTGGAAGGTGGTTTCAATCTGAAAAGTCCTTTCTGGAATAAACGAATCTTTCTGTTGCATAGGTAGGCTCTGGGTCAGGAAGGATATTTAGAAACCTGATTACTGTTCTAAACAGTGTTAAAATAGAACAAGAACCAAAGCCCAGTACCGTGCATTTCCCTCATAGGCTGAAGGTGCGCCCAGCATAATTTGGAATACAGGCTTAGAGGCATCTGAGCACGTGCCAGCTCAAGGTGCTCTGCTGAGGAGGACGGATGAAGAGAAGGACGGATGAAGAGGTCAGGGCCTCCTAAATTCAAAATCTGTACATGAAAATCCCCTTTGGCCTGGTGAGATTGGTTGGAACCTTCTATTTAGGAGAGCCGGGCATATTTTTTCGTTCGCCTAAAACTGGAGCTTGCATGGAACAGGGCACTTTTTTTTTTTAGACAAAGTCTCGCTCTTGTTGCCCAGGCTGGAGTGCAATGACCTGATCTTGGTTCACTGAAACCTCTGTCTCCTGAGTTCAAGCGATTCTCCAGCCTCAGCCTCCCTAGTAGCTGGGATTACAGGCGTCTGCCACCACGCCCTGGCTAATTTTTGTATTTTTAGTAGAGACAGGGGTTCACCATGTTGGCCAGCCTGGTCTCGAACTCCTGACCTTAGGTGATCCGCCCGCCTCGGCCTCCCAAAGCGCTGTGATTACAGGCGTGAACCACCGCAAGAGGGCACTTCTTAACAGTAAGTTCAGAGCTTGAAGTAGTAACTTTGAGAACATTTAGTGATTCTCCAATTACAAAACATTCTTCAGTTACAAAGCAAGGGCAACAGATAAAGTTGTCCTTGAGACAACTGTATTTTACTTAGAAACATTTTTGCAGTTTTATATCCCAGAGTAACCACCACTAAGGGTGCGTGAGACTCATTGAGGCCTGTGCCTTGCGAACCAGAGTTCGGGCTCCCGTTCCGCTGTCTGCGGGTCTCGCGCGCCCCCTCCCGGCGGCCCAGCCCAGAATGAAGGCCTTGGCTGCGGAAGCGAAAGCGAAAGCGAAAGCTGCTCGAGCCCTGACGCCCGCCCTGGCTGAGCGTAGCTGGCTGTCCAGAGCCGGTAGCGAAGTTGGGAGAGGCGGAGCGGACCTCAACGCTGAAGCAGAAGACCCTGGAGCTGCAGTCTCCCCGGCGCGGCTGGTGAGTTGGTGCGGAGAGGAACCTGGGGCGCCAACAAGGACGCAGCCCAAGTGACTACCCACTCTACGCTCCAGCTTCCCAGTCCCTCTGCACCCGGCGATAGGAGGGAGCGGAGCCCGGACCGCTTAGCTCGCTGCCGCAGACGGGGGTGGGGGTGGGGGTCCGGGGAATTTTTTTTTTTTTTTTTTTTTTTTTAAGCACGAGGCTCCTGATGGTCATGCTTCCAGCTCCCCAGGCAGGCCGAAAGCTGTCTGTTGTAGGTGGGGTGTATGGATGAGCACCGGTTACTCAGGAGAGCTCTCAGGGTCGAATAGGATAAAATGAGAAGCCGATGGACGGGTTGGGCGAAGCCAGGCGGGTAGGAGGGCAGGGACAAGGACTGGGACTCCACCCCCATAATTTCTCATCTCGTATCCTTGACAGAGCCATGCCACTCCCTGATCTGAGACCCTGGACCTTCCTGTTGCTGGTGGACGCGGCTTTACTGTGGCTGCTTCAGGGCCCTCTGGGGACTTTGCTTCCTCAAGGGCTGCCAGGACTGTGGCTGGAGGGGACCCTGCGGCTGGGAGGGCTGTGGGGGCTGCTGAAGCTAAGAGGGCTGCTGGGATTTGTGGGGACACTGCTGCCCTCACTCTGTCTGGCCACCCCTCTGACTGTCTCCCTGAGAGCCCTGGTCGCGGGGGCCTCACGTGCTCCCCCAGCCAGAGTCGCTTCAGCCTCTTGGAGCTGGCTGCTGGTGGGGTACGGGGCCGCGGGGCTCAGCTGGTCACTGTGGGCTATTCTGAGCCCTCCTGGAGCCCAGGAGAAGGAGCAGGACCAGGTGAACAACAAAGTCTTGATGTGGAGGCTGCTGAAGCTCTCCAGGCCGGACCTGCCTCTCCTCGTTGCCGCCTTCTTCTTCCTTGTCCTTGCTGTCTTAGGTGAGTCGGGAGAGGACGTTGTGAGTTGGAGGTGGAAAAAGGGCCTGGGCACCAGTACATTCATGTGTTATTTTTCATGCCTCTCTCAGGTGAGACATTAATCCCTCACTATTCTGGTCGTGTGATTGACATCCTGGGAGGTGATTTTGACCCCCATGCCTTTGCCAGTGCCATCTTCTTCATGTGCCTCTTCTCCTTTGGCAGGTAGGTGATGGGCAGCTGGGTCTGTTTGCTAGCCCCAAATCTTTACAGGGGTCTTCACTTCCCTAACTCTATTTCTAGGCCCTTTCAGGCGCAAAGCACAAAAATACTCAAACTAAAATATGGTGAATGTAGTCACCATTCTGTTTCTTCTATCCATTCATTTCTTCCTTCATTCATATTCATCCAGTATCTTCAAAGTTTATCTGATCTTATTATAGGTACAAGTTATGAGTGAAGGTAGTACAGAAGGAATTGAAGTCTCAGATGAAATGTCTCTCAGTTGTCTCTCAACATTCCTAGGCCCATGAAATTCCATTTCTTTCTGCCTCCTACCGCTGAGTCTGTCTCCAAAGTATCTCTCCAGGGTCACTCTCTCCTCCGGACGGGCATGCTTCTCCCTCTCACTCTTCTTTCCCAACTTACCTTGCCAGTCCCTGAAGATCTTACTCTGAGGCTTATCACCTTTCTTTCCAGAATCATTACTCTTTTCCCTTCACTTGCTTTCCCTTCTCTTTCTAGACATAAACAAACTGTTTGATAAGGCTTGGACTGGGATGAGGTGAGTGAGGCACCTGGGGTGCAAAGTTTAAGGAGGTGCGCACTCACCTTACCCAAATCCCAGCCAGCCTGATTGTCTCTATTTTTTGGTCATACTTAATTTAGAATACCCACAAAAACCATTTCTTCATTGTGCCTTCATTCCATCCTGGCTGCTTTCTGCTGAAACTACAGTCATGCACTGCGTAATGATGTTTAGGTCAATGATGGGCCACATATAAGATGGTAGACCCACAAGATTATAATACCATATTTTTACCGTACCTTTTCTATGTTTAGATACACGAATAGTTACTTCTGTGTTACAGTCACCCAAGTGTTAGGTGCAGTCATATGGTGTACAGATTTGTAGTCTAGAAGGAATAGGCTAAACTACATGGCCTAGGTGTGCAGTAGGCTATGACATCTAGGTTTGTGTAAGTACATTCCACGATGCTCACACAACGATGAAACTAATGACACATTTCTCAGAATGCATCCCTTTCATTAAAGTCCAAACCCTCATTATATCATGTCTGACTATTCCAAATGCTTCTTCAATATGGTAACTAAATTTATGTTAGAAACATATATGTTGTAAAATACCTGCTTTTATGCTTTTATATTTTTTCCTCTTAAGTTTTACTGTAGACATGTAGTTGGTCTAAGAGGAATTCTCCAACCTGAAGGATGAAAGATGGGAACCACATGACTCGGGCTCCAGAGAATGATGGGGACAGGGAGTTTATTACTGCAGTTCCCATGATGAAGTATCTATGATGACAGAGAAGGGCTTTGGTTATGGGGGCAGGAAGGAGACGAAGGCAGAGGAGACACACAGAGGGACAAGCCTGAGGGAGGCCAGGACAGAAACAAGCACTGGGATACTTGTTTTCACAATATCTTTTCCCTTCTATCGTAGCCTTCTATTGTGTCTAGTAGAGAGTGCACTCCATAAATACTTGTGAATTTGTACATGTTATGATTTTGTTCTCACATCTAGCTCACCATGTCTCCCCTTTCTTCTTCCTCTGTGTATTCGTTGCCTCTTCTCTCTCTGTGTGTCTGTCTCTCATTTCTTTCTCTTTGGCCTCTCCTGGCATGCTTTCCCCCGACTTTGTGCTTCTCTGCACTCCGGGCTTGCTCCTCTGTTTCACCCACTGGCTTGCTCCTTTTCTGCATCTCCCTCCCCTCTCATCTCCTACCCCGCAGCTCACTGTCTGCAGGCTGCCGAGGAGGCTGCTTCACCTACACCATGTCTAGAATCAACTTGCGGATCCGGGAGCAGCTTTTCTCCTCCCTGCTGCGCCAGGACCTCGGTTTCTTCCAGGAGGTGAAGACAGGTGGGACCTGGAGTCCAGGTCTGGGATTCCCATGGACATCCCTTGCCCCTCAGTGATCTTCCATCCACAGCCTCTCCTCCTGCCTTCCCTCGTATGCCAGGACCTGGGGATGCTTTTCTCTCATTTGGGACGGGGCGGAAGCAGCCTCCACTGTCCCTCTGCAAGTGAAGGAGGATGTTCAGGGGAGGGGGCTGTGTCAGAGGGAACGGTTAGGAGGGAGTTTCTGGGGGCCCTGCAGTACACATAGTTTCCTCTTTCCTCACCTGCTCTGTCCTTCTTAGGGGAGCTGAACTCACGGCTGAGCTCGGATACCACCCTGATGAGTAACTGGCTTCCTTTAAATGCCAATGTGCTCTTGCGAAGCCTGGTGAAAGTGGTGGGGCTGTATGGCTTCATGCTCAGCATATCGCCTCGACTCACCCTCCTTTCTCTGCTGGACATGCCCTTCACAATAGCAGCCGAGAAGGTGTACAACACCCGTCATCAGGTGAGTGTGCGTGTGAGGGAACCCCAAAGGGAGAATAAAACTGACAGGTGAGGAGGCTTCCACATTTGTGGCTAGAGGATCTCCTAGAGAGAGATGTTCTCTTCTCAGCCCTTAGGGGAGAAGGTATATTGTATGTATATACCACATTTTGCTTGTCCAGCCATCCAACAATGGATATTTGAGTTCAGAAGGTTCATGATCCTCCAGAACTGTAAACAAAAATGTAAAAGTGTGTGTGAGGGTGTGGGGGAGGGAATAGGAAGGGGAGATGATAGGAGATGATAACTTTTCATTAGCTTCTTAAAGGAGTCTATACATCCCCCGCCCCCACTGCGAAGATTAAAAATGATTTCTTGGAGGCTTTTAGGCAGGGAGATTTTCCCTTTAAAATCAGCAGAAGTCTGGATGAAGCATAGGGAAAGGAGGCGTCATCAGGAAGTCCTGAGTCTGAATGTCAGCTCCACCTTCTCTTTTTCTCTTATATTGTGGTAAAACATACATAATATAAAATTTACCATTCTAACCATTTGAAGTGTACAGTGCAGTGACATTTAGGAAACCCACATTGTTATTGGGCGACCATTGTCACCATCCATGTCCAGAACTTTTTTCATCTTCCTAAAATGAAACTCTGTACCCACGAAACAGTAATTGCCTACTGCCCCCAACCCCTGGCCCCTGGCAACCTCCATTGTACCTTCTGTCTCCGTGAATTTGATGACTCCAGATACTCTACGTAACTGGAACCATACAGTATTTGTCTTTTTGTGACTGGCTTATTTTACTTAGCATAATGTCTTCAGGCCTCATCCCTATTGTAGCATGCATTAGAATTTCCTCCCTTTTAGGGCTGCATAATATTCTGTTGTGTGCATATGTCACATTTTGATTATCCATCTGTCAATGGACATTTGCGTCATTTCCACCTTTTGGCTATTGTGAATTTTGCTGCTGGGGACATGAGTGTACACATACCTGTTTGATACCCTGCTTTTGGTTCTTTTGGGTGTATACAGAAGTGGAGTTGCTGGATCATATGGTAATTCTATTTTAAAATTTTTGAGGAACCGTGTATTAGTCCATTTTTACACTGCTGATAAAGACACACCCAAGATCGGGCAATTTACAAAAGAAAGAGATTTATTGGACTTACAGTTCCGCATGGCTGAGAAGACCTCACAATCATGGCGGAAGGGGAAAGACACATTTCACATGGCGGCAGACGAGAAAAGAGAGCTTGTGCAGGGGAACTTCCCTTCTTAACACCACCATATCTCGTGAGACTTATTCATTATCACAAGAACAGCACGGGAAAGACTTGCTCCCATGATTGAATTACCTCCTACCCAGTCCCTCCCATGACACATGGGAATTCAAGATGAGATTTGGGTAGGGACACAGCCAGACTGTATCAAACCACCACACAGTTTTCCATAGCGGAGGCAACAATTTTAAATTCCCACCAGCGGTGCATAAGGTTTCCAATTTCTCCACATCCTCATCAACACTTATTACTTTTTGTTGTCTTTTTTTTTTTTTCTGATAGCCATCCTAATGGTGGTGATTAGGTGATTAGGATTATCTCATTGTGGTTTTGATTTGCATTTCCCTAATGATTAGTAAATGCTGAGCATCTTTTCGTGTGTTTTTTAGCCATTTATGTATCTTTTTTGAAAGAATGTAAGTTCTTTGCCCATTTTTTGTTTTTTTTTTTTGAGTTATGGGAGTTCACTAAATGTTTTGCATATTAATTTCTTATCAGATATATGATTCACAAATATTTTCTTGCATTTATGGTTGCTTTTTCACTCTGTCGATAGAGTGCTTTGATGCACAAGCATTTTAGATTCTGATGAAGTCTGATTTATCTATTTTTTGTTGTCTGTGCTTTTGGTGTCATGTCCAAGAAATCATTGCCAAATCTAGTGGCATGAGGCTCTTCTACATTTTCCTAGGAGTTTTATAGTGTTAGCTCTTATGTTGAGGCCTCTGATCCATTTGGAATTACATCTCCCCCTTTCTTAACTATCTGTGGCTCCTTGGGAAAACTACGCTTCCTTCCTGATTCAGACACTGGGGATGGGAGAATTACCTCAAATGAAGGTTAAAAAAAAATTGCATGTATCTCCTATACTACCTAACACTGAGAGCTCGATAATATCTTGTTCCCTCGCTCCTTCACTCTTACTCCTTCTGGAAAGAAGAGTAAGGAAGAAGGAAAGAAACAGTTTGGTATTTTTAGGTAGACTAGGGAGCATCGCATAGGCTGGAATAAGATGTGGGGGCCTGCTGTCTCTGCCACATCAGCCCTGGTGTTTGCTGACCCTCTTCCAGGCAGTGCTTCGGGAGATCCAGGATGCAGTGGCCAGGGCAGGGCAGGTGGTGCGGGAGGCCGTTGGAGGGTTGCAGACCGTTCGCAGTTTTGGGGCTGAGGAGCATGAAGTCCGTCGCTATAAAGAGGCCCTTGAACAATGCCGGCAGCTGTATTGGCGGAGAGACCTGGAACGCGCCTTGTACCTGCTCATAAGGAGGGTAAGATAGCAGAGTGGTTGTGAAAGGAGCCCAGGAAAAGGGGAGGGAAAGGGAAAGGGAAACTACAGCTGGTTCTGGGGGCCTTTGCAGGTCAGTCTCATAGAGGCAGAGAGGGGGAAAGAATGGGAAGATGCCCAGCCTCATCTCTTTCTTCTCCTCTCCCAGGTGCTGCACTTGGGGGTGCAGGTGCTGATGCTGAGCTGTGGGCTGCAGATGATGCAGGATGGGGAGCTCACCCAGGGCAGCCTGCTTTCCTTTATGATCTACCAGGAGAGCGTGGGGAGCTATGTGCATGTGAGTGAGAAGCCAAGCCTGCTCTCCTTTTTTCCCTCTCTTTTTCTTTGTGGCCTTCTGGGCCTTGGGCTTTATTTGTTCCTTTTAACCATACAATACAAAACCAAAACCGCCAAGTAATTTTGCTATGGAGAATTTTAAACATATGCCAAAAATGAGATAAAATACTTTTACAAAGTCACCTGTGTACATCCTGTGCTTTAACAGTGATCAACTCATGCCCAATCTTGTTTGATCTGTATCCCCAGCCACTTCCCCCACCCATATTATTCTGAAGCAAATCCAATATATTATATAGTTTCATCTGTAAATATTTTGGTATGTTTCTTAAAAATATAAACATCTTTAAAAGTATGTAACAACAAAGCCATTATCACACCAAAAAATTAACAATAGTTCTTAAAATTTATCAAATACAGTCAGTTGTCAAATTTCCACTTGTGCTATTCATGTAATATATGTGTATGAGTGTGTTTATTGTACTTTGCTTGAATCAGGATCCAGAAACGGCCACATATTGTGATTGGTTGATACATCTTTTAAGTCTATCTTTGTATCTATCTATCTATCTATCTATCTATCTATCTATCTATCTATCTATCTAAGTCTATCTATCTATCTATCCATCTATCTAAGTCTATTTATCTATCTAAGTCTATCTATGTCTATCTAAGTTTATCTATCTATCTATCTATCTATCTATCTATCTATCTAATCTATATCTATCTCTGTCTATCTGTATCTATCTCTATCTATCTATCTAAGTCTATCTATCTATCTATCTAAGTCTATCTATCTATCTATCTATCTATCTATCTATCTATCTATCTAAGTCTATCTATCTATCTATCTATCTATCTCTATCCAAGTCTATCTATCTCTATCTATCTATCTATCTATCTATCTATCTATCTATCTATCTATATCTGTCTATCTATCCAAGTCTATCTATCTATCTCTATCTCTCTAAGTCTATCTATCTATCTAAGTCTATCTATCTATCTATGTCTATCTATCTATCTACCTATCTATCTAAGTCTATCTATCTCTGTCTATCTAAGTCTATCTATCTATCTGTCTATCTATCTATCTATCTATCTATCTATCTATCTATCTATCTATGTCCATCTGTCTGTCTGTCCATCCATCCATCCTTCCATCAATCCATGTGTCTTTCTAAAAGTTTCCCTTGCACAGTTTATTTGCTGAAGAAATAGGTTGTTTGTCCTGTAGAGTTTCTTAGGGTCTGGATTTTGTTGACTGAATCCTTGTGGTATTATATGCTCTTCTTCCTCTGTATCTCCTGTCTATTGATAAATACACCTAGAAGCTTGTGAGATTGAGGGTTTTTTTTTTGTTTTTGTTTTGTCTTTTTCCAGCAACAGTGCTTTTTAGGTGGTGATGCTTTCTTTCTCCAAGAGTCACACAGTGTCTGGTTCTCTATTTGTGGCAGCATCAGCCACCGATGAGCAGTACCTAGATCCATGACAGAATTAGGGCTGCAAAAGGGAGATACTCTGTCATTCTTCACATATTATCTGAAGTAGGTCTATAAAGGGAGAATTCCCCTTATCTACCATTTCATTACCCAGTGGTACAGTTTGATGAGGAAAGGCAGAGTGAGCATTTAGGTCTCTTCCTACATTTACCAGTTCTCAAAAACAACTACTTCATCCAGGGCTTTATTTAAACATTTTCCTAGACACTTGATAAGCATCTTTTTTGTGTAGAGAACTGCGCTAGGCACTCTGATGGCTACACAGGTGAGTTGGACACAGTGCCTGCATTTAAGGAGTTCCCATCTAATCAAGCAAGACAGAACTGGGCCCAAGTAATAGGAAGCAGTAACTGAAAAGATCTGGGGCTGGAGGCAATGCTGAATGGCAGGAGAATGGACTGTATATCTTTTACATTGCAAATTGGAACACTGGGGTATTGGTGCTGCTTTTAAATTCCATCCAAATTGTACATTTAAAGGTAGAGAATCTCTTTTGAATACGGAGGAGGAGCTGTACAGTTGTGAGTGGAGTGTGTGAGGAGTTGGGAGGGTGGTCTCTAGTGGAAGTGTGTTTGATTAGCCGGCTCTCCCATTCCTGTTTTCCAGACCCTGGTATACGTATATGGGGATATGCTCAGCAACGTGGGAGCTGCGGACAAGGTTTTCTCCTACATGGACCGACAGCCAAATCTGCCCTCACCTGGCACACTGGCCCCCACCACTCTGCAGGGGGTTGTGAAATTCCAAGACGTCTCCTTTGCATATCCCAATCGCCCCGACAGGCCTGTGCTCAAGGTGCCTGGAAGAGGGAGGACACCTGGACCCTTGCTCTCTGCCGCTGATGCATAATTGGACATCACAGCCTGTAGTTCATTTGCCTCTGAGAAACTGGTCTTGCCTCTGCTAGGAAGAGAAATGGAGGGATTTTGAGGGAGAAGGGGCAGGCCCTTAACTCTTTTCTGGTTTTCTAGGGGCTGACATTCACTCTACGTCCTGGTGAGGTGACGGCGCTGGTGGGACCCAATGGGTCTGGGAAGAGCACAGTGGCTGCCCTGCTGCAGAATCTGTACCAGCCCACCGCGGGACAGGTGCTGCTGGATGGAAAGCCCGTCTCACAATATGAACACTGCTACCTGCACAGCCAGGTGGGTGAGGAGGGAGAAGACAGGGGACAGGAGAAGGGAGCATGTACAGAGAGAGGATGGGAGATCCACGGGAAGATGCACCAGGTGTTCATTCTGAGGGAGGTAGGTGGGGAGGACAAGAGGGCCCCTGCCTTGGGGGTTTATATGTAGTCCTCTGCCCCATCCCCTCTGCACAGGTGGTTTCAGTTGGGCAGGAGCCTGTGCTGTTCTCCGGTTCTGTGAGGAACAACATTGCTTATGGGCTGCAGAGCTGTGAAGATGATAAGGTGATGGCGGCTGCCCAGGCTGCCCACGCAGATGACTTCATCCAGGAAATGGAGCATGGAATATACACAGGTATATTCTACAAATTGTAAGCCTGCTCCTTCAGTGAAAAAGAGAAAGTCACACTTACTCTTAGTGGTGAGAGTCGTGTCCCTGTAACTTGATGTTTGCTGTTCCTCTGCCCTTTCCTCCATTCCTATGTCTCCTTCTCCACACCCTGAATTCTTCAGCCTCCATCTTGCTCAAGAGTCTTTGTTTGCAGAGAGCAATGCAGCAATGGTGCTCCCTCCACGGGCAGCCTCGTCAGGTCTCCACCCCATGGCCCTCCTCCCGCCTCCCGAGGTCCTACTGGAAGTACCTGCTGTGCACTTGTCCCTCCTTGTATGTTGTCTCTGTCACTTATATCTGAGGAAGGGAATTTCTCTGATTTCCTCAGATGTAGGGGAGAAGGGGAGCCAGCTGGCTGCGGGACAGAAACAACGTCTGGCCATTGCCCGGGCCCTTGTGCGAG